>NC_054372.1:192053403-192377153 GCF_017654675.1 Xenopus laevis
TTATGCAAGACAGAACTTTATTTGCTTTAGTAGTCACAGAATGACACTGCCCAGAATTAGACAACGTGTTATCTACAAAGACCCCTAGATCCTTTTCATTTAAGGAAACTCCCAACACACTGCCATTTAGTGTATAACTTGCATTTATATTATTTTTGCCTATCGACTATCGAATGGTCGAATAGTCGAACGATTTTTAGTTTGAATCCTTCGATTCGAAGTCGTAGTCGTAGTCGAAGGTCGTAGTAGCCCATTCGATGGTCGAAGTAGCCCAAAAAACACTTCGAAATTCGAAGTTTTTTTACTTCGAATCCTTCACTCGAAGTTAGTGAATCGGCCCCTTAATGATCTGGTATGTTATAGATGTTTAAAACAACTGAGCTTTCAGTAGTAGTGGGATCTTGGATGATTGCATCATTACCTGCCCAATGCTTATGGTAAATGCTTTCCTGGGTAACCCACGTCAACATGGTGAAACCATATGAGGCAAATTCACTAACGCGCGAAGCTAGCTAGCGTTTGGCATTTTCGCTAGTGCGCAAATTCACTAACGAACGCTGGCGTAGTTTCGCTAGAGTTACTTCGCAACCTTACGCCAGGCGAATCTTCGCTAGCAACGAAACTACGCAAATTCACTAACTTGCGCAGTGTAGCGAACGCTACCTTTTACGCTAGACTTCCTTCGCCACCTCAGACCTGGCGAAGCGCAATAGAGTAGATAGTTAGAAGAAATGCAGATTTGTAGGCCGCGCACTCCTGGGACACCAACACGAACCGCTCGTCTCCAAATGTTTAAAAGGTAAATTCTTTATTTTTAAGACATACAATCAATCAAACAGCAATAGCGTCTGAGGTCTAGACCTGGCGAAGCGCAATAGAGTAGATAGGGATTGTTTCAAAAAAAGTAAAAAATTTTTCTAAGTCCCAAAAAACGCTGGCGTGTTTTCTACATGATGGCTGATAGGCTGAAAAAGATCGAAAATTTTTTGGGGCTCCCCTTCCTCCCCCCTACATTTCCTGACTCATGGCAACTTACCTAGACAGTGGGCACATGTGTAGGGCAAAATAAAATTTTTATTTCCAGATTTGAAGGTTTTCTAGGCATTTGTAGTGCAGATACGTGTTCCTCCATTGAAATTTGAATTTCGCGCCGTATGCAAATTAGCCTTCGCTAGCACAACTTCGCTTTATATAGCGAAACAACGCTAGCGCAACTCCGCAACCTTACGCTACCCCTGTGCGCAACTTCGAATTTTAGTGATTTTGCGAACCGCTGGCGAAACTATGCCTGGCGAAGTGCGGCGCGGTGCGGCGAAGTTGCGCCTGGCGCAACTTCGCATCTTAGTGAATTTGCCCATATAAGTGCATGGAGTTTTGCAATAGCCAGATCAAATAAAAGACCAGTCAAGGAAGTAACTGCCAACATTTTAATTAGCATCTATTTTGGAGAACCTTGTGAAGGACATATAAAATAAAGTTTACTTATTTATTTATAATCTGATACAAATGCACAAAAATATAGAGCACGAGCACTGCTCAGATTTGTATTAAATCCCTAAATTTTAATAATTGTATAATAATTGTATAATATGTATAACAGAATTAATACATTAGATATAAACTCTTTTTATTGTACACGTAGAAATCTGTTACATCAGAAAGCAGCTTCTCCCTCCACCAATTCACTATTTGTATTTGTCCCAAGAATTTAAAAGATAAGGACTTCATTAACTTCTTGACAGATTCTGTCAACTCTGTGGCTAACCTGAGAAAGACAAATAGATTTATGCATTAAATTACTGAGAATGACTTCAATTGAGTAGAGTCCCATATGTTGTAAAATTCTAGGAGATTAGATCTTCTGTCTTGTGTTTTAATTGATAAATGCCATGGACTTGTCAACCTTGCAAAATCTGAAATATTAAGGTTTACAACTGTATAAGTCTTCAGGCCTATTTTTAGAACAAGTAATTATCTTCTAACTTTCATTTCCCAATAAAAGTGCAATGTGTATATCAAATGAGTCTAAAATCCAGACTTTAAATTCTCTAGTTGTTTCCAATGACCTTGTTGAAAGATCCCAAGATAATAAAAGTCATATACTGAAGCGTAACTTGCAAGGCACCTCTGTAAACTTGCCAGAAATCCAAATGTTAAGTTTAATAGCACATGGGAAGAGTTTGGGAATTTTGGCATTTACATGACTTTTATTAGTAGCTTGGAAGACTGGAGCAAAGCACACAAAAAATGGTGCCATGTGACTTCCCAATCATATGCTTCTGTGTTTTTGAATATTGCCATCCATTACTACAAATGAAATTGGGGTTTGAGAGAATTGAGAGAAGATCAAACATATATATATATATATATATATATATATATATATATATATATATATATATATATATATATATATATATATATATATATATATATATATATATATATATATATATATATATATATACAGTCCGAAGCTGGTGCACTCGTTACACAAAGGTAATGCCTGGGTGCTGGTTAGAAGAAATCATCTGTAGTGCACAAAAGAACCGCACACACAGGTCTTTGTAGTGAAAAAAGTAGTTTACTTTATTGCGACGTTTCGGCTCCTAAACTCGAGCCGTCATCAGGAAGTTAAACCCCAAACACAACCGCCCCTTTTGAACCCTGAAATGGCGCCAAAATTCAGGATGTGACATCATAGGTAACAGCATAAAAAGCATTAGTGCATTACCCATATTCCAAGTGATACTATGCCAGTGAGACATCCCTGTGTGGAGGGCCCAAGACCCTGTGCATATTCCACGTGAGTATCTGTGTTAGCGCCTGTCAAAACTATATGTGTCATTACGTGAATGTGCGCACAGCCAGTCAATTGGACCCGCACTTACCAACAAGGCTCCAGCTTTAGCCAGACGAGGCGGACTGAAGGACAACACGCGCCTCCAGCTTTGTAAGTATTTGCGGTGCGTTTATAATACCTGAAGAGCGTTTGGTCCCGCTGACATATGTGTGGCACCGATGGTTGGCCCGCTGCCTGCAGTATGGGCGATATCGTTACGATCTCTCTGTTGAATGGATCCCTCTCGTCTGGCTAAAGCTGGAGCCTTGTTGGTAAGTGCGGGTCCAATTGACTGGCTGTGCGCACATTCACGTAATGACACATATAGTTTTGACAGGCGCTAACACAGATACTCACGTGGAATATGCACAGGGTCTTGGGCCCTCCACACGGGGATGTCTCACTGGCATAGTATCACTTGGAATATGGGTAATGCACTAATGCTTTTTATGCTGTTACCTATGATGTCACATCCTGAATTTTGGCGCCATTTCAGGGTTCAAAAGGGGCGGTTGTGTTTGGGGTTTAACTTCCTGATGACGGCTCGAGTTTAGGAGCCGAAACGTCGCAATAAAGTAAACTACTTTTTTCACTACAAAGACCTGTGTGTGCGGTTCTTTTGTGCACTATATATATATATATATATATATATATATATATATATATATATATATATATATATATATATATATATATATATATATATATATATATATATATATAATAAAACAACGGTCTTGCTTTCAGGTTGCCAAATTTCTTTGACAGATCATATCAAAACAAAGAGTTTCAGTCTCAACTGTTATATGAAATCCCATAGAATACTATATTCTATATTCTTCTTTCCCATCACTCAGGGGGTTATTTACTAAAATCCAAAAACTTCTCATTATTTTAGTAACGCTGAACTCCCATCCACATTTTACCTCATTTATCAATGAATTAAGTCAAAATTGTGAAACAATGTTGGATTCTGGTATGAAACCCAAAACAGATCAAGATATCTTACAATTGTAAAAAGACATCTGCCATTGACTTAAACATGACCACTGCAGGTTTGAGATGGATTTTTTTTGTATTGAGCAGTCTCTGGGTTTAATAAATATTGAAAAATGTGGGGGTTTTTTACCACGAAAAAATTGTGTTTTCCTCTTTAAAACTCTGACCAGAAAAAATCAGAGCCTCTCAAAATGTAAAAGAGTGATTGGCATCTTTAAATCTTCCAATAGATTTCCAAACATTGCTGTCATTTTTTATTCATACATTAGCCAGTAGCAAGACTATTTGGAGGATGTTTAAGTCTATCTGTGTATAGTAAATAATGACCAATGAAATAATTGTAATGTATCCATGGTGTTGGTAAAATGTACGTTCTAAAACTTTTCCCAAATCAGCGATACATTCATTAGCAGTAAGCAGTAACTCTAACTTTTTTTGTGGTTTGATTAAATAACCAACTCATGAATGTTAAAGAAGACAAAATGTCTTCAAATTAAGATTCTGTAATTGTGTACTTGGGTTTAATTAAGAAGTACTTAGTGCTGAAGAAATCTATTCCATAGACTCAATTTGTCCATCAATTCCCCTTTTATCAAGCTGTCAGAAATCTCTCATTCTCTCTGGATTATAGTCATACTAAAATATTACTTTTAATTTAGTTATTGGCATCTATGCCAAAATTTATCTTTCAGGGCTGTCATATAAATTTGAATTCAGGAGGGCCAATTAAAGAGAAATAAAGCATTTTAAGCACTTAAAGGGGGGTGTGAGCTGCTATGGTGATACATTTTTACCTGTGTGTTTGTAGCTGTGAAGGTGTCATCAATCTGTTGTCAATTAGTGCATATCATAATTCAAATCTCATTCATCGATTTTACTATATTTTAAACAAAAGTGCTAAACCTAACATTACCAGTTGCAAAAATGGAATTTTGTCAAATCATTACAAGGGATGAGTATTTTTTTCCGTTGAAAAGAATACAGTCAGTTACAAGAAAAACTCTGCGCTTAGTCCAAATAAAAAAAATACAGCAGCACTAATATGAGAGGACCCGCTAGCCCACGTGTGAACTTTTCCCTTGATACAGATTGTTGCAGAAATTTGCATTTTTTACAAGCTGCAAAATTTTTCACAAATCTACGCCATAATTTCACTATGCATTTTGTGTCACCTGGAAAAAAAGTAAAGGAAAAATACCTGCTCCAATGAACCTGGAGCAAGAAAAAAACTCTAGAAAAAGTGTCCATTGAGTCAATTGCATTTGGCATGAGAAAAAAACAATGACAACATTGACTCCAATGCTTTGGCACAAGAGAAATGTTCATTGACTTCAATGCATTTGTTGTAAGAAAAAAAATTAAACAAAAAATACCCATTGATTCCAAGGCATTTTGTAAAAAGTTATAGGCAAAAATCTGATTCTTTATGAAACCTGTAGAATCAATTATTTTGCTGTTTTTAATATGTATTTTGATACTATTTGATAACATGTTTTGTACAGTATCAAGACATCTTGATTTTTATTAGGACAACACCTGTCCAATCTCTGTGTTCCTGCACTGACTTCTGAGAGATTAGATGCTTCTTGTCTCCTCAGTGATTCAGATCACATTTAGAGAACTTTGGGAAAGAAATATGCATCATAAAACCTGAGATGGAGAGTGAGATTACAAAGATTTAATCTTGCATTGGGATATGGGAAAAGCATGCATTAAAATCATCTAATGTTTCTGATCTCTTGAGGAGATTATAGAGAGCTTTGAGCTTCAAGGTTCCATTTTATTCTAACAAACAGGCAGCTAAAATTGTATTTTTAATGTCCGATAATATCATAAATTAATAGATCTACTAATAGCTCTCTGATCAATGAATGGACTTGGGTATAAAACTTGAATCACATCTGTAAAATTAGTATATGTAGACATTAAGGTGGAATGCATAATGAGAAAAGGCTGCCATCAATTAATAAATAACTATTGTTCATTAATATTTTAGCAGAACCTTGATGATTCAGGAACGGATGGGTTGGGTTACCAAACTTTAAAGCAAGACTTAAGCTACAGGAGGAGGGGTGTAATACCACAAAAAAACAACAAAAAGAAATGAGGCCCCATGTATAAAAATATACAGTGTATTTCTGAATAAGGGTTTATTTGTGGTGCTCCAGGTGTTGCCCCATCCCAGCAGCATGGTCAGAAGATGCTGGTTGAAGATGGTACAAGAACAAGTTTTTACCACACAACACAGTCCTTGGGTTTTTGCCTGCTTTGCTTTACAAATATGTAACCAGTATATGCTATGTGTAAACGTGTCAAAAGAGCTTACCGCTGTACATGGTGGGCCCAGGTGCACATGCCCCAGACCTTCAGCAAGGGGAGCAAATATCAGGAAACTTCAAAAGAGGCTGGCACAAGCCTGGAAGTACAAGCTTGGAACTACTTGGTGGGTTCCAGGCTTGTGCCTGCCTCTTTTGAAGTTTCCTAATTTTTGCCTGCTTTGGAAAGATTCCATGTACCTATTATCTTCCTCAACCCACCATTATTCCTGACTGATGTTGTGAAATTTTAAGCAAAGGAGGGAATACAGGGTTATGAAAGATAGCTCATAGTAAAAGTTCATCCAGGTACTAGTCCGATTGCCATTTTGGAAGGAATTTTCCCCCCTCTGAGACAAATTGGAGAGGCTTCAGATGGGGTTTATTGTCTTCCTCTGGATCAACTGGCAGTTAGGCAGGTTAAAATATAGTTAGGAGGTTAAACTTGATGGACGTGTGTCTTTTTTCAACCTAACTATACTACTATGTTACTATGTATGACCAATTTTAACAATTTATTAAAACGCTTTTGAAAAGATACCCCAGTTGACCTATATATATCGAGGGTCACTGAGGTTTATCTGCTTGGAAAAACTGGAATTACTGTTCACCAATGAATGCTATGTCATGTAGTTAACTGTAACTCTGTAAATTGAAATACCTGTTGTTTAATTTCATATGAATGGCAGGTTTAGCAGCAGAGACAGTTGTACCCAAGCAAAATGGCCACGTGCCATGGAGACAGGTGACTTCCTTGCATACTGTATGTATTGAAATTGCTTTAAAGCAGATGGTTCAGATACTAACTCCCCTGCAACACTGAAATCTATCTACCAAGGTAGATAAAGAGCTAAAATTACTCTTTCTCTTGAACATGAAACTAAAAAACATTTAGGAATGACTCAGTATGAACTACTGTAGCAATCCACCCATAAACCATTAGGATAAAAACTGAAGCATATATAAAGACATGAATTATATGTAAATATTTATATATACAATATTTGACAGTATGAAATATATCAAAGCCTACAAAGGAGACCCAATTTTGGATATGCAGGTATAGGCCAAGTGATATTGTAGACTGCCTTTAAATTGTTCGCTAATCATCTGAAAGTGAAATATATGGTGGCATTTTATGATTTAAGTGGCTCTAAATAGCTATTAGAATACTGATTAGAAATAAAATTGATTTCTAAATCTAAAAAATGTTTATTCGTAGAAGCAAATTAATGAAAATGTAAGTTTTTGCAAGTGAGAAAATCATTATGTTAAATTGAATTTTATTTCTAGGTTTTAGAACTTAAATTTTCAAGATTAATCAATTGAAAGAATGTCAAAAAGTTGGCACCTTAATCCTGGGTGGCTTCTATAGAAGTCAGCTAGATGAGTATTTTAAATATCCAAGCTATTTTGTTTGTCAAGTTTTTTTTTAATTGATACAATTGAAAAATAAAATTTATATAATTTTAAAAAAAAACTATTGACTAGAGAAAATTCATATTTTCATTGAAATAAAAAAATTTTTCTGAAACTTCACCCAATCAAGTTTATCCGATTAGATTTTTAATGTACGTTTGTATGATAACAATCAAGAAAAAAATATATTGATCCAATTCTGCTTCTGGTAACAAATTTATAAGAAAGATTTGAATAAATAAATGTTCCTCTAAATCAGAGGTCTCAAACTGTGTGAGGTCAGTGGGCCATGCGCATGAGAACTTTTCTCCAGATTTAGAAGCAACCTTTTCTTTTCATCCCAAAAAAAGACATTAAAGCAACTCTACTTACGTTCAGGTTGGGTCACAACTTGGATCTGTTGGGAACTTTCTCCAGGACCCCATTCATTATAGGCCACCACTCGAAAATTGTAGGTCTCCTCTGGTGTTAGATTGCCCACAGTTAGCTGCAGTGATACAGGTTGTGAAGTATTCACAGCCCGTTCCCTGGTGGAAAACAGAGAAATAAAGATCAATATACATATTTTATTTTAATCTGCCTAACTGCTAGTTGATCCAGAGGAAGGCAAAAAAAACCCCAAACATCTAAAGCCTCTCCAATTTGCCTCAGAGGGGGGGGGGGAATTCCTTCCTGACTCCAAAATGGCAATGGGACCAGTCTCTGGATCAACTTGTACTATGAGCTATCTCCCATATACCTGTATTCCCTCACTTGCTAAACACCATCCAACTCCTTCTAAAAGCTATCTAATGTATCAGCCTGTACCACTGATTTAGGGAGATAATTCCACATCTTCACAGCTCTCACTGTAAAAAAAAACCCTTATATTTAGGCGGAACCTCTTTTCTTATAATTGAAATGGGTATAATAGGATATCATAACTAATATGATATGGATTTTCTCATTTTATAAAATTTCTTACATTCTCTGCGCTTTGTTCTTCTGAAAACCCCAAGCAAAGCACCCCGTATCACCCCACAATGCTCCACTGCTGAAAATGGAATTGTAAGCAAATGCAATTATCACCTCTTGTATTTCTTGCCTGTAAAGTTTTTTGTGTGTTTTCAGGTAAAAATTGTGATGTTTGTGGTTGCCACCCATTTGATATTTCATCACCTTAGCTGGTAAAAATATACTGAGACCTGTAGTCGTACCCATTGTTAGACCACCAATCTACCAAGTTGTGTTCTTGATCTACAGTAACTCAATCATCCCCTTAACAGCCAACTTTTTCTGGTCTACCCAGCCTTGTCGTTGGTCTGCTTTATTCTCTACACCATTTACTCAAAAAAGGTGGTAAAATAAGTGGAGGGATTGTAGATGGATATTTGAGATAGTGTCTGGATATCAATGGTCAAATCATTCATTAATGCTACAATGTGCCTTAGACCTGTTGTAGTGGTCAGATAGGCTCATGATGGTTGATGGGGGACAACTGAGCAATTTTTATTACGCATTGTTTTTGTTTTTCTCTCTTTTTTCACTCTTAAAATACATTTATATGGTTTTATTTTGGTCTATTAAAGGGGCTTTGCTTGGTTGTTTGTGCAAGTTGATGGCAAAATATACATTCAAACAATCAGAGAAATATGTTGGAGAGCAATGAAACAGACCATAAATCTAACAAGATATTTTTAGAAGGTTCAGGTGTTATGAAATACACTGGTAGGAAACAAAGTTCCAACATCTGAAGGTAATCATTATCCCAGTGATTATAATTTGTATTCGACTTCAACACAGGCACATGTTGTAGAAACGTGCCTAGCATCACATAGCGTTTAGATGATAGAAATCCTTTTTCATTCAAGGCTGGAAAGCTACTCTATCTCTGTCAATGAAACAGGACCCTACTATCTCTCTTAGAAGCTCAGAACTTAAAGCTTGATGGACTTTCTTAGGTTTCTCAAAGGAATCAGCCACAATGTTTTAAATATAAAAGACACATTTTGTCTACCTCTGTCATCTATCAGAAAACAGTGACATTCAGAGGTGGATAAAATGTCCCTGTTGAAATGTTATTAATGGAAAGTGTGCTGGATTTCCTCAGCAAAATGTTTTCTCCTGAATGATGTCTGGGGTCACCCCACAAGTGCTATAGGCCTTAAAGCGGATGTTCATCAACATGAATTATTTGCAGTACCAATTGAGACTCATTTTCCTGCGTACATTTCCTAAACTTTCCTAAACTTTCTTTTCAACCATGTTTCTCTATTTATTTACTTTCATATCATGCCTTCTGCTTTACACCCTTGGGTATGAAACAAGAAGTCTTGTCTACCATGCAGCCAAGGCTATCATTTTCTTACTTTCCTGAAGTCTGTAATTCACTAAAAATATAATAAGTACTACCTTTTTGATAACTGCTGCTTCATGCATAATGGCAGATTTAAGACCATGTCCTGTAAGACTTCAAAGTCTTCATTATACAGTTTACAAAGTGAATGTACTGCAGATGTTCTTACACAAGTGTAAAATGTAATTACACTGTTCCTGTACAGCTACAAATGATGTTAAGATATGTCAAATGCCTAATTAGCTGCTTCAAGGTGGAAGAGCCAAGATAATCGCCCCGCGCTGAGATTTAAAGAATTTGGAGGACATGCATTTACATTTTTTTACATAATTTTTTTCTTTCTTTTTGTTCTCTTTTTCCATAATAGAGACACATTGTAATTTTATGGTTATCATGGTTATATATTCATATCATCACATTGTGTGCCTCTTGTTTTAGAACGGTGCATTGCTATCATTTTAACCATTAAATATGAGTACAGAATAACATACAAACTACAGGCCACCATCTCCAGAAAACGATAACTATTACTACTAGGAGTTGCATGACACATTGGATAATCCTATCACAACTACACAGAATCTGAATTTCTTCAGATGTCACCTCTTTGAAGAGTTACAATGGGCCATTGTAAATGGATTAGTGGAAGAGTTTATATGCCGAGAACATCCCACACCAGTCAGTTGAACTGAAGAAGCTGCTCGGATGAGTAGTGAAACGTCTTCATTGATTACTCAGCAAGTCCAGTTGTTTTTAGATTGACCTATACTAGATATACCATAACCTGGATGAATGAAAATCTTCATAGTCATATTACTACTAGGCTTGATTTGGCATGGGACAGGGAATGTCTACATTTTACTACTAGACCACTACCATTTCCACCTATTTCTCAAGAAATTTTCTGAAAATTTCTTGTGCAGGAAAAAAAATTGATAAAATTGTGAAAAATTCTGAATCGTACAAATTTTGGATTCGGATCTGGATTTTTCGGACTTGACACCCGAAAACCACAAAATCTGTGGATTAGTTAACGAAAAGTAGCACAGATCAGGGTATCAATGGGACATCTTCCATTGACTTCTACGTGAACTTGGAAGGTCAGAGTGGGAGTACTTTTTTATTCTGACTTTTAACACCATTGGGGTTTAATAAATTACGAAAAATTTGAGTTTTCTTTTCTATGAAAAAAAATGTTTATGCCCTTTAACAGTCTGACCAGAAAAAAATGGGATTTTAATAAATGACTCCTTGAATGTTACACATCTCCCAAGCCTAGTAATATTGGTGTACAGGTATGGGATACATTATGAATTACCGAAAGACCATCTCCCATAGTATCCATTTTATCCAAATAATCTAAATTTTTAAAAATGATTTCCTTTTTCTCTGTAATAATTAAACAGAACCATGTACTTGGTCTCAACTAAGATATAATTGATCCTTATTGGAAGCAGAACCAGCTTATTGTGTTTTTTTGATTATTTACATGAATTTCTAGTAGGCTTAAGGTATGAAGACATTAAATACGGAAAGATCCATTACATGGAAAACCCTCATGTCCCGAGCATTCTGGATAACAGGTCCTATGCCTGTACTGTTAAAATGTGTACTCTAGGAGGACAGTGAAATGCTGAGCGCATTAACATTAACATTGGAACATTCTGATGTTAATTTCAGTAAGGCAAATGCAGATCTGAAAAGAAGATGTAATTCTCAATATATCCAGCACAAAATCTTTTTGCTTGCTGGGCATGATCACTTGAATGTTAATGTGCATTTCTATGATAATGTGTGAACTAAGCTTGCCCCATCTAAAATATAAATAGTTTTTTTTAATCGTGGCGCGAGTCACACAGTAATACCCCAAAGGATGAAATGATTCAAGAATCTACATTCTTAGAAAATATATCCGTTATAAGGAAACCTGTTATCCAGAAAGCTCTGAATTACAGAAAGGCCCTCTCCTATAGACTTCATTTTATCCAAATAATCCAAATTTTAAAAAATGGTTTCCCTTTTCTGTGTAATAATAAAATGGTAGCTTGTACTTGATCCCAACTAAGATATAATTAATCCTTATTGGAAGCAAAACCAGCCTATTGGGTTTATTTAATGTTTACATGATTTTCTAGTAGACTTAAGGTATGAAGATCCAAATTACGGAAAGATCCATTATCCGGAAAACCCCAGGTCTCGGGCATTCTGGATAA
Organism: Xenopus laevis; assembly: GCF_017654675.1. Lineage (NCBI taxonomy): Eukaryota > Metazoa > Chordata > Amphibia > Anura > Pipidae > Xenopus > Xenopus laevis. Next base: position 192,065,527 of record NC_054372.1, read on the forward strand.
CAGGTCCCATACCTGTACTACACAGTGCTACGCAATATGTTGGCGCTATATAAATGCATGTTAATAATAATAATACATGGCTCTGAGAGGTTTCTTCTGATTTACCTGCAGTGTTTATAGGACAAGAACGTTACTTGCTCCACATTTCTGGTCTATAAGTTAAATCACATCAATTTGGCTTTGTTATCACTGTAAATGTATTTAATTTGCCTTATTTTTGCAAACTTCGAAATAACTGGAGCATTTTATTTCACACTATGATTTTTAATGGCTAAATCTAAAATACTAACGTTAGCATTTTGACTAGTTTAATGCTCTTGTTAAATTCTGAAATTATCAGGAAAGGAAAGCCCTGGAGCTATAAGCTGCACGACAAGGGATCTGAATGACCAGCAGCCAAATTATATGGGTCTAAGTTAGATATGGGCAGAATCACATGTAGATGTGTTTAGGTGAGAATGAATTAATGAATGTAGGAGATGGTTGGGCCAAGGGGCGGAGTCAGAGAGGGAAGTGATGTCAGGGGAAGAAGCAGTTCTTCCCCTGAGCAGGTAGAAACATGAGGCAGAGCTCTCTCTCTCTCTCAAACAGAGAGCTCTGCCTCATTCACTCACTGAAACTTGTGTATTAGGAAGTAGCATGAGAAAGGGGTTGGTTGACCCTCTATGCTGGGCCCTCTGAGCTGAACACTTATGGCTGGAGGGAGGCCATTACAGAGCGGGGGAGGGGGAGGCTTCTGCGCGTGAAGCTTAGGGCCTCTGGAGCAGATGGGGCAGGTTGACCGTAACTCCATTATAAATAAAAGAAAGTAAGATCTCCAGGATGTAGTCAAATTGGCTTTGAATGTCTGTGTAAGCATCCTAGTCTAGCACATGGGCAGAGTAAAGGGTAATTTGTAGCAAGATAATGCTAAGATTTCCTTGGCCAAGTCTCCTGGCTAATGTAATGTTTTAGTGGCTTTGCCTTTTCATACTTTTTCAGATCTCTAGCAGTGAACTGTGTGGCCTTGTATGGCAGGCGATCTCCTCTTAAGCTTGTATGGCTTAAACTTGCCCAAGCAATATACATCCTTTGCAGGCAGTTACACGCTTTTTAATTTTTAAGTATTTCAAAAAGGAACCTATTTTTGGTTTGTACACAGAGAATGTTACAAATATGTATATCATAAGGCCAAGGCCAATTTTATTCCATCTTCTGGTACAGTATGTTTGATACATAGAAATTGTGTTTTTAATTCATTTACTATGTTATTATTTATTAAGACATTAGCATAAAGGTATGGTGGGGACAATTGCAACTGAAAGTTACAGTTGGGCTAGTTGTGGCAGTAGGACCTTGCTATAGTACTGCACAGGTAAGTTTAGAAGAGAGAGAAAGGAGGTTCTCTCCTGTGACTGCACATTGGATTGATTGATATATACGCTACTATTGCTTGTGCTAGAGGGCAACCTGCTTGGATTTCCTAACATCAACACACTGCAGATGCAGGTCAGGGAGCAGGGCAGCTGAACTTCTCTCTTGTTGGTGGCAAAGCATAGTAGCAATCTCTTGTTCAATTCTGGCTTTAGAAGATTGCCTCATGTTAAGCTGGCAAAGTCCTATTTAGTTGATAAAATTTAAATAAATGATGTGGCCATTTTATACCCACCTCTGTCTCCTGGTTTCATTAAGGTATATAATAATGGGGTTCCGTGGGATAGCGCAAGGTGAAGGGTCAAATTGAGGAGTCCCCTTGCTATGTATTGTATATCTTTACATAGACGTCTGTGTATCACTCACTATAATGGAGAATGTATCCCATATAAGGATATAAAAGTCACTGAGGGGTTGTTCTGTGACCATATAAAGGCACAAGGCTGCAGGCTGAGTTATACAGGGAACTCTGAGTATCACTCATGTATTATAAGGGATAATGTACCCCCTACTGTAAATGATAAGGATATTAGAAGTCACTGAGGGGTTGTTCTGTGACCATATAAAGGCACAAGGCTGCAGGCTGAGTTATACAGGGAACGCTGAGTATCACTCATGTATTATAAGGGATAATGTACCCCCTACTGTAAATGATAAGGATATTAGAAGTCACTGAGGGGTTGTTCTGTGACCATATAAAGACACAAGGCTGCAGGCTGAGTTATACAGGGAACTCTGAGTATCACTCATGTATTATAAGGGATAATGTACCCCCTACTGTAAATGATAAGGATATTAGAAGTCACTGAGGGGTTGTTCTGTGACCATATAAAGGCACAAGGCTGCAGGCTGAGTTATTCAGGTAACTCTGAGTATCACTCATGTATTATAAGGGATAATGTACCCCTACTGTAAATGATAAGGATATTAGAAGTCAATGAGGGGTTGTTCTGTGACCATATAAAGGCACAAGGCTGCAGGCTGAGTTATACAGGGAACGCTGAGTATCACTCATGTATTATAAGGGATAATGTACCCCCTACTGTAAATGATAAGGATATTAGAAGTCACTGAGGGGTTGTTCTGTGACCATATAAAGGCACAAGGCTGCAGGCTGAGTTATACAGGGAGCTCTGATAGAACTCATTTATTATAAAGGATAATGTACATGAAGAGTTGTGTGGCCATATACAAGAAGGCCTACTTGAAAGTATTTTTTATTTTACTTATTTCCTACCCAGGATTTCTGGAAAGATACAGTAAGTGGTTAGTTTGCAGCTGAAAGACTGAAGCGTCAGATAGTCAAACTAATACAAATGTTTGTGCCTTGTTATAAAAAGTTCTGTATGCTTGGATTTTTCCTAGCCAGAGAAATATTATTTATTTTGCTTATCTGCAAATTGAGCACTTAGCTGTGGCAGTGTAGCTACCAGCCACAAAATCAAAGTTGTTCCTCAGGCATTGGTGCATATCTTCTCCATTCATTTTTCTCCATTCATTTTGTGTTCCACATTCTTCATAGTGACATGTATGTTCAGCTGTGCATCCAAAATAATGCACAGGCAGGCTGAGAATATATTTCAGCATATGTCCTCCATTTTATTTCCAAAATTGACTGTTCCCATCATTATATATTTGTTAAAGGAGAAGGAAACCCAGTGGGCTCAAAAACCCTCCCCCCTCCCCTGTGTTGCTTCCCCTCCCTTCTCCCCCCTGGCCTACCTGTCCCGCTGGGCAAATGCCCCTAACTTGTTACTTACCCTTCTGCGCAGGTCCAGTCCACGGAGTTCACAGGCGCCATCTTCTTCCAAGCGATCTTCTTCCTGCTTTGACCGGCGCATGCGCAGTAGGAGCATTTCGCCGGTACGGATCTACTGCGCATGCGCCAAAAGTCACAAAGTGAAATCGGAAAACTTCGTGACTTTTGGCGCATGTGCAGTAGATCCGTACCAGCGAAATGCTCCTACTGCGCATGCGCCAAAATGCTGGTCAAAGCAGAAGAAGATCGCGTGGAAGAAGATGTCGTCTGTGAACTCTGTGGACTGGACCTGCGCAGAGGGGTAAGTAACAAGTTAGGGGCATTTTCCCAGCGGGACAGGTAGGCCAGGGGGGAGGAGGGAGGGTGGGCAACACAGGGGAGGGGGCGGGGTTTTGCGCCCAGGCATTTCCTTCTCCTTTAACTGTTCCCTGCACATTGATGTTTGGTATTAAGCAAATAGTGGGTTGTGCATTGTGGAGTTGGGGGGTTACATATTTGGGGGGGAGGCCCATTTATAAACACTCTCATTTTAGGGGTTTTAGAAACTACAAATAAGCTAATTTTCTATAAACACCACGAATGTCATGTCATTTAGTAAAACATTTGAATACTAAAAGCATGAACGAAGAAAAAGCTGAGTAATGCAATAAAAAGCCTCTAATACCTATAATAATTTAAAAAGATTTTCAGACAATTACTAGCAAAAAAATTATCAGAAAACCTCTAAGGGGCCCATTTACTTAGTTCAAGTGAAGGAATAGAGGAAAAATAGTTTGAATTTCGAATGGTCGAATATGGCTACTTCGACCATCGAATGGGCTACTTCGACCTTCGACTACGACCTTCGACTTCGAATCGAACGATTTGAACTAAAAACCGTTCGACTATTCGACCATTTGACCATTCGATAGTCGAAGTACAGTCTCTTTAAAAAATTCTTCGACCCCCTAGTTCGCCACCTAAAACCTACCGAGGCCAATGTTAGCCTATGGGGAAGGTCCCCATAGGCTTCCTAACAATTTTCTGATCGAAGGAATATCCTTCTATCGTTGGATTAAAATCCTTTGAATCGTTCGATTCGAAGGATTTAATCGTTCGATCGAACGATTATTCCTTCGATCGTTCGATTGAAGTATTTGCGCAAAATCCTTCAACTTCGATATTCGAAGTCGAAGGATTTTCATTCCCAGTCGAATATCGAGGGTTAATTAACCCTCGATATTCGACCCTTAGTAAATGTGCCCCTAAAAGTCTAAATGGATAAAAGAAGGTCCAATAAGATCAGCACAGCTCCCACTGACTTCTATTGGAGTTTTTGTTTGAGACGATGATGTTATTCATGGAAAGAAATATATAAATTCAAATTTTAGTAGACTGAGTAAATTCACAATATTGTGTCATTCAGTCCATTTAGGATTTAATTTCTGTCCTGGATTCCCACTGGAACTAAATTTTTTTATTACTATATTTTTTTCCATAGCTACAACCTAGGGGCCTATTTATCAAGCCTCAAATCTGGTCAAGTTTTAAAGGACAAAAAAATCTGAATTTAAAAAAACAAAAAAACTTTAATTTATTATTTATTATGCTCCTAAATAGTGATGGGCGAATTTATTCGCCATGCGCGAATTCGCGGCGAATTTGCGCGATTCGCGCCGAGCGAATAAATTCGCGAAACGCCCGCGAAAATTCGCGGTAAAAATTCGCCGGCGTCAAAAAATATTTTTTAGAAAAAAGTCGCCGGCGACAAAAATGGGCGCCGGCGTCGGAAAAACGGGCGCCGGCGTCAAAAACGAGACGCCGGCGCCGTTTCGCGAATTTTTCGCCGTTTCGCGAATTTCGCAAATTTTTCGGCGAAGCGCAAATTCGCCCATCACTACTCCTAAACTGAATCCAAAAATATTCCAGCTAAAACCTGTCAAAATCATGTAGAAGTCAATAGTAGCTGGTCCATTTAACAATCGGAATATGTTTTTTACCTTCAGGATTCTCAATAGTTTTGGGCTGTTTGCTCGTGTTTTCCTTCAATAATCCGAATTATTTGAGTTTTTTAAAAAGTATAGTTATTTAATTTGACGCTCGATTTTGTTGACAATATTTTTCACGCAGATTTTTTGCAAAAAAAATTACTGGTAAATTAATGCCATTTGTCATTTGGGAGTTTGTTTGAATATTTTTTTCAAACAGAGTGACAAAAAGTCATGTTTTAGTAAATGTCTCACTATTTTAGGAAAACCACTCCAATCAAATCCGCGCTGAACTTTCCCCCCTATTTATCAATAATTTTAGACTAAAATTTCTTGTGTGGGAAAAGATTTGATAAAATCGTGAAAAAATACTAATCATACATTTTTTGTAGACAAAAACGGCAACTTTTTTGGATTTGATGCCTGAAACCTGAGCTCAGGACGAAACAATTGAAACCTGAACAAAACAAAAATTTGAGATTTATTAAGGGGCAGAATAGTTCGAATGAAAAAATATTCAAATTTCAAAGTATTTTTTTTAGGTACTTTGACCATCAAATTGGTCAAATTCGATCGAATTCGATCAAATCAAATAATTCGAACGATTCGAAGTAAAAATCGTTCAACCATTCCATAATCGAAGTACTGTCTCTTTAAAAAATCCTTCGACTCAATAGTTTGCCAAATAAAAGCTACCGAGTTGAATGTTAGCCTATGGGGACATTGTAGATAGATTTTGGGCACTTTTTATAATCGAATAAAAATCATTAGATCGATCGCTTAAAATAGTTTGAATTGAAGGATTCCATCGAATGATTTTTATTCGATCCTTTTGCGCTAAAATCCTTCGAATTCGATTTTCAAATTCGAAGGATTTTACTTTTACTTTGAGGGTCGAATTCGAGGTTTTTTTAACCCTCGAAATTCGACCCTTGATAAATCTGCCCCTTAGTGTAAAAACCCATGAAAAACTGTAATACAAAAATTTGCCAAGTTAAAGCTGGTGAGGTCCTACAGAAGTCAACGGGAGCCTCGCTGATCTTATTAGTCCATTTTTAGAGGTTTTCTGATTTTATTTTTCACTAGTAATTGTCTGAAAACCTGTTTTTTCAACGTTTTCATACAGTATGTTTTAGTGCATCGTTCTTTTTCATATTGTGCTATTTATATTCAGATCTTTTAATGAATTACATGGCATTTGTGGTTTTAGAGAAAGTTATTTTATTTGCGGTTTTAAAAAAAACTCTAAAACCACTAAATTGAGACTATTGATAAATGGACATGGAATCTTTGGAAATACACGAAAAAAGGAACCTGCTAATCTGACTCAAAGTTTTTAATGCATTTTAATTGTTTTTTTTTTATTTCAACACTATAGACTTTCTACCTTGCTCGTTTGACATTTACGCTTATTTTCAAGCAACATCGTTGTACCATACCATAAACCTCAAGGAAATCAACTTGCACATGACAAAACCCATTGAGCGGTTGATGCAAGACAACAAAATTACAATGCAGTAGCAGAGGCGCTAACAGATGTGCCTCTCATTAAAGCTGCCAGTGAACCAAAGTGACGCTATACAATTGCTTATTGTGAAAAATGTCAGCCATTGTCATGCACTGATTGTCATGCACTGATTGCCTGCTTTGTATAAGGATTCAGCCTATATCTTCTATAGATCACAAATATTGTGTGACTTTTATTAATACCCCATCTGTCATTTCTTTCCAACACAACAAGACAAAAAAAAAATGAAAACATACATAGAATGGATGGCACTTTACCCTCTTGGTCTGTAATAATCCTAATTAACATCGCCAAGGCAACGTCAAACAGTTTATTAGGAAGGGATCCATAAATTGTTTGGGATTGGAATGCATACCTTCTCTAATCAACATTGTAGCCAAGACCCAAATTAATATAAATTGGAAAAAACATTTTGCATCTCCAATTATGAGTAGGATTTAGCAGGTAATTAAAAAAATAAAATAAACAAGCATTGCAGTGGCATAAGATGACTTGCCCGGGCCCTGAAGCGAATAGATATCAGGGGCCATCTGTACAATGCACAACCCAAATTTTTTTGCAAGGCATGGATTTGTGGCAAAATTCTGCACTTTTGTGATTTTTTTTGCAAACTGCAGAAAAAATCTGCAGATAAAAAATTTTGCTACGATAAAAAAAGTCGCATTGACAAAATTGTTGCTGTGACAAAAAAGTTGCCATAAGAAAAAACACCCATTGACTTTAATGCATTTGGACAATAAAGTCGCTCAGACAAAAAAGGCGCCACAAGAAAAACAGGAATTGACTGTAATGCATTTGGAGTAGAGTCCTGGGTGGAACCAATTTCTAAGACCCGGACCTGACCTGAACCCACAACCCACGACCCAAACTGCAACCCGCATATTTACCCACTTTGATCTACTACCCGAACCGGACCTGCAACTACCTTATCCGCAATCTGACCCACAACCCGCCGACCACCATCAAACAGGAAGTGATTATGCTGCAAACTGGAAGTGACATCATCAAAAGTGGGCGGGACAGAAACAAGTTTTGTAAAACTTTAAAAGGAGTAAAATATAGACAATATAACATAAGATAAGGAATTTTGATTGGACCCGCAACCCAACCCTCGACCTGCAGACCCGCGACTCTGTAGACCAGTGGGTATACCCACACCTGAAAATCCTCCCCTTATTCCGCAGGGTGCCCGCTGCAGGACTCAAATTTGGAGTCCGAAAAAAATTCGCGAAAAAATTGTTGCGTGTCAAAAAAATTGCACGGAAAAAAGCATATTGATTTCAATACACATAACAAATTTTTTGCCGTTTTGCAAATTTTTTGGCAAAGTGAAACAAGACAGATTCGCTCATCGCTTCACACAATCTTCTTATTTATATACATAGGAAAGCCCAGGCAGGATTGAAGGAATGGAGGTGATGCAGGTCTCCATCTTCCCATAGGTTGCCCTATATAAGAAGGGTCTACTCCATTATTGTTATAGAAGGAGGAATGCAAGTCCCAATCTTTCTATAGGGTTCCCCTACAACAGTAAGTTCAACTCCATTATGGTTTTAGCAAGGGGGTGATGCCAATCTTCACTTCCCTATGGACTCCTCTGTAGCGGAATCTACACCATTATAACTGGGGGGGGGGGGTATGAAGATCTCAATTATTACACAGGCTCATATGAATTAGTGGGGTCTTCTGCAATATAGTTCTGGAGGGTAAAGTGAATGTGGGTCCTATGCAGCATTTGATTCTACTCCATTACAGTTATGGGGGCAGATGGTGATACAGATTTCCATATCCCTACAGGTCCCCCTGCAATAACAGTTACATCATTAATTATAGAAGCGCAAAAACTAATTGTGATGCCCTTGCAACTCTCCTAATTTTGTTGAAAAACAAAGCAAAACATCCTTCCTACAGCCTTAAGTGGGATGTTGAGAACTTTAGTACAAGTCTACTGTAGTGGCTTCATTTTTAATCAGTATCTTGCACAATTCAATAAAAAGCCTTTTACTAGTGACCCAATTGCGTCTGCCAGTCGGCAGCTCCATCACATCTAGATGGTTAGAGCTGGTTAGAGGTCTTATGAACTGAAATGACCCTCCTCCTCTGTAAACTCATGATTAACTCCCTGCAGCTTTGTGAATGAGCATTTAATAAACTAAAATACACACCTTGCCAGAGGCCATACATGTAAACTACAATTAGATATAATTGACCTGCATTTGTCATCATCAAAAGCTCCATTAAATGTTCTTTTCCTATAAATCAGCTGTATCATAATCAGAACATGATTGTATGTATTACTGGCTACCAGTTTGTGCAGGATTTTGTTTGGTATTCTTATGACTCTTATTGCCCATTCAGACCAAGTGCAAAACCTAAACTACAAGTCTAATCGGTAGTGATGAGCAAAATGACAAACACATTTGCATAACACAATGAAGTCAATAGGTATCAACATTTTTTTTACTTGTGCAACAATTTTTTTTTTTTGCTCCAATTTCATTCAAGTCAACAGGCGTCTTTTTTGTAGACAAATGCATTTGTCCAAATGCTTTAAAGTCAACGAGCATATTTTCTTATGGTGACATTTTTTTGTCTCTGTGACAATTGTGTGTTGGTGACTATTTTGTTGCAGCAAAATTTTGCCACAGTTTTGAAAAACAATTTGCAGATGGCGAAATGCAGAAATTTGCTGTAAATCCATGCCTGGCAAAAAAAATTGCTCATCACTCCTGAGGTGAATGTAATATGTGTTGTTAGTGCAAAAAAACGTTCACAGACACCTTTGTGAACGTTAGTGACCCTGTTTGGGTCTGTTTTGACCGATTACAGATTTCAACGTCTTCCTTGCAAAGTTTGGGGCCAAATGGGAAGTAAGATTTGATGATGATGATGATGATTATAATCATGATGATGATGGGATAAACCTCATTTGTACTGAGGACCAGTTATTTTATCTTTTCCTTTATATTTACAGTAATATACTTGTTTGAAATGTAGTCTTTCTGTATTGAACACTAAGGATACTGAGATGTATTGCATGTATTTTTCATATTGCAACATCTGCTTACTGAGCATGGGATCTACTGCGACACTAAGGGGCACATTTACTTAGCTTGAGTGAAGGATTAGAAGGAAAAAAACTTTGAATTTCGACTGGTTTTTTTGGCTACTTTGACCATCGAATTGGCTACTTCGACCTTCGACTACAACTTCGACTTCGAATCGAACGATTCGAACTAAAAATCGTTTGACTATTCGACCATTCGATAGTCAAAGTACTGTCTCTTTAAAAAAAACTTTGCCCACCTACTTCCCCACCTAAAACCTACCGAGCACCAATGTTAGCCTATGGGGAAGGTCCCAATAAGCTTTCTAAGTATTCTTTTATCTAAGAAAAATCGTTTCATCGATGAATTAAAATCCTTCGAATCGTTCGATTCAAAGGATTTAATCGATTTTTCCTTCGATCGTTTGATCAAAGGAAATGCGGTAAATCCTTCGACTTCGGTCGAATATCGAGGGTTAATTAACCCTCGATATTCGACCAATAGTAAATGTGCCCCTAAGAAGTTAGAAATATTCAAAGAATTATTATCTATCCTGCATGCTTAAAGGAGCTGACATGATAAATATATCCAGGTATGGGGCCTGTTATCCAGAATGTCAGGACCTGGGGCTTTCAAGATAATGGATCCTTCTGTAATTTGGATCTTCATACCTTAAGTCTACTAGAAAATCATGTAAACATTAAATAAACCCAATAGGATTGTTTTTCTTCCAAAAAGGATTTATTATATCTTAGTTGGGATCAAGTACAAGCTACTGTTTTATTATTACAGAGAAAATTTAAATCATTTTTACAAATTTTAATTATTCGGATAAAACAGAGTCCATGGAAGATGGCCTTTCAGTTATTCAGAGCTTTCTGGATAACGGGTTTTCAGATACCTGTAAGTATATTCTTAATATTTTTTTCATCTCCCTGGTAATAAGATTTTTTAGTTGAAATGAAGATAATGAGCACTGTATAAACAACACCCCTTTGTTCTAACAGTTTTGGTTTACAGATAAGATTTCCATTAGCAGAGATTATCTGTAAACTGGTAATCTGGTTATATACCTGGCAAGAACCAAGCAAGTGAAGAATTGTTTTAAACAGGTGAAAATGTTAAAGAAGGAATGGTTGCATGATTACACAGGTTGACCCCATGTAATGTGTTTTTCATGCAGCAATTACATTTCTTTCAATGGGAAGGCATTGTAGGAGTTTTTTTCCCCTGGGGTAGAGGTGACTTCCTATAAGTAGCAAACTCCCATCTACCATCACAAACAAAAATGATGGCTGGGGTAATTAGACCACCAACTATAATTTACAGAAAGAATAAAATGAATTCATCAAAAGTCAGTGAGGATGGTTAGGAATTTATAGAATTCATAGAATAAATACATTCACATTTTTAATGTGATATTGCCCATTAATCATGCTGGGATATTTTTCAGCCAATAGCTTACCTTTGTGCTCCTTGCTTGGAGAAGAAGACAGTGTAGGTCTCTATATTCCCTTTGGACTCGACAGGCGGCCGCCAGCTAAGACGAACAAATCGACTGGAAACCAAGACAGGGACCACATCTCGGGGAGCAGAGGGGAGAACGCTGGAACTGGGGACAGCTAGAGGGGAAGGTGTGGATTCAGTCAAATTGGAGGTTTTGTTTTTATAAAAAGAGGTTGGGGAGGCAGGAGGAAAACGTATAGGAGGTAAAGCTTTATTGTAAAATGGTAGGTAAAATGGGACAAGGATACAAAAGGGTAAAAAAAAGTGCTATAATAGTGCTATAGTGTCATTTCAGTTTTCAAGTTAAAGTCATACAGTACAGGAAGATGAGCAAATCTTTTCATACAGTTAAGACATTTGGACAAATGAAGGCACTTTAATGCCAACACAATCCCTGTTTCACCAATTTATCAGACCACTTGCACCATTTCTTTCTTTAAAGGGATACTGTCAGGGGAAAACATGTTTTTTTTTCAAAATACATTAATTAATAGTGCTGCTCCATCAGACTTCTGCACTGAAATCCATTTTTCAAGAGCAAACTGATTTTTTTATATTTTCAAATCTGACATGGGTCTAGACATATTGTCAGTTTCCTAGGTGCCCCCAATCATGTGTCTTGTGCTCATATAAACTTCATTCACTGGTTACTGCAGCACTCGCTCTTTATGAAAGCACATGACATTTTTTTGCAACTAAAAATAATGCACTTGTTGGGTTAGGAATGACATTTTACATGGTAGAGTGAATTATTTGCTGTGTAAATAGAAATAAAATTAGAAATAAAAATGACACCATAAAACCCATGACGAATCCCTTTAAAAATCTAGAATCATGTAGGAGAAATTCAAATTTTTCTTGTTCTTCATGCAGAAATGGTATCTACAAAGATATACTTATTGGTTGTTGATATGTACTTTGTATGCACCGCACTATACAGTGCATTTGTGCAATTTTATTTACAATCCTTTGCTCAAATAATAAGGGCATACCTTGAAAAAAAATATATATCTTCAAGGTTTTTTTTTTTTTTTATATTTGCCTTTTCACTCTACTTAGGGGCAGATGTATCAAGGGTCGAATTTCGAGGGGTTAAATCCCTCGAAATTCGACTGGGGAATAGAATCGAATAGGCAATTCAGGCGCATTTACGCGCTGGCGAAGAGTCAAATTGGCGAATATTCGCCAGGCGAATAGGTGCACGATCGAATATTCGCTCGAAGGATTTTCATTCGATCTAATGCCTTTTTATTCGATCAAAAACGTGGAAAAAATAGTCCTATAGGACTTTCCCATAGGCTTTTAAAGCAATTCGGTAGGTTTTAGGTGGCGAAGTAGGCAGTCGAAGTATTTTTGAAAGAGACAGTACTTCGACTATCGAATGAGCTAATAGTCGCAGCGTTTTTGCGCTCAATCTATTCGAATCATTCTACTCAGGCAAATTTACGCCAATTCGATAGTCGAGGAGCACAAAAAACTACTCGAAATTCGAGCTTTTTTCCCTCTATTCATTTACCCGAGCTTGGTGAATGGGCCCCTTAATGATCCATAGTGTCTCGTTTACTTTCTAACCAAACAATACAACTTTCAAAGATCATGTTGACTTGGAGAAGAAGAGAGAGTGGTGGAAGATCTTGTTTTACACAGGATGGACACCGTGGCGACCAATATTTGGAACCTATTTTCCAGCGCCCATCCATGCAACTACATTTGTAAATGACCCCTATTATCACTCATTTTTTTAAACATATGATATAGAACCACAAGATATCTCAAGTCATCTTAATGTTTTATTACTTTTTGAAGCCTAAATGTCCCACCTGCTGATCTCACCTTCTCTGCAGATCAATTATTAATAAATATCTCCAACTGACATTCCATTTTTACATAGCTTACATTTTTAATATGTATTAGAAGAGATAACAGGGAAATGCTAGATATTTTATTTTGAGTCAAGTGTGATTTATAGAAATCTCAAGACAGGAATAAATCAATTGAAACTCTTTTCAAATGCATTTCGAAAAAAACCTGAATTTTCCTCTAAGTTGAATGGTCTGCAATAGCAGGCATATGTTTTGAAAGTAGGAATGAAACTTTAAATTTCCAAAGTTAAAAAGCTAAGCTGAGGCTACATTTTAGGTTTGGACATTTAAATCTGATTAAGGTACAGAGCTGGTGTTAAATCCAAAGATGAACAACCTTTGATGCATGGCTTATTTACTGTACCTGACACAGTTCTCTAGATCCTTGGGAGTCAATTAGTTATCCAGAGCTCCCGGTATCTTGACTGAGTTGTATCTTGAGCAGATCTGTCCTTTAAAGACCAATTCATGTTTTAAAGGAGCAGTAACCAAAAAATTCAAGTGTTTTGAAGTAATGAAAATATCACGTACTGTTGCCCTGCACTGATAAAACTGGTGTGTTTGTTTCAGAAACACTACTTTAGTTCATATAAACAAGCTGCTGAGTAGCAATGGTGGAAATTGACAAAAGGCTATATGGCACAGGATAAATAATGGATAACAGAGAACATTATGTTCTACAGAACTTATCTGCTATCTGCTATGTAACCTGAGCCTTTTCTCCTTTGAATGGCTGCCCCCATTGCTACACAGCAGCTTATTTATTTAAACAATAGAAGTGTTTCTGAAGCAAACACAGCAGTTTTACTAGTACAGGACAACACTGCATTATATTTTTATTACTTTAAAAAAATTTATTTTACGATGTTACTGGTCCTTTAATCCACTTAACTCTAAAGCAATTATATTTAAAAATCTTGAGTAGGTGCCCTACCAATTGACCTTCTGTATGGGCTTCATGGAATGTAATAGAGAGCAAATAAACAGAATCCCTATAATCCCCCTATAAAATCTTCAGGCTGGGCTTTTAGAAGAACAAAGAAGCATTCGATTCATATCTCCCCCTAAAATGACCTTCAGGCTGGATATCCATGAGTGTTTTAGTTAAGCAAATAAGCTTTTACTCTGAGTATGAGGTGGGCCCCTTCAGTCCCGGGCCAAGCCAGCCAATAGAGAATGGGAAAGTGCACAAAAACAAGGAATACACACAAATACCCCATAGAGTCCTGGTCAGAATCAAAGCCCAGACATTCTAGTTGTAAGGCAGAAAGGCTAATTACTGGCCGCCATTAGTAATGGGCGAATTTGGGGCGTTTCGCTTTGCCGGAAAATTTGCGAAATGGCGCCGTTTTGTGAATTTTCCAGCAAAGCAAATGCCCCAAATTCGAGGCGGTTTCACTTATTTATTCGCCGGCAGGAATTCGCGCCTGGTGAATTAATTCGCCCATCACTACCCGCCATTGTTTTTATGGCATTATTATAAAACAGACTCTCCAACTGTAATGTAATCAAAGTAAAAATTGAATTTACATTTTTGTTGTTCTTTTCATGCTTAGTGAAAATATTATTCTTCTTTGTAAGATCCAGTCCTCTTTGCTCTAAGAACAGCAAGTACTTGTACAGGCGAAGAAATTCAATGTTTTGTAGAAAATTAATCATACATCCCATTAGGACATCACTTCTCTTTAAACTCTAGGCACATTTTACATTAATATACACTGTTTTCAGGGTGACCTAGTTCACGGAAGTGTTAGTAGGCTTATAATGCCAATACATAAATAAATGACTTGCATTGTTATACATTGGGCTCTCTGAGTTTTGCAATAATAATCTATTCAGCTGATCAATAAAAATATTGTTATTAATCACAAAGTGCTTTATTCTTCCTCATACCAAGAAAGTGTATGAGAGGTTTTCTTTCAGGACAAACTTTTAGCATAGGTGCTAAACTGCTCCATTGAAATTACAAATAAAAGTCTCTCCACTGCAAGCTTGGAAATAAAAGCAGAGATCTGATTGGTTGCAATACTGTATGTATCTACACTGGCATAGTTTAGCACTTGGGTTAGTATACATACCAGAGAGAACATGGAGGATAGAAAAAGAAAAAGTAGAAATACACTTGAAGGTAACTTTGTTGAGATACGTGATTATTAATTCATGGATTCACATGTTTAAATTGAAGGATTCGATTCCATACATGGCTGAATAGTTAAATGCAAGCTGGTTAATTATGCAGAAATCCATGAATATATGAAGGCTGCTCAGTGAAACAAATAGGAAATGCATGACAGAACAGAATAGTTCAGATGCAGGTGACCAGCTGGGTGATAAATTTGTTGGTAGGTGAAGGGTAGAAAAAAGTAAACACCATAAAATGGTTACACATCAGTTAAACCCAAAAGATCAGGGCACCAGGATACTCATCAAGCCAGGATAGTGGTTTTGGTTCACCAGTCCCAGAACCTCAGCTTAAGGAAGAGGACATTTTTCACACAGAAAAAACTGGGCACTCTATGAATCCGCAAAGGCCACCAAAAATACAATTAAAAAATGTCCTTTCTTTATAACATCAATTCTATAACCTTACACGTTTTGTGCCCAAGAGGCACTCAATCACAGGCTTATCATTAAGGGGATCTTGGGCAAGAAATATGAAAAGCTACACGTAAAGATGATATAAATAAAGTAACTTTTTTCTTAATATATTGGTGGACTTTGGGAATTCCTGCAATGCCCATATTTGTCAATTATTTGCTGGTGTTACACTTGGTATACCCAGGCTAAGGCATATAAAATGCTGCTGATACATAGAATGACATTAAGGGGGTTATTTATCAAGGTCCTATTTTTCTGCACCTCGAAATAAGTAGTAGTTTTTGGAGCAAAAAAAAAAAAAACTACAAATTTTCCGAGATTTATTAAAGTCCGATGGTCCAAAAACTCAGAATCTGAAAGCTCTTGGGGTCCTGTATAAGTAAATGGGGAAGGTCCCAGTGTCTGCGCTGATGTCCGTATGGATATCCCATGATTTTGGGGTTTCAGCACAAAAAAACTCTGAAAAAATCTTTTTTCTTCATAAAGAAGGTCCATTCGGGAATTCAGAGTTGCTCAAAGTTTGATATTGGAAATACTGAGATAAATTCGGACCTTGATAAATAACCCCCTAAATGTCTCCAGTTGCAAGTACTGAGCTCATGGAAAGCCATGAGGAAGCAGTCTAGGTGTCCTGTAGGATGGGGGGTGCATTTGAGGAATGAGGAATTGGGTGACTGTGCAGTTTATATATCTGGGACGTATTTGAAACATAAGAACTGCTCCTCTGAATATTTTTTCTTCAAAGGAGGCTACGTTAAACCTTTATACAAGCAATGCAAAACTGTTCCATATAGTAGGGCCAAAAATGAATTATGCTATATGTTCATGGGGCAAATTAGTACAAAAATTATGGTATCATCCAAACATGTCAATGGAGCCAGTTGGAGGACCATATCCAGTGCACAGGCTTCCAGTTGCACAAACATATTCTGAACAATTCATTAGTGAATATGGCTTCCATTTTTCAGCCAATCAAAGGCATGTAATCACTACTCACATCATGCACGCTATTTGGAATAAAACATAATATTATACTTATACTGTATAAGTAAGAACCCTATACAGCCTTAAGAATATATTCTGATGTGATTAATTGATGTCATCAGTATGGAACAAAGCTCATTGAGATTTCAGTTTTTTAAGACATAATGAAGCCCCCTACTTTAAAGGAGAACTAAACCCCCAAACAGTGTAGGTCTCTATAAAAAATATATTGTATAAAACAGCTCATATGAAAAACCCTACTTCATTCAAATAAACCATTTTCATAAGAATATACTTTTTTAGTAGTATGTGTCATTGTTAATCCCCCTGGGATCCTACGATTCACAGTGTACACAAACCAAACAAACCATACATGTTAAGTCACATGAGCCAATTAATGGACAGAGTTCTGTCTTTTGCTTCCACACTTCTTCCTGTTACAGATAGAGCTGCAGTATTTCTGGTCAGGTGATCTCTTCCTGTTACAGTTAGAGCTGCAGTATTTCTGGTCAGGTGATCTCTGAGGCAGCACACAGACCATCACAAAATGGTGGCTGAAGGTAAAAGATGTAAAGAACCAATATTTACTGATATATATTCCATTATGGTAAGACTCTAATATGCCACTTAATATGATGTAAAATATCTGTTGCTTAAGTATTCCTTTTGATCTGTAGTTTTCCTTTAAATTATTAAGTTATAAGAATTAGTCAGCCTGGCTTCATATGGTAAAAAGAACTGCTTAATATTCACATATGTTTCAGTGGGGGTACATTTTTCTTTACAGAATACAGAAAAATAAATCATAAGGAATTTTCACTTATTAACAATACTTTCATTAAAGGGAAAACAAATAAGCAGTGAAGCCCTAATGATAAAATGGTGACATGTTCCCATTAACTTGTTTAATGTATTTATTTTGCCCTTATTTTCAAGAACATCTGTGTTGCTCGGGTTCCATATTATTTGTTCTTTATTATCATAATTAGCTCATTTGAATAGGTGGGAACGAATGCAACACAGGTGCTACATTAGTGGTGACAAAAAAATGACTTTTGTATTTTGTTAAGATCAAGAATATACAGTTTTTCATGGCCCTGTTACTAAGAGGGCATCTGCGGAGATTAGCCAAAAGGAATGTCCTTGCCTGGCATTCTTAATGTATTGGGATAAGTTTAATGGTAGGCGAAGGCCATGTCCGGGACATTTTTTTTCACTGAGCAATTTAATGAAATTTAGGCAGAGATTGGAGAACTTCCAGACTGGGGAACTAGCCTTCTTCTTGTTTTTTTTTTTTTTTTTGTTAATTTGTGAGCATTTTTAACCTTTAAGATAAATTAGAATGGTTTCAAGGCTATGCTAGAGGAAACATTATGAGGAATTTATGTAGGGACCCATAGGGTTAATGTGCCCCTATGGCTTTAACTCCCCACACTTCCTGATCTCCCTAGCAGCTGGGCAGATGCCCATGTAGCTAGTTGTAATTTGCATAGTTCTATTATTGGCCAAGAGGAGTTGTGACCATTTCCTGTCAGACTTTGGTATAGTGATTGTGAAGGGCTGGATCTTCCTCTTTGGCTTCTGGTTGCTGATCCAGCTGGATGTTTGCAGGGAACCTGGATAAAACAAGGCCCAGTAAAGCCTTTCTGCTCTAGAGGGACCAGTTCCTCTAGAAAGTGAAGTCAGGGAGCAGGGACCCCGTGAATGAGGCCAGCTAGAGATAGGTTACCTCCTGTAATAGGACTCTCTAGGAGAGTAAGATAGGTAGGTTAAGTAACAAGAGCAGCGTGGCTCCAACTAGGAGGGTAGCAAGTAGGTAGCTTTCCCCTCAGGCAAGACTGTAGTATAGGGACACAGCCTAATAGGGAATTAGGGCTAGTGAGTTCACTGATCCAACGTGTGAGGATCCAGGTCATGGTGCTGAGATCCTTCCTGAGGGTTTATCTATTCAGGTGTTATGCTATCACCTCAGGGAGTTCCATTATGCTGTCTCTGATGGACATGTTGTAGTCATGTCATGATTGTCTGCTGGGGCCTCTGTGGATTGTACAAAACCTGTGGATCATTTGTCTTGGACAAATAAACTGTTCTATTTTTGTTGCAAGATCCTCCTGGTGCCCTTGTATTTTGTTTTTCATGCACAGTAGCATATGGGAGTTGTAGTCAAACTACATCCTTACTTCACTTCTTCCACATAGTGATGGCCCAGCATGGTGTGTTAGAGTCCAATGTAACACATACTCTATGCCTATAGCCGGATACTAACCCTTTTGTGCTTAAATAGACCAAAAACCTGTTACATTTACTAAATAAAAATTTAGGAATATGCTTTGAGACCACTTTTTTTAATTGATGCTCCAAAAACTCACCTATATGGAGCTGTCACCCAGATTTATTGAACAAGCCCGAAACTCTCAAGAATCCAGAAGGTAAAACACATTTTCTACAGGTTAAAGGGACCACCTGTCATTGACTTCTACATGATTTCAACAGTATTAGCTGGAGAATTTCTACTTCAAATGTTTAACAGCTTCAGAGCGTAATAAATCTCTAAATATTCAAGGTTTTTTTTTACTCCTTTAAAACTCAACCAGAGAAACTCCACCTTTAATAAACAGACCCATAGATTTTATCTGGATTTGAGAAAATCTAATTTTGATTAAGAAATTTGTGAACTATAAACTGGTGGCTTTTAAGTCATTTTCAAGTAGTCAGATTTGTAAAAATGAATGGAAAAATAGAATTTTTAATGATTTTCCGATGCATACTATAAAAAAAAACTCAGTTGAGCTTAACCATGATATATCTGTTAGAAGGAACTCACTGGGGTTAATTTATTACCTATAGCAACCAATCAGTGATTAGCTTTTAAAAGCCAGCTGCAAGTAGAACAATGAAAGCAGCAATTTGATTGGTTGCCATGGGTTACCGCCCATGGGCAAATTTGCCCAGTGTTGATAAATGACCCCCAATGTGTTTGGGGGCAAATACTGTGAATATGTTTAGTGCTGCTCAATGCTAACATAGGGTTTAATGTATAATTATTTCTAAATGAGAATATTGTACTTGTCTTCCACGCACAATATGGTTAGTTTCATGATAATAATCCAGTAATTGCATATACAGATGCCCCCTTGCCCTGAAACATGGAATATATGACCACAAATAAAATTAACTACAAAGTGAAAATGAATATTTACTGCAATTTACAGACTGTCAGTGCCTCTTCTGATTGCAACAAATAATGAAAATAATGATTTTCCATTTGACACAATCAGCCTACTGTTTCTCGGAAAAAAATGACATTTGTAGAGGTTTACTTTATTTTCAATTCACTGCTAACTTATTATGCTGTATATTTAAACATCTCATATAAGCACAATTAATATATTTATATACAGTTTATATATTCAATTTAATATCAAAATCCGAAACTGTCACTGTTTTCTGAAAACCACTCCCGCCAAATCCATGCAGACTTTTCCCCCCTATTTATCAATACATTTGCACGAAAATTTCATGTGCAGAAAAAGATTCGATAAAATCTTGAAAAAATAAGAATCGTACAAATATTTTGGATTTGTTGCGAAAACAGAGACTTTTTCAGATTTGGTGCTCAAAACCTGCAACTTTTTTGGATTATTACCTTTAAACCACTAGGGAGGTTATTTATATAACTGAATTTTCTTACTTTTTTCTGAAACCCACTCCAACCAAATCCGCGCAGACATTCCCCCCCCTATTTATCAATACATTTGCACAAAAATCTAGTGTGCAGAAAAAGATTCAATAAAATCTTGAAAAAATCAGAATCATACATATATTTTGGATTTGTTGTGAAAAACAGAGACTTTTTCAGATTTGATGCTCGAAACCTGCAACTTTTTTGGATTATCACCTTTAAACCACTAGGGGGGTTATTTATATAACTCCGAATTTTCTTACTTTTTTCTGAAACCCACTCCAACCAAATCCACACAGACTTCCCCCCCCCTATTTATCAATACATTTGCACAAAAATTTCATGTGTGGAAAAAGACTCGATAAAATCTTGAAAAAATCAGAATCGTACAAATATTTTCGATTTGATGCTCGAAACCGGCTGCGACTTTTGTGGATTATCACCTTCAAACCACTTTTCTTACTTTTTTCTGAAAACCACTCCGAGACCAAATCCACACAGACTTTCCTACATGTTTTTTTTTGTATTTTCCAATCGAACCCTAAGATTTTTTTGTAAAACTGCTCAAAAGCGCAATTTTTTTCTAAAACCCAACGCAACGCAGAAATTCTTCCAATTTACTGCCGTTGACTTTTACATGTTCTTGGCAGGTCTGAGTTGGAGTACTTTTTTCATTTGACTTTTAACTAAAGCCCACTTAAAGCCAACACTGAAGCCACCTAACATAAAGGGGCAGATTAATCAAGGGTCGAATTTCCAATAAAAAAAACTTCTAAATTCGAAAAATGAAAGACCAACCGAAACTTTTTTCGGGTGAATAGGCTTTTTTTGTTCAAAGTCGAATTGCACAAATTGAAGTAACATCGTATTCGATCATGTTCGATTGAATTCGATTCAAATCGAACATGAGTCAATTCAGTCCAATTGACTCCAAATAGGTTCTAGGAGGTCCCCCATAGGCTAAAAAAAGCAATTTGGCAGGTTTTAGATAGCGAATGGTCGAAGTTGAAGTTTAAAAGAGACAGTACATGATAAATTTCGATATTCAAAATTTTTTATTTTTTTCAAGTTCGAAATGAATTTGGACTATCCCCTAGTTGAAGTACACAAAAAAGCTCGAAATTCTAATTTTCTTAATTCAAATTTTCACTGCGACCCTTGATAAATCTGCCCTTAAGAAATTCTCATTTCAAAGAAATGCTTATTTCATTCAGAATACACTCTCATGAGCTTTGAGGTTGCTATTTCATTTGAAAAACATATTTCCTAGGAGGATGATACTTAAATAAGAAGGCTAAGCTGCTCAATCCTTAAATTTCTCTATCCTTATTTTTTTTTTAAATTCTGAAAATTGCCAAAGCATTTTTATGTATCTTTTTTCTTTTGGTCCTTTAAAGTTATAAGTTGCTCTATCAGTATTTTCTTTTGTTATACTCCTTATAAATTTGTGAATTCAACCATGAATATAATCATGCACGCGATCCCGGGAAATCGTGGTTTGTTTTCAGTAAGAGATGAAGAGCTCCTACACCAACCATAAGAGCAATTCAGCTGTTGTTAAATCATCAAGATGCAAATAGAGTCTTATCTGCTTCTGAAAGGCAGGGGTTTTTATCTATATATAAACTATTGTTCATGGGTTACTTTTGTAAACCCGGCAAATACATTCCATCCTTTTATTTCAAATTATTCCTAATTGTTTTTCCACCCTTCATAATCAGCATAAAACACACTACATAGAGGCAAACCCATAAAATCAGCCCCTAAGCACAAAATAAGCTCTCCATGTGCTTTCTGTTGGTTTTATGCAAGTGTGAACCTCTAGGGATAATATTATTATGTTTTTGGCAGAAGTTCGCTGCTCTATTGAAATGTTAACATTCAGATACAAAACAGATGCCAACCATTTAAATTTCAGATGTGCTCATACTGGCATGATGCTCTGTCCAAAATAACCCAAAAAGAATAAATATACTTAGTTTATGTGGCGGGTCCAATATTCTGTTCCAATGGTCATTATTTTCTGTATTTGTAATTAGTTAATTAATGAAAAAGAATACATAGGGGCACATTTACTAAGGGTCGAATTCCGAAGTTAAAAAACTTCGAAATTCGACCATCGAATTTGATACTTCGATAGTCGAAGTATTTTTTCAATCGAAAACGCCCGTTTTTGAGCAAAGTAAAAATTGTTTAATGATTTAATCCTTCGACTCTAACAATTTGAAGGATCGTACAAAAAAACCTTTGACTTCTAAAAACTTAGCCAAAGACTCAGAGAGGTTCTAGGAGGTCCCCCATAGGCTAAACAGTAATTCGGCAGGTTTAAGGTGGTGAAGTTTCGAAGTCAAAGTTTTTGTAAAGAGACAGTACTTCGATTTTCGAATGGTCAAATTTTATGAAGTTTTTTCAATTTAAAACGAACTTTGGCCTATTCGATGGTCTAAGTACCCAAAAATTACTTCAAAATTCGAAGTTTTTGAAAATTCACTTTGACCCTTAGTAAATGGGCCCCATAGTATTGTTTGCATACAAAAGCACCATAATAAGCCATGTCTTGTCAAGTTATTTTGTTGTCTGATGTATAGGCTGGCTTCTTTGTTATATGCATCCCCATAGTTTTATTGCATACGTTACTCTTTAATCACATCATTAATGAGAAAAGCTCTGTTTCTAAAGGAGTTTGGTAACTTGTTTGCTTGGCTGAATGGGCTCAAAATTAGTGATGAGCAAATCTGTCCCATTTTGCCGAAAAAAATTCGAAACCCATAGCAACCAATCAACAGGTATCACCTGTTTAAATGTTTAAATCTTTTTGGTTGCTATGGGTTACTGCTCCTACAGTCCTAGGCAAACTTAGTGGCATATATTACATATGGGGGTTTGTAGTCATTAGGCATCAAAAAAAATGTGCATCAATGGGTGTTTTTCTTTTTTACTTTTTTGTCTTGCCTACTTTTTTGTCTCAGCAACTTTTTTGTCCAGATGCATTAAAGTCAATGGGCATTTTTTCTTATGGCAAATTTTTTGTCTCAATTGCAATTTTGTCTTGGTGACTTGTGTGAAATTTTTTATTTTTGCAGCAGTTTTGCAAAAAAAAAATCACAGATGGCAAAGGGTGGAATTTCTCAGCGAATCAATGCCTGGTGAAAAAATTTGCTCATCCCTACTCAAAATTCTTTACTGATCAATATTAAAATTAAATCTTTGAAAGCAAAGGCTTTCTATTACCGCAACAAGTACAGACAAAGACCCACCTAACTCCAGATGGATTATTGTGAAAAATGCGACAAAGGGTTACAGACAGGCTTTTGGAAGGAAATAAGGGCGATTGTTGAAGAAAACCACTAACATTGGCTCTAGAGACCAAGTGCAATCTGCAGTTAGCATCTGTAACACATTTAGATATTTACTAAACTCTGAATGCAAAAATCTCTAAAAATTCTTGAATTTTTTTTAATAAAATCGGACTTTTAAAAAATCTAAAAAATTTTTGGAATTTATTAAACCCAGAGGATGGAAAAGTCTGAATCAGAAAATCTAGCATCTCAGACCTGTTGAGGTTTCATATAAGTCAATGGGAGAAGTCCCAATCATTTTTTGATGTGCGCTGGGTTTTGCAAAGTTTTCTGAGTTTTCGGGCAAAAATCTGAGTTTTCGGGTGAAAAATCCAAAAAAATCATGAAAATAGGATGAAAAAATTGTAAAAATCGGATTTTTTCCTGCAAAGCAAATTGTCGGGAAAATGTAATAATAAATAAGCGTAAAAAAACAGCAGATTTGATTGGAGTTTGTAGCAGAAAATATTGAGCTAAATTCGTACTTTTATAAATAATCCCATATCTGAAGCAATATGGGTAATAACTATTTAATATGTCCACAAACTCAATGAGAAATGTTAAATAGGAAATGAGTATACTTTACTTTATATTATTTGATATTAATGAAAATTTGACGGAAGATGATCAAGCATAATAAGCTACGTGAAAAACAGAGACCATATATCACATTTATATGGAATATACGTAATTAATAACATCAAACTTCTGTATAGATCTAAGAAAAAATATATATATAAAAAAAATATGTAATATATATTTTACACTTCTTACAAATTTGTAGAATATTTATCCTGCAAAGATAATAAAATGTAAAAAATTAAAATAAAAAAAACACATTTAATATAATTTTATACACTTCCTATATACAGTTATGGGACCTACTATGTTGAGGACTTGAGATTATCCATATAAGGGATCTTTCTGTAATTTAGTTAATCAGTTTTATATATATATATATATATATATTTATATTTTGCTTACACTTTGTACAGTACGTTTGTAGAAAATTATGCTCACCAAAATTTACTAAGAAAATAATATAAATAAAAATAAATAAAAGTTATATTATATATATATAGATATATATATATATATATATATATATATATATATAATCATTGGATAAGGACCCGTACTCCAAAATTTCGTGAAAAAAGATTTTTTTATTTTAACTTGTGCATCCAACGTTTCGGCCCACTGGATCTGAGTGCAAGCGTTGTTCTATATATATAACAAGGTGAAGAATATTCCCTGAATTTTACGCCCTGCACCCCAGCATTTTCTACATTTGTTTATTTTCATCGAATATGGACTGGATCTGAGTGCAAGCATTGTTCTATATATATATATATATATATATATATATATATATATATATATATATATATATATATATATATATATATATATATATATATTATATATATATATTTGTAGAACAGCATCCTGCAAAAGATAAATCTAAGAAAAAAGTTTACAAAAAAGGAAACAAAAAGAAAAAGGGCATAAATCTATGAGAATATAAACTCAGGCTTAAAACAGACTTTCACGTTAAGTATTGTATTTTTTTCCGTGGGGTCATTTGGGTAATGTTGTGATGGCGGGCAGACATGTTGCCTACAGCTAAAGTGAAGTGTAAATCTGCCATTCAAACACAGGTCACACTGGGATATTTCTTGAAGTAAACTGGGAGAGTCTAACATAAAGAATGTAGAATATAAGTTGTCAGAAAATGATAAAGAAATAATCTATCATGTGGAAATTGCTTCTACGTTACCAGAGCGCTGTTATTTCATACTCAGCTGGAACCACACAGTGAAAATGTGACCGTATTTTTATAAAGGGCAT
Organism: Xenopus laevis; assembly: GCF_017654675.1. Lineage (NCBI taxonomy): Eukaryota > Metazoa > Chordata > Amphibia > Anura > Pipidae > Xenopus > Xenopus laevis. Next base: position 192,091,062 of record NC_054372.1, read on the forward strand.
TTTACAACTGGAGGGAAAGATATTCACTGCACATTATTCTGCAAAGTTTTTTCATGCAAAATTCAGAGGACAGCACCTTAACATATGTTAAGAGTCAAACATTCCCACATGTAGTGATGGGCGAATTTATTCGCCGGACTCAAATTTGCGGCAAATTTACTCATTTAATAACTAATCTAACCCATTCCTCTTAAATGAAGGTTAATATCTTTTGAAGTCAATGATATTATGGGAAAGAATGTTGATCAAGTCAGATTTTTTCTGGTCAGACTTATAAAGGGGAAAACACAATTTTTTGTAGGATTGTCTGATTTTCAGGCAATAATCCAAAAAAGTTGTAGGTTTCGGTCGCAAATCTGAAAAAGGTCATGTTTGGTGACAAATCTGAAAAAATCATATGATTTGGATTTTTTCATGATTTTATCAAGTCTTTTCCCACGCAATAAATTTTTGTGAAAATGTATTTATAAATAGGGGAAAAAGTCAGTGCGGATTTGATTGGAATGGTTTTCAGAAAATAGTGTCGGAAATGTCGGATTTTGATTAATAACCCCCCAAAGTGACGTTTCTTAGATACACTCAATTTTAATGAAAAACCCCCATCTAATAGACCATTGAGCGAAAAAGGCAGTGATGTCAGCCAGGGCAGCTGTCTTTGTGTGACAATGTGACGGACTGCTCTGCCAATCCAGTAAGAGATAATCAGCCCTTAAAATTCCCCGCCACACTATGCAGCTCAGAGTGATTAAATGCACATAATATAGCTATTAGCGAGCCTTCATTCTGCTTCTGTCTCAGCTTCCATAAAGCTAAATCCATTTATTTCATGGAAATAGTATTTCTACAATGAGAATTAAATAAAAATTCGAGTTTACAAAGCCACCCATATCTCTCGAAGACCCCCCAACCCAAAAACATTGGATATCATTGGAATCATCAAGGTTGCACGTATTTGTTTAATCACAGGGAAAATGTGATAATCATGGTCGCATTTATCTCCCCAGATGTCTCACTAAGGTAACGCAAATGGATTAGTATTTAGCTGTAGAAATAACCGCCAATTTGCATATATTATTCAAAAGCAAGCTAAATCAGTCCGTTTATGTGTGTACATGTTAGACATGCATTATTTCTTTAAATTAAGGAGTTGTAGTGGATTTGCTTTAAACCACCCTCCTTCCCTTCAAGACTTGAATTCTAAACGTGCCAAATGAAATTGATACAAAAAGTAATGGCTGCCATATATTTCTAATGATTTGGTAAATTTCAGTCATTTTTATTATTTATATTTTTTTTTTATTTCGTATTAGTGATCATGCCACCTCTGAGAAAAATAAAGTTCAACAAAAATTTGATTAATAAATAAAATAGAAAATATATAAAATTATTAGTAGTAGTATTATTAAATTATATTATTATATAAATATTTAAAACAGGCGAAATATGAAAAGAATCCAAAACTTGCAGAAACATTACTTTTCGCCCCATCACTTACGAATATTGCCCTAACTTTACCAAATTCTCAAATAATCAGCATACAAATATGGCAGAATCAGAATCCTTGTCGCTACACCTCTCTTTAATAGCTGGTCAATATTTATCACTTTAACAACTAAGACTGGTCACTTCCATATATTCTAATATATGTTGGCAGGGCGCAAGGCATGGCCAACATCTGGGACTCTCTACAAGATATCCAGCCTGAAACTCTACATTTCCAGTATTAGAACTTGACATCTTGGGATACTGACATGGTGGACACCTCTGATCAAGGGCATCTTCTGGCCTATAGACCAAAGGGCTCATTTAGTAAGGGGTGATTATGTTCACCCTGTTATCTCAAGGCTGTGTTTGACACCCAGAAATGATACTCATTTTACTCTCAGAATACTCAGAATAGAGAGCATATCCAGCTGCATCTCTCTCTCTCTGCGTCTGGCTGTCAGAAACTCCTTGGTTCTAAAACAGGGACACAAAGCAGGAGGGCTAATGATCCATGTAAGAAGAGGCTGACTTAAATACCCCATTAATCGAGCTATTGCCTGCAGTTGGATTGAGGGTGTGGGCCAGGGAACATAGGCATGAGAAAAATACATTTAGATAACCTGGCCTGGCTAAAACACTGTCTCTGGTGGCTCAGTCTGGAGAAGCAAGAACCAGTACTGTACATAGCAGGTCTCTGGTTCTAAACTAGGGAGTTCCTGGCACCAGCATTGCATACACCTGGCAGCTCATCCCCATGCACACTTCTACCTTGCAAGTCGCAACATGCATGGCAGGAGTTCCAAGAGGCACAAAGCACCAGGGACCCTTTTACACTTACTTGCATGGTTTGTTGCATTGGTGCTATCTTTGGGAAGGGTGCAAATGAGGTGTAAATGGGCTTTAAGGTGCATCATTTTAGTAATCCTTAGTGTGTATAATTTATGGCACAAGTTCTTAGAGCAGTAAACTCTGCATATGGGGGTAGGGGGCCTGGTACAGAGCGGTGAGCCTTCAGCTAGAGCGGTGGATCATCTGAAATCCTAGAGAGACATTCAATCCAAATATTCATCACCAGGAACCAGGTTTATAAATCTTAAAGCATTTATTAAAATGAACACAACATCAGCTCAGCCTTGTGCATTTTGTGCAAAGATACCTATGGGTAAGTGTTAAGTACAGAATGAAATGCCAAGATGCTGCTGCATTATTTTCAGCTAATAAATATTATATGAAGTGTTGTTCAAGTGGGGATGGGGGCACTTTCTCAGAGTGTCTGCCTTTCTATGTGTTTGGCAAATATGTCTTCATATCTGAAACTAAAGGCCCTGGGCAAATCCATTTAAAACAAGCCCTAACTGCCACTTCCTTTCTCTTTAAGTTAATGGCTTTGTTGTATACAGTATTTGACCCCAGTTGCTGTATATTTGGTTCTACACATATCTAAATGGCCTTAGGAGTTATTATTTTAGGCTGAACCCCTTCATGATGTTTTCCAAGGCAACAGAAAGGAAGCAGGAGTTAAACCAAAACTCTCATCTGGGAAGGGGACGATGGGAATGGATGAAGGAGTATGAACAAGGTCAGACATTTGCTGCTGAATACAAATCTGTCATGCCTAATAGATGAAGCTCTTTGGTTTGCGAGCTACTCAGGCAGCACTCGGCAGCCAAGGAGAAAATAAAAAAGGAGTCTGGAGCATGAATGCCAATCAGCCTGGGCTGGCACCAGTGATGGATCTCCATGCACCATGGCAGATGTGCCAAGCTCCATTGCAAGAGATATGAGAGAAATTAAATAGGTGTCAATATTTATACACAGTCACAATTTTACATTCTGTACAGTCGAGCTATCTACCGGGTTTTATTTTTAAGGGACACCGAGTGCCACGATTGATTGCTACTTATCTAAATAAAGCCTATTGTGGTTTAGCTTGATAAATTCATAATGATATTTAGCCATTCTGCTTTGCATGGAATTCTGGGATGTTTCATCTCATGTGATGCCAGAGCTGGAACTCCAGGATAGATGATCTTTAGCAGCACAAAACATTGGGTCCAATTTGGCTTGTATTGATTGACAAATTTACAGGGTCCTCAATTATTTTCAAAATCTGTAAATGCCGAATGATTCACTAAAAATATAATATTTTTAGCAGCAATTTGAAGAACATGTGGTTCATTTTCTGCTTTTGGTAAAACTTGATAGTTTCATATCAGGTGATAGTATCTTTTTAGAGAAGGAAGAAATCACCGGCACAACAGGTTATTTCCAGCAGGGAAACCCTTGCTCGTTTATTTTGCGGATGCAACGTTTCTTGAAAGGGTTTCCCTGCTGGAAATAACCTGTTGTGCCGGTGATTTCTTCCTTCTCGATTGCTGTGGAGGTTGCCAACACCTCCTTCATCGAGCACCAGGTGTCACGGAACTTGGACGGCCAGGGTGTGCGCGGTGACTCCCTTCTTCTTCCGGTAGTATCTTTTTAAACAACAGTTAAGGAATGTTTGGGACTTTAAAAAGTCTCTGCAACAAGGGTCACCATTCTTTAAAGGTGAACAACCCCTTTAAGATTGCAAAAGATTCAGATTTAAAGGTGACAGCTAAGCAGAATAGAAATCTATGTGATGGGTGATTGATCTGGGATACATAGCCTATTTATGCTTAAGACATGGTGGCCTTGACTAGGTTAGGAAGGCAGTCAGGGGAGGTTAAAATAAGGGTTATAGGGCAAGGGGGGGCAAACATAAGCAAAAGGCTAATCATTAGGTCTGCAGGAAGTTTAGTCTCTTTCAGGTGGGAGCAGCATCTACCCAACAACAAGGTGCATAGGTCAACTGAACTCCTGGGTGTAATATATGCTCAGAAAGTCATCATTAACCAATTGTGCTGAACCTCTCGCCTAGTAGAAACAAAAACCCTGTAATTTGCAACTTTTCTGGTTTAGCTCCTCCCCATTTACCTCAAGTCTATCTATTGGTCAGTGAGGCTGTCAATCATAATAGGGGTAATGTCCCAAGAAAGAAGTGCAAGAGCATGCCTTTTAGTGCTTATGCAGAGAGTATGTCTCTCCAGTGTCTGGCTGCAGAGAGCGAGAGGCATCGACTGGCACAGTCAGTAGGGTCCCATTCGCGCCAGGCAAATTTATTCTCCCATCACTATTCTTTGGTGCTGCTGAAGGACCCTATGATCTGAATCAAAGTACAGAGACCTGCAGTAATTCATCTAGGTGCCAAGGCATGAGCAAAGTACAAAAATACAGCCAATTGTGCCCTGTTTTTGCACTCTGCATCCTGCCGTCCGTGTCGGGGTCAGTGAGCTCGTTTCGAAAGCCAGGAAGAGTCAGAAGAAGAAGGCAAATCATTCAAAAATGTTCCATTGTCAAATGAGAATGCCAGTGGCGACAATGCAAGTTCTAGACCATTTTAAGGCACCCTTCCCAGCCTCCCTGGTTATAGCTAAAACCAACACAGCTTTCCCGAGACTTATTGGCCCATGCTGAGGTGTGTCAGTGAGTAATTCAAATTAGAAAAGAAACAACATCTGCAAATTAACAGAGCTGATGAATATTGCAAAAAAAAAACAAAAACCCTCCTGCCTCCAAGAGCTCAAGTTATGAGGAGCTGGTTAATCTGTTGCTCAGATGCATTTATATTATCCTGTTCCTCTAAACCAGAACAAATCTGTCTCCATAGATAATAATGATCACAGGGGCATATATAAAATACCTTCTCTCAATCAGGAGCTGAACACAGTTTTGGTTGCCTAACTAGCACCATTGCTTTCTACCCTCACCCCCAACGTTCTTCTATGAGTTGAGAGGCAGCAAGTGGCCTGTTAATAATAGATTATAGGCAGTCTGATTCAATAATCAGTCATATATTTAAACTGGGTGTATACAAGCTTGGTATAGTGATTAGCAACCCAACAGTAACCCAATGGCCTCTTGTGCATTAAAGATCTCATCATCTCCATATATCAAGCTCTTTAAAGCTCATACATTTGTCAATCATCTCTACAGAAATGGAAATAGATCCAGCGCCTCGGCCCCACTCGTTTCATCGACTGCCTTTGTAAGTGCAGCCATTACCAGGAGAAAAGAATTCAAGATGTGCAATGTTTCCCAGCATTAAAGTCAAGACTCAAGGTTAGTACCAGTGCTATAAACATGCACTCTCTCCCCACTCTACTGCTGTGCTTTTGCTTGTATAATTACATTAATGATAATAAATGAAATGCTTTGATGACCTATTGGTCACGCTCCATAAAAATGCAACGATTCAGAGACGGAAGGAAGGGGAAAAAAACCAAAACAAAATGGGACGATGGACTTAATTCATTTCTTTTTGTGTTTTTATAAATGTTTTCATTATCATTTATGGAGATAAGACTATCAAAGGGAACAATGGTAAAGACATAGCTGAATATTTAAAAGATTTATAGAAACATTTATAGAAAGGGAAGGGGAGTCAGGGATTGGAATGTTCCCACATTGTTTCCTTTCTTACATATTACTATTTAAAGTTATGTAATTGAGACTACTACTTTGCTTTTAAGTTTCTTCCTCCCAATCCTTTCCAGAGAATCACAGCAGGTTATGCCTTAAAGTGGCGATGTCGCCAAACGAGCGGATCTCTCTCCGATATGCCCACCTTGAGGTGGGCAATATCGGGCTGATCCGATCGTGGGCCCTAGGACCCAACGATCAGATCCTAACGAACGAACAGATGCGGCCGCGATCCGACGGGATTTTTAGTCCCATCCAATCGAGATCTGGCCAACTTTCAGCCAGATCTCAATCAGAGAAGCCCGTCGGGGGGCCCCATACACGGGCCAATAAGCTGCCGACTCGGTCTGTCGGCAGCTTTTATCGGCCCATGTATGGCCACCTTTACTGATGGGCGAATTTATTTGCCAGGCACGAATTTGCAGCGATTTGGCCCGTTTCACTGCCGGCGCCAAAGTTTTTTTGACGGTGGCAACAGTTCCAATGCCAACGCCCATTTAGAAGCCTCCGACAAAAGACGGACGATGTGTCAAAATCAATGTTTCGCGAATATGTCGACAGTTTCGCGAATTCATAGCAAAGCAAAATGGGACAAATTCGCCCATCACTACTTACTGTTAATTATAGTGTTTCCTATCAATCAGGAATGTGCCTGTATGTTTTTGATCAGTGATGAAGATGGTTTATCACCTACAAAGCAGAAAAGCAAAGTTCTTCCAGCAAAAGGGAATTTCAGTTTATCATAAGAGTTTGTACTTCCCCTTATGATTATATTTGTGCTCCCCATCTTCTTTTCTGCTGATTCCCAGCACATATTTTGGGCTGCAGACACCTTATCTTAGAGACACACTCTCTGAATAAAATAACCCTAAATTTCTGTTTTATTATTTTGTACAACCCCTAAGCTTAGCTTAACAACAGCTGCCAAGATCTCACTGAGCATGTGCAGTGCCACTGACACACAAAAGATGACCTAATAATTTCCAAGATGGCGACCTCCTGAGGATCATTAATGTTATAGGCTGTGTATAAAATACAGAATTTCAAGCTATATTTATTTTCAGAATATGTTTCTCCTTTAATGAGCAAGTTCTCCATTCAGTAATGCATTTTTAATTGTACCATTCTGTAACGGAGTGATCTCTATGATGCTAATAATAGTATTGATTCAATTTTTTTGACTTTGGAAGACTGACTACTTGAACTAACGATCTGGTGAAAAAAGAACTCATAATTACATTGCAGTTTTTTTTCCTGACAATATTAATTTCTGCCTACTCCATAACTTATTGATGGGTTGGGGCAAAGGTCTTTGAGTTTGTACAAAAACTCTAAGTTCATTATGCTTCATTTTAAAAATTGCAGAGAAAATTGTACACCGATAATTTAATGTTTAGCTTTAGGAAAGGGCTTATGCAGTCAGTGTTGGACTGGGGTATCCAGGACCCACCAGGGCTGCCCCCACCCCAGTCGAGAGCTTCAGCTCCTCAAAAAACCCACCCCTTCCCTCTCTGAACTCCACTTACCTCACTTCCTTCTTTTCGGCAGAGAGGGGTCGGGAGTGCCAGCGCCTGCAGAGGGGACTTTTTTGGAGGGAGCAGGCCTCGATCAGTGGGGGCCATGGGACCCACAAGAATAAAAGCACAGGGTCTTTTCCATGGCCCAATCTGACCCTGAATGCAGTGGTTAAATAAAGAGCTATGGCACACAGGATGTTTTAACCACCACATGACAAAGCAAGGGTTCCCAAACAGTGACCACCTAGCACTGGGTTAGGTGTGGGAGGAAGGACAGCTACATGACTCCCCTAATCCATCCTTCATGAATACAGCACTGCCAATGCAAGGCAACACTGTATTCAAGGGGGCTACTCCAGAAAATACTAATTGGTCAACACAGATGGAACGGAATTACCTCCTGCCAAGCTGCAAAATGCCCTGGAGGCAAACTGCAAGCCAAGTACTTTTTAGAGGGCTTCAGAGAAAATCCAGAGTGGTTTCTGTCTGCATTCACTTTTCAATGCCTCAAATGTTGTAGAGGTTCAAAAACTACATGACTCTCCTAATTCATCCTTCATGAATACAGCAATGCCAATGCAAGGCAACACTGTATTCAAGGGAGCTACTCCTGAAAATACTAATTGAATGTTCAACACAGAGTGGGACTGAATTATCTCCTGCCAAGTTGCAGGAGGCAAACTGCAAGACAATTACTTTTTAGAGGGCTTGAGAGAAAATCCAGAGTGGTTTCCCTCTGCATTGACTTCTCACTGCTCCAAATGGTGTGGAGGTTCAAAAAATACGCTTACGGTAAACTGATCATTTTGGGGGCAAGGGATGTATATTGAAAAGTTGCTTAAAATTAAAAACTGGGTGGAGGTCCTTTTAAAGATTGGATGGTGGACCTTTGGAGAAGAAAACCTTTGAAGAAGAAACCTCTAATACATATATGTAGATGTTGCTGCTTCTTGCGTACATATTATTCCACATCAAATTTAAGAAGATATCATCATCCCTAATGCCATCAACAAGGGAATTCTCTCAATGAACAGCTCGAGGAGTGTAAATAGCAACACTTCTTGACTTGTCATCTTGGCCTTCAATATGGTGGCAACAATAAATGCATCCTAATAAGGATAATTTGTTGCCATTAGAGATTGTTAAGTCAATGATGGGGTATCATAAGCCGAGGTGGCTGCTGAATGTAAATAGAATTAAAGGCCATTTTAATCTCAAATTCTGATGCTGTGACATTGCCGTCTTCACCCAGGTATTAGCAGCAATTACATAAAATCTATCTGGGAAGGGAGGAGAGATTTGAATTGCTAGGGGAAAGTGACACCTCTGTTGGATCAAACCCCCCCATCTTACTTTAATTGCATTGGCTTTCATTGGACCATCACAGCTAAATAATTAATTGGCAAATACATGTTTGCAGGTTATTGATGCTCTGCTTACATGCTGAACAGCCTTGATCATAATGACACTTTTAAGCACTTTTTGGATAAAACCATTTTTACTTTAGAAATGTCCAGTAGGTTGACAATCATCAAAATATTTGTTGTGGCTTATTATTATTATTGTTATTGTTGTGTTCCTTTTTATTTACATAACGGGAACTCAGCAGAAATAGTGGGTATAGGAGACAAAGTAACACTTTGACCATGATAAGTGGCTGGCTATTGGCAGATGAGATGAACAAGCTTTACCAGAATCAATGTTAAACAATTCCCTTGCCATTGTAAATATTGTAAATAAGAAAAATAACCGGTGAACCTTCTACGTGTTGAACAATCAGTGCATTTCTGTTTTCTTTTATGCATTGTACGAAAAATAAACATTTTACAAAAAGCAATATTCTGTTCCAACTAACAAGGAACAATATCATCTCATAACATTCCAGTAGGGCAGAACTGCTGCTTACAATGGGGATCAGATAGGATCTGTGCAGCCACTGGGACAGAATGTTCTGTTATACAGATAGCTAGAATCTCAGCTGCCATAAAGCAGGACAGGACTGTTGCTTACAATGGGGATCAGATAGGATCTGTGCAGCCACTGGGACAGAATGTTCTGTTATACAGAATCTCAGCTGCCATAAAGCAGGACAGGACTGCTGCTTACAATGGGGATCAGATAGGATCTGTGCAGCCACTGGGACAGAATGTTCTATTATACAGATAGATAGAATCTCAGCTGCCATAAAGCAGGGCAGGACTGCTGCTTAAAATGGGGATCAGATAGGATCTGTGCAGCCACTGGGACAGAATGTTCTGTTATACAGATAGGTAGAATATCAGCTGCCATAAAGCAGGGCAGGATTGCTGCTTACAATGGGGATCAGATAGGATCTGTGCAGCCACTGGGACCAGCGCCGGATTTCAATAAGGTGCGCCCCTAGGCCGCGCGGTGCGACCAGGCGGCCGCGTGGTCCTAGCGCCCACCTCACTTTCCCTTCCCAGCGCGCCGGCGAAGAAACGCCGGCGCAGCTGCTGTAATTGAATGGGGATGCACGCGTCCCCATAATGCGGCTGGGCGGCATGCCGTCCTAGGCCCGGGCCTATGCGGCCTTGCCGCAAATCCGGGCCTGACTGGGACAGAATGCTCTGTTATACAGATAGCTAGAATCTCAGCTGCCATAAAGCAGGACAGGACTGCTGCTTACAATGGGGATCAGATAGGATCTGTGCAGCCACTGGGACAGAATGCTCTGTTATAAAGATAGCTAGAATCTCAGCTGCCATAAAGCAGGGCAGGATTGCTGCTTACAATGGGGATCAGATAGGATCTGTGCAGCCACTGGGACAGAATGTTCTGTTATACAGATAGCTAGAATCTCAGCTGCCATAAAGCAGGACAGGACTGCTGCTTACAATGGGGATCAGATAGGATCTGTGCAGCCACTGGGACAGAATGCTCTGTTATAAAGATAGCTAGAATCTCAGCTGCCATAAAGCAGGACAGGACTGCTGCTTACAATGGGGTTCAGATAGTGTCACTGTTATAAAGATAGCTAGAAAACAATGGCTACCCCAGCAGTACTGGCACCACAGCACAAACTGAAATATGCAACTCTTGGAAACGACATGAAAGCCTTATCCAGGACAGAAGGTATTTTTTTTGCCAGTCATTAGGAACTGGCAGTAATTTTACTTTTTGAGGAACAAAAAAAAAAAATCAGATGGCAGTTTGGGTCATTCGACTCGGCTGCAGGTTGTCAAGTGAGTTCTGCTCTGTACAGATATAATCACTGGTTCACATTGCTCTTTTATGGATCTTGTCTCTCTGGTACATACTGTAGCTGCAAGGGTCATGGGGGGAAATCTGTTGGCTGTTTGTCCTGTTTATCTATTAAAGTGGTTCCAACAACAATAAAGAAGGATGAAAGCAAATGAACCCTGGGTCAGGGTGGGCACAGGTGGAGCAGGGTAAGAATGGTCTTTAAAATGACAAATTATGTTGCTTGATACAGTATTTGAAGCTTAATATTTCTGCTTTATCTTATTTCTTCCTGCAGCCCCAATAAGGGAAGGTGGAAGGTTCTAGTGTCCTTGTGTTCTTACATGAAAAGAGTTGGAGCTATAGGCCCCTTTATAAGTGCCAAGGTGTGTAAATCTAAGGGGCAGATTTACAAAATTCGAGTGAAGAATTCGAATGTAAAAAACTTCGAATTTCGAAGTATTTTTTGGGTACTTCGACCATCGAATTGGTTAAATTCGTTCGAATTCAAACGATTCGAACGATTCGAAGTAAAAATCGTTCGACTATTCGACCATTCGATAATCGAAGTACTGTCTCTTTAAAAAATACTTCGACCACCTACTTCGGTAGATAAAACCTACCGAAGTCAATGTTAGCCTATGGGGAAGGTCCCCATAGGCTTGCCTGTGATTTTTTGATCGAAGGATTTTCCTTCGATCGTTGGATTAAAATCCTTCGAATCGTTCGATTCGAAGGATTTAATCGTTCGATCGAATGAAAAATCCTTCGATCGATCGATCGCAGGATTTGCGCAAAATCGTTCGACTTCGATATTCGAAGTCGAACGATTTTAGTTCCCAGTCGAATATCGAGGGTTAATTAACCCTCGATATTCGACTCTTGATGAATCGGCCCCCAAATGTATTATGCTTCCCTGAAGACCAACGAACTATGGGGCAAATTTACTAAAGGGCAAAGTGTCTAACATTATTATATATTATTATTATATAACATAAAATTCACCAGCGTGACGTCATTTTGGTATTCGCCGATTTACTAACGGGCGCTGGCATAACTTCGCTAGCGAAGGAGATAGACTCTAGCGCTACTTTGCACTCTTGCGCCAGACGAAGTTTCGCTCTGGCGAATGGATGTAACTATGCAAATTCATTAAGATGCGCCTTTTACTCAACGTTACCTGTTCCGCCAGACTTGCCTTCACCAGCTCAGACCAGGTGAAGTGCGATGGAATGTAAAGGTCTTCTTCAATTTTTAGTTGAAAAATTTTCCAAGTCCCAAAAAACGCTAGCGTTTTTTCCTTTTTCAGGGTGAAAAAGTCTGTAAACTCTGGAAATAAATCAAAATGTTTTTTTCCAGCCCCAATAAGAACCAGCCTTAGATTTGTGCAGCTCACCATCTGTCCTGGGGCCACAGGCAGGTCCGCTGTGAACAGATGCACCACGCAGAGCTGTGCAATACACGATTACTACTCACTGACAGAGCTGAAAGAGGCGAGAGCGTTCCTTCTCGACTGTACCAGGCCTAAGCATTTCATTTATATTTATAGCATACTTCCCCACCATCTGTGTGTATTGGCCTTTTCAGCATCCCGTGGGAATTGCAATGGCATTGTTTGAAGATCTGATTAAATACCTTCGAAATTGTAATCCATCATTTATAAGGGGCAACACAGACAGCTTGAAAGGTGTCCCGGAGTTCTCGGAGGCACTGCGTTCGTGGGCTTTTTGTTTGAATTTTAACCTTTTGGCAACTTTAATAAACAGTGGCCAATTGAGGGCTTTGAAGGGAACCTAATAAATTCTTCATATACTGTAGCTTGGGAATGTGCTTGAACTTTATTACGAATCCTAAACCTATGTGCAGTAAACGATGGTACTAATAAAGCAGTCCAAACAGTAAAAATGCAAAATATCAGCACCATTTCCATGTTTTACCCACGATGCACCATTCTTTCCCCATGAGTCCAACCTAACGGATCCACCGAGCACCGAAGTGAATGCAAATAGGCACAACTTGCATCTACAAGGTAATGGATGGTACACGACCAGGGTATATCAAAAGTGTACTTACACTCCCTTCAGTTGTGTAAAATTAAGTATTTTAACCCAAAAAATTAAGTTGACTCTTAGTGCTCCTATGAGCACTTTTCCAATTTACATTCATTTTCTATTTCTACTTTGAGTCAATTACTTTTACTATAATATAGAGTGTACTATTCTGAGACAATCTGCAATTGGTTTGAATTTTTTTATTATTCATTATTGGTGGGTTTTGAGTTATTTAGCTTTTTAATCAGTTTGCTGTTTCTGTAATCTGGTTGGTGGGGTCCAAGTGACCCTAGCAACCATGCATTTGATTTGAATAAAAGACTGGGATATGAATAGGAGAAGCCTGAATAGAAAGATGGGTAACAAGTAAAAGTAGCTATAACAATAACTGTGTAGCCTTACAGAGCATTTGTTTTTTGGATGGGGTCATTGACCCCCATTTCAAAGCTGAAAAGAGTCAAAAGAAGAATTATTCAAATACTTTAAAAACTAAAAAAAAAAAATGAAGACCGACTGAATAGTTGCTTAGAATTTGCTATTTTATAACATACCATGGGGCCAATTCATTAACTTCGAGTGAAGGATTTGAAGTAAAAAAACTTCGAATTTCAAAGTGTTTTTTAGGCTACTTCGACCATCGAATGGGCTACTTCGACCTTCGACTACGACTTCAACTTCAAATCGAACTATTCGAACTAAAAATCGTTCTACTATTGGACCATTCGAGAGTCGAAGTACTGTCTCCAAGCATTCACATTATGAATGGGGTGTGTAAGTATTTTTTTACATTTTTTTGATAGAGTTCCAAAACTTCCATCATTATTTCACTAATTTCTTCTAAAATCCTCCAACATCCCAAGAGTAATGATTGAATATTACAGAAAACCATACAGATTTTCGATAAAAAAATCTATATTCACTATATTCTTAAATAGTAATTGACCTTCCTTTTTATTCTCCTTCGACACTGGGGGGCCCATTTACTTAGCTCGAGTGAAGGAACAGAAGAAAAAAAAATTTGAATTTCAAATGTATTTTTTGGCTACTTCGACCATCGAATGGGCTACTTCAACCTTCGACTACGACTTCGACTTCGAATCGAACGATTCAAACTAAAAATCGTTTTACTATTCGACCATTCGATAGTCGAAGTACTGTCTCTTTAAGAAAAAACTTCGACCCCCTAGTTCGCCACCTAAAAGCTACCGAACCCAATGTTAGCCTATGGGGAAGGTCCCCATAGGCTTGGCTAAATTATTTTGGTCAAAGGATAATCCTTCGATCGTTGGATTCGAAGGATTTAATAGTTCGATCGAAGGATTATTCCTTTGATCATTTGATCGCAGTTTTTGCGCAAAATCCTTCGACTTCGATATTCGAAGTCGAAGGATTTTAATTCCCAGTTGAATATCGAGGGTTAATTAACCCTCGATATTCGACCCTTGATGCATCGGCCACTAAAAGTTAACTTAAAGTTGAACCACCCCTTTAACTGGTATTTGAGATATTAGCAGTTGTAAATTGCATAAGAAGCTTGACTCAATAGCTTTCTTTGAATGCAGCGACACTAACTGCCGATACCCTCGACTCTCAGTTGACCCAAAAAGTAATTATATTAGAAACCACAAAATGTAAAAAATGAATAAAAAAGTGCAAAAGTGCTCACAGAAGCATCATGAGAAAGGTTACATCAGTTAATTTAGATTGGGGGCTTTGGGGGCTTTGATCCCAAGTGACCATGGGTGCAACATGCAGAAAAATGTTCTACTGGAGACCTGGTCAAGGTAGGTGGTAAAATCGCTAATTTAAAAAAAGCCACAAACAATCTGCCCAAATAACTCCGCTTATAACCCAGGTACAACACTACACAGCAGGCAAAAATGAACAACTGTCAGATGTTGCCCTTTGAACAGGCAATGACTGCCAGATTGTCAAACTGTATGAACTTATCGCCCATCTCTTGTCCTAAAAGATCCAGACAAGTTGGGTCTCCAGAATTTACTGTTTATTTAATGCTTATTAATTTGCATTCCTACACTTACCAGGATCGGGAATGATAAGCTGTGCATAGGTTTGGATATTCCCAGCCTCGTTTTCAGCTATACATTGGTAATAGCCTTCATCTGACTTCACCAGTCCCAGAATCCTTAGGTTACTGCCACCCTGCAAAAATAATAACAGCCACAAGGGTCGAAAAGATTATGTTAAATGTCGTAATAAAGATTGGCGTATGCAATGTAGTTATATTTGTGCAGGATATTTGTGTGGCTGTGTAAAAGCACAGGGGGTACAGGGTATAGGGTATAACTAGATATCAATGGGCCCCACAGCAAAAAAATTTTTTCAAAATGACCCGTTTTAGTAATATTTATTGAAATTGTATATGAATTATCACCTAATGGGGCCCCTGTACCTCCTGGGCCCCCCTGCAGCCCCAAGGTCTGCTTCCTCTCTAGTTAATCCCCTAGTTCCTTCGTAGCCTATAAAAATATTTTTTATATTAAAATGTTTGACAACATATAATTCTTTTTTAATTTTATTTTTGCTTAGAGATGTAACTGGATTTAGGAATGCCTTCTTTGAAAATTCTGCATAATAGAGGAGAAATAAAGCACTAAGGGGTAAATTCATCAAAGAATGAAGTTCCGCCACTAGAGTGAAATTCCGCAGCTCTCAATTCATTTCTATGGGATTTTGAAAGGCGTATTTATCAATGGGTGAAAGTGAAAGTGAAAAATCCCATAGAAATGAATGGAGAGTGGCGGAATTTCACTCTAGTGGCGGAACTTCACTATTAACTTCACTCTTTGATAAATATACCCTTAAGTGCCATGTAAAATCTGCAACTAATCATGGGGAATATAAAATAGGCAATGAAAACAAGAGAGTATTGTTCTGTGACTGTATAAGTCCCTTGTCAGCCCACATGTCAAATAAAGCATTCTGTTTTGGGCACTTTTCTGCAAAGTCCAGAGGGTAAATACAGTATGTATGAAACCCAACAGGATCTGGCCAGCCAGAGGATCCCTCAATGGATGCAGCCTTGGAGAAATCCTATATTCCCATCCTTATTTCCATTGTGGGCCTATATAAAAATCTAAACCATTTGGCACTATCTGTATCTTGTTTTGAGGGCTGGCCCAGGGTATCAGGTTCTCTGGTGGGCCGTAGAAGACACATTCCACCACTGGAACCTAATGAACTGAGCAAATGCAAAAGTTGACTGACACTTTAAATTACAGATAATTTGGGCTTGTTTGCCATGAAAAGTTTGACTTACTCTTGTTTGCCCTGGAAATTGGAAATTAGGCTCGAAATTTGGGGGTTGATCAATAAACAAAACAGATTTCGCACTCTGCTCTTTGTCTTGCAATTAGAAACAATGACACGGGTCTCCATTGCTCCATTGTAGAGACCTACTGTATGTTTGCCCCATGAATACAGCACAGTCAGGATCTAGAAAGAATGTCTTCACGAGGGGCAGGTAGGGGGAGCCACTTAACAATATTCATTCAGGTGGACATAAGCCACATCGAGCCGCACATTTACCACCTGCTCTATGATGGTGCTCTAAGGTGGTAAGTGGCTTTTTTTAACCAGCTTGAGGTGTAGAGTGCTCTCTGAAGCGTTTTTACACTTCTATTAGTGGTCTAAGCTATGGACCCCATAAAGTGGCAACATATTTCACAGGGATGTACAACAGTAGGGTGCACACATGTTGCAAATGGATTCCATTAAACTCAGAGTGGTGAGACGGCAGCCAAAGTTAAGATGATTAAGGAAACTTGCATTCATCCAATCTCTGTCTATCAATCTGTGACATTTAGAGCTCGGAAAACTACAGTAGATTTGTTTAAAAATGAAGATTTATAGTTCTCTTTTCCTATTATAGAAATGTTTTTGTAGTTTGATATACAGAAAGGCAATGTCATCTTTAATAAATTGCCGCCGTATCTTTTGCCTATCCCCTGCTGAAGCTTGGATGAAAATTGTGTCTGCGAGCAATAAGAAGTCTGAAGTTGACAAGTGTTTAAGCCATCTCCATGCAACAGGACCGGTGGGAAAAATCAACGGTGCAGAAGTTTAATCGAAAAATCTTTTGCTAGTGGGCAGCTCTTTTGAGAGGGAGCCTTCACTACAAATGCATACCATTTGAAGGTACTTGAATCATTTCCAAGAAATAAAGAAAGCGCTAAATGCCCACATGAGGTAGCTTGTTATCCCAACTCTATCACTGGCAAACTCCAGACTATCCAGCAAAATCAAATACATACTTTTCCTTACATTGTGCCTTTTAAGTTATCAATATCCATTAACTCGACTGCTTGAAGAAAATGCCAGTGTTTCCTAATACAGCCATCCGTCATACCATTGACTTCAATAGCATCCACCAAATGTGCACTGGGCAGTATGAGGCATCATATGTGAGCAGTTCAAGACTGCCTTGAGGGTCCAACCTGTGGTCAACCCCCTTAGCTCACGATTCAAGTAATGAAATTATTCACAAAATATCAGAGTGTCCATCATTCAACCATCTTGTTAAAGGGATCCTGTCATCGGAAAACATGTTTTTTTTCAAAACACATCAGTTAATAGTGCTACTCAGTGCACTGAAATCCATTTCTCAAAAGAGCAAACAGATTTTTTTATATTCAATTTTGAAATCTGACATGGGGCTAGACATTTTGTCAATTTCCCAGCTGCCCCTGGTCATGTTACTTGTGCCTGCACTTTAGGAGAGAAATGCTTTCTGGCAGGCTGCTGTTTTTCCTTCTCAATGTAACTGAATGTATCTCAGTGGGACATGGGTTTTTACTATTGAGTGCTGTTCTTAGGTCTACCAGGCAGCTGTTATCTTGTGTTAGGGAGCTGCTATCTGGTTACCTTCCCATTGTTCTTTTGTTTGGCTGCTGGGGAGGAAAGGGAGGGGTGTGATATCACTCCAACTTGCAGTACAGCAGTAAAGAGTGATTGAAGTTTATCAGAGCACAAGTCACATGACTTGGGGCAGCTGGGAAATTGACAAAATGTCTAGCCCCATGTCAGATTTCAAAATTGAATATAAAAAAATCTGTTTGCTCTTTTGAGAAATGGATTTCAATGCAGAATTCTGCTGGAGCAGCACTATTAACTGATTCATTTTGAATAAAAAATGTTTTCCCATGACAGTATCCCTTTAAGAATATCTAGTGCAGCCAGGGGCATAACTACAGAGGAAGCAGACCCTGTGGCTTCAGGGGGCCCCAGGAGGTATAAGGGGATCCATGAGGCTCAATTCACATGCAATCTCAATAAATATTGGTAAAACAAGTCAACCTATAGACATTTTGGGGGCCTGAAAAGTAATTTTCTGTGGGGGGGGGGGGCAGTAATATCTAGTTACACCACTGGAGTGCAGCTGAGGGATATTCACCCCACAATTTGCCCTAACTGGGCTGTAACGTGTATTTATGAGAGCAAATGGCCTCTCTCCCCAGTTATCACCATAATTGACCTTCAGACTGAGCCACCCATCCCCTAACCACTGTTCCCAACCCCAGAGAGGGGCCCATTCCACTGTTTGGCAACAATTCTGAAACCACTGGTATGTAATCCTCCGGACCCAATGTCAATAATATAATTTAAATCTAAACCTAAA
Organism: Xenopus laevis; assembly: GCF_017654675.1. Taxonomy (NCBI): domain Eukaryota; kingdom Metazoa; phylum Chordata; class Amphibia; order Anura; family Pipidae; genus Xenopus; species Xenopus laevis. The sequence continues at coordinate 192,109,454 of NC_054372.1, forward strand.
TGACAATTACGTTTTATTCAACCACACCATACTCACCACAATCTGAAAGTAGTCACTGGGAATGACCACTTCACCATTTTTGGTCCACTTGACTGTAGGCAGAGGCTTTCCCGAAACAGCACATTCAAGCTCAATATCCATGCTCTCATAGGCATAAAGGTTTGCAGGGTGATTTAAAAACCGCGGCGGCACTAAAAAAAATAAATCACAAAATGTTTTGTTAAATACCAGGTTGGGAAGTAGCCAGCTGGAATCAAAAAACTTCTGACCCACTCATCACTAAGAGAGAATGCTTAAGTGGAGGCACCTTCCTAGAGAAGAAAACAAGTCATAATCCTAACCAAGCATAAGCCAACACAGTTATCAATTTCAGAAGAACTGCTTTGTGGTCTTCAATCTTCTAGTACCATCGCAAAGCTCAATCTATACAAGCAGCAGTACTGGTAGAGCTTATTGTATTTAACAAGTGAGGTGAACGGACCGTTCTTCAGGTGAATTTGCTTCTGTTTCAAATGATAGGGATCATGAATATTCACTAGCAGTCATTTTTCTGCAAATACAGGTATACTCTGCAGGCTGATCACCGCAAATGAGATGGAAGTGATTTCTCATCAATAGAAGAATTGCCCTGGATCTGATTTATGAGTGTTCTTCTTTGTCTTGGTCTATGTATGGAATACGGAATTATCCCTATCAACCGCAAAGCATTTCTGACCAAACAGAGAGAAATAGCTTTCATTTTCTTTCTCTTATAGAAGCAATTTAGTACAATAGCACACCGCTCTGGGTTGAATTGTAAGGATATTCAGATGATAAAATATATAATTCCCTTGGATATGTACTTTATATCTGCATAAGGTCTAGATAATGGCTGAATAAATTGTAATCCTTTTTTAACACACGTTGTACTCCATAAGTCCAATGACAGTCTATTTTAAAGTTTTTACTCTGGGGGAAAAAATCTGAACTGACTAATAGTGGTGCTTAGGTGAGGATAGTGTTCCTTAATATGTAACTGTAGGATATCTGTATCAAACTAGTTACCCCTTTTATAAAAATGTCTATGTTTATATGCAAAGATCTTATAGTGTTATCACACACATTCCAAACAGCAGTTTTGTGAAGGTCAACTAACCCTCTTTTGTGCTGTGGGAAAGGGCCTCTGATGATGAGTGTAAATTGAGAATTGATGCCATAAAGTATTTGTTGACAGATACACAGCTTGCTATGGACACTGCTGTCAATGCATAAGCCATGACGTAGCTGACAATTGTAAATGAGCACATAATGTGCACCAGCCAGCCCTGCAAACACAGGTGAACTGCACCTCACTAGCACAGAAGGATGTAGCCCAACACTTGCCATTAGAAGGTTAATGTACAATCTAAGTCTTACCCCTAGATAGATAGATAGATAGATAGATAGATAGATAGATAGATAGATAGATAGATAGATAGATAGTGTCTTCATCATGTCCCCTCGCAAGCGCCTTTTTTCCAGAGAAAACAACCCCAACCTTGACAGTCTCCCCTCATAATTTAAGTCTTCCCTCCCCCTAACCAATTTAGTTGCACTTAGTCTCTGCACTCTCTCCAGCTCATTTATATCCCTCTTAAGGACTGGAGCCCAAAACTGCCCCCATACTCCAGATGAGGCCTCACCAGGGACCTATAAAGAGACATAATTATGTTTTCATCCCTTGAGTTAATGCCCTTCTTTTTGCAAGACAGAACTTTATTTGCTTTAGTAGCCACAGAATGACACTGCCCAGAATTAGACAACGTGTTATCTACAAAAACCCCATAGATCCTTCTCATTTAAGGAAACTCCCAACACACTGCCATTTACTGTATAACTTGCATTTATATTATTTTTGCCAAAGTGCATAACCTGCATTTATCAACATTGAACCTCATTTTCCAGTTTGCTGCCCAGTTTTCCAGTTTAGACAAATCACTGTGCAAAGTGGCAGCATCCTGCATGGAACCTATAGTTCTGCACAATTTAGTATCAGCTGCAAAAATAGAAACAGTACTTTCAATGCCCACCTCCAGGTCATTAATAAACAAGTTGAAAAGCAAGGGACCTAGTACAGAGCCCTGCGGTACTCCACTAACAACACTGGTCCAATTAGAAAAGGTTCCACTTACCACCACTCTTTGTAGTCTATCTTTTAGCCAGTTCTCTATCCAGGTACAAATACTATGTTCCAGGCCAACATTCCTTAATTTAACCAGTAACCCTTTTGTGTAACACTGTATCAAATGCTTTAGCAAAGTCTAAGTAAATCACATCCACTGCCATCCCAGAATCGAGGTCCCTGCTCACCTTCTCATAAAAATAAATTAAGTTAGTCTGGCAAGATCTATTATGCATAAAGCCATACTGGCACAAACTCATAGTATTATTTAGACATACTTGGACTCTGCTCCTGTGCCCTTTGTGAGTCCACTAAACATAGTGCCTCCATATATTTATAACATATTATTTATAATATATATACAGATATACATATATACATATACAGATATATATATATTTTTTATTTTTTTATTTTTTTTTAAACTCGTGATGAATGTCGGTACACAGACACAAGGATTATCTGGCAAAGGCATTGCTTAAAATTAATTGCAAACAAGTCTTCATAAGGGCAAATTGTTAAGGATAACAGTATATTTATCAGAAAGCAATATAATTTCTTGAATTGGCCATGGAGTCAGTGCTGTGTGACAAAGTAAATTATACTTGTAATTATAGTTGTCCTGTAGTCATTGAATTTATTGCAGTTGTTTTCTGGTGTGTCGAGAGTAGGGTAATTCAATTAGGTTTCATTATGATAATGTTGGAAATTGTAATTTAGGTAAAACTCTTATTGTATGTTAAATAGCAAAACCTGTAGCCATACACATTGTGAGCAAAAGTATTCTTGCTTAACATTGTAATTAATGTCATAAAACTTTAAAGGACATTTCTATCCTACTTATAAGTAAGGTTTGTCTTCCGTTAATAATACTAAAGTCAAAAATGAAATTAATACTTATCCTGTATATGCAGGTATGGGATCCGTTCTGAAAAACCATTATCCAGAAAGCTCTGAATTACAGAATTTTATCCAAATAATGCAAATTTTTAAAAATGATTTCCTTTTTCTCTGTAATAATAAATCAGTACCTTGCACTTGATCCAAACTAAGATATAATTAATCCTTATTGGAGGCAAAATCAGCCTATTGGGTTTATTTCATGTTTTCATGAACTTCTAGTAGACTTAAAGTATGAAGATTACAGAAACCCTGAAGTCCTGAATATTCTGGATAACAGGTCCCATACCTGTACAATGATGTTCATTGAAGCAGCAGAAAACTGCATATCTCCAGATCTTTCTGGAGGTCTTTTGTCCAAACTAAAGATTGCGGTGGGCACATTATTCATTGGCAGATAATGAAATTAAAAGGAGCTGTAGTTGATTTTCTGAAGGGCCAACAACAGAATGTGACAATCCATATAAATAACTAGTCATACAGCATTTTTCACTTCAGCCTGCCAGCCAACTGGTCCGACACCATTGAGGGTCACCCAGCGCAATGCAGTCACCTTTGAAGTTCCAGAGCTCAGTGGTTCCTTGGATCTATATAACTCAAGGCTAAGGATGGGCGAATTTGACCCGTTTCGTTTCGACAATAATTCGACACTGGCGAAATGTCGCGGACGCCCATTAAAGTCTATGGGCGTCAAAAAAAAAAATTGTCGCGCACAACACCATACAAGTATATGGGCGTCATTTTTTTTGGCGAAACAAGGCGAAAAAATTCGCCCATCCCTACTCAAGGCAGTTCCCTCCTAATATTTGCTCTAAATATCTAGGAAACAAGAGTTGCCTAGACCATGGATTCTCATCTCAATGAGCACTTCAGTCAGTGATCTGGCAACAGTATACACCTCACTCCCTAACTTGTGTGTCTAACTATTAGTAAGTAAGGGAAAGAGTAGAGGATAGTGGGAGAATCCTTTGTGCCCTGCCCTTCCTTCATGAATACAGTTCTGCCCAACATGGGCAGGACTTTATTCATGTGGTAAACAAAGGTCCCTGCACTCTGTTTTTGAGTGCAAAGACCTGCAGCAATATGTCTTTCTGTTGTGTAGGGTGCAAAGTACAACAAACATGGCAGATTGCATCCACTATTTACTTTGTACCCTGCCCTGCATGTAGTAAATGACCCCTCACATTTAATCGAGAAACAAGCAATATTGTAGAATGTGCATCAAATACAATTCTTAGCAGGTGAAATGTGTAGAGTTTTACTGTGATGACTGTTTGGCTCTAACCATGGGTCAAGGCCAGAAGGAGATAGTGTAAGCCAAAGAAAGGTCTGGATCAAAATCTTGTACAGATTAGAAATTCTCAGATCCCACAAGAAAACTTGTTATACTACACAAGTGAAAGAGAACTGCCTGACCTGCTGTTGCCTTGGGCTCTCTCTCTTTTCTACAACACAATTCTTGTTTCTCAGATTATTTTCTTTTCTGTTAAAATCTGCTGAGGCATTTCAGGTAAGGCATCACGGGGATCAAAAAGGAGCAAACTGTGCAGTGAAGACTCAGAAAATAAAAATATATTTATAGTGTTATGCAACCCCTTCGTCACCTTGTAGCATTGTGAATGATAAGGGGATGGGACTTGGGGTGCTCTGTGTAAATTCTAATTCAGTGTTTTACCAATTTCTCACTCGCTGTTGAGTCCAGAGATTATGTGACTCTAAACACATATTCTTGTGTCTTCTTTTTCTATCAAGGTTGAGACAGAGGTTTGTAGCAAGGTAGGTCTAAACTGCATCTTTCATGGTGTTATGAATAATCATAGACTTCTGTAACAAATAATTCTACACTCCTAAAGCCCTGTCTAACATTTTATCTGGTATTTTACCTGCTCCTCGAGGCTACTGAAGGCTGAGATTGATATTTGAACTGCTGTTGGCCTCATATTATATTTTTCAATGTATGTACATCAAGAACAGATATCTTACATATGGGCCTGTCCATGACACTTGGAAGTATCTCAACAGTTCCAAAGCTAGGAAGTCTGTGTGAGTCAACTCTCGCTGATAGTAGCCTGCTTTCAGCAGAACAAATGACATGACCCTTTAAGTGTTGCGTGCCAGCAGTATTCCTGCAGGGCTAATGGTACTTAAGGTTCAAATAAATTCTTCTGAAAACATGCTGCAATGGCTCAGAATTGACGTATCCAACCTACTTCGCTTTGGAACTTTCATGTGTATCCAGGCACTTACACAATTCGTCCCTGGGCACCAGGCCTAACCATATTGGAAAACACTATTTTGGAAGTCCCTATTTCTAAATAAATGCATACTGTAAGGCGCACTGCCCAGCGTATCTTTCCACAGCAGCGTTCCATCCAAGATGGTGAGCCCAGGGGCAACCACGTGGATGTTGGACGCCAGCGCCTCAATTCAGACGCAGCGTCAAATGTCACAACATCATCATCAAAACGTACAGCGACGGCGTGACATCACTCACGTTTTGCTGCGAAAATTCAACTATAAAAGGACGCCAGAAGCCTACAGTCATTGCCCGATTATAGGTTCAACTCTGTTGTGTTCCTGGGTGTGATTTATTGTTATTGATCTCCTGATCTTGACTTCGGCCTGTATCCTGACTAAGAACTTTTGCTGCCTGAATTGACCTTTTGCCTGGATTGACAACTCTTCTTCTTGACCCCTTTTGTACCACAAACTGTATTTTATAGCTACAAGCTTCCTCCTTTTTCTGCAACTGCAAACTGAGCCTTCGGGCCCTGACACATCTACTGTAATTTAGCTTATTATTGGGGTAAGACATATGACCACAACTTCTTCTTGTCCTGCTGGTGTTTGCTATCTAGGCCACCTGCTTTGTTGTGTCCCAGACACAGTGCCGCTATTCATAGAGTCACAGCTAGAGGAATATTTGGCTCAATGAGAGGGTGGGCACAAGACAAACAGAAAGGTAAGTGTGTAGAAGATCAGGAGACTATAATACAAGCTGTACATAAATAGTATGAAGTGAGTCTATGCATTCATAGAAATGTTATGACAAGAGGGCATTTTGGAACTTTATTATTCTGTCTTCCCTTTAGATCTTCCATCTAACAAATAAAAGCAAGTACAACTACGAGCTGATCCAGAAAACAGAAAGTAGGACACACAGATGCTGGGATGAAGTAAACTTTCAGTTAAACAAAGGTCACTCTTCCTACTCCCAACTAAACTGCAGTCATTGCTCATTAAATCATAAGGAGGAGGGTGGTTTATGCTTCGAGGATATATATTGACCACAAAGCATTAGAAGTTGGGACAATACAACTCATTCCTCACTGTCCATTTAATTGCTTCTGTTACACTTCAGCTAAAGTTAATTGGGAATTTGACCAATGATACATGATTGGTAATTGGAAAATAAGAAGAAAAGGGGAAAACAATGTACTGTGTGGCCTTGAAGCAGTTGCTGAATTGGCAGTTTCTTTCTCAACAGAGAGGGGCATGAAGATCAATTCACAGAAATCAAAACTTTTGACCAGATATTTATTGTATTCTTTCAACACAATAAGAAAAGATAAATAAAACCAGTCTTATTCTGCTGTTCCATAAATAGAAGGGTTGTAGTTTCACTTGCAGTTTTTAGAAATGAATAATAAAAAAAAAAACAATCAAACTTTTAAGGGATTTTAAGGGATTTTGTGATTTCCTAATTTTATATTTATTTGAATTTTTCTATAGCTGTAATTAGTCCTTATGCAGCCTCGTTCTACAAAATGTATATAGAATTACATATCGCTCATTTACCTTTCTAAGCTTTTTTAGCTCATTCTTGGTGTTAATTAATATCTGAAAAGCTTGCTTTGATGTAAACAATGCATTTCAGATAGGATCTCTGATCATTGTGGCCTGATGGCTTTTTAAGCAGATAAGTAGAATCTCTGCCATACAATACAAAACGCTGCTACTTTTTAAAACACAGGGTAGAACTGGGTAAAATCTGCATATATAAACTCTTAAGCACCCCCCATAATTATATTTGCAAAAAATCTTGCATTGTTTATAGTCACAAATAAAAAATTAAGGCCTCATTTATAAAGGGCTTGATACAAGTTCAAGAGCAGGAATTGCTGAAAATCTTCAATTAGAGCCCATACAAAGAGTCTGAGCCTAGCCCTTGGGGACAACTAAAAGGTTACATAAGCAAGCAGTAATCTTAAGGGATCCTGTCATCGGAAAACATGTTTTTTTCAAAACGCATTAGTTAATAGTGCTACTCCAGCAGAATTCTGCACTGAAATCCATTTCTCAAAAGAGCAAACAGATTTTTCTATATTCAATTTTGAAATCTGACATGGGGCTAGACATATTGTCAATTTCCCAGCTGCCCCCAGTCATGTGACTTGTGCCTGCACTTTAGGAGAGAAATGCTTTCTGGCAGGCTGCTGTTTTTCCTTCTCAATGTAACTGAATGTGTCTCAGTGGTACATGGATTTTTACTATTGAGTGTTGTTCTTAGATCTGCCAGGCAGCTGTTATCTGGTGTTAGGGAGCTGCTATCTGTTACCTTCCCATTGTTCTTTTGTTTGGCTGCTGGGGGGAAAAGGGAGGGGGGTGATATCACTCCAACTTGCAGTACAGCAGTAAAGAGTGATTGAAGTTTATCAGAGCACAAGTCACATGACCAGGGGCAGCTGGGAAATTGACAATATGTCTAGCCCCATGTCAGATTTCAAAATTGAATATAAAAAAATCTGTTTGCTCTTTTGAGAAATGGATTTCAGTGCAGAATTCTACTGGAGCAGCACTATTAACTGATTTATTTTGATTTTTTTTTCCCAAGACAGTATCCCTTTAAGGTGTTTCTAGAGACCTCAAAACTGTAATAAATAGAGTTTCAACACTATTTAAAATGGCAAGAAATGTTATAGAATGAATGAAAAGCCATTGAGGTCACTACTGAGAGGATGGCAGTGACTGATTCTCTTCTCACTAACAGTACATTTTAATTTCCTTTTAAGTATAAGTCAGACATGAATTAAAAAAGGTTTTTGAAATCATAACAAAAGCCATTAGAAGTACCATTCACAATCGAACTCTGACAGTCTAGCAGTTTACTTAAATATCCCTGCACTCTCTCCAGCTCAGTATATCCTTCTTAAGAACTGGAGCCCAGCACTACACTGCATACTCAATGTGAGGCCTCACTATAAAGAGGCAAAATGATGTTTTCAGTTCTTGGTTTCATGGATGTCAAAAAAAATAGATTTGGTGCACTCCCCAACTGCCAAACGTCCACAAAATTCTTAGCCATGTCACAACAGGAGTTTTGTCACCTTGGACTGTGGACAAATGCAAGTGTATGTAGGCAAATGTAATCTTAAAAGCCACATCAGTGATAAACTAAAGTCTTGCATGACAAATGGGCAATACCATAATGGAGTTTTTGGGGATAATTCCTACTCACATGAATGGTAAGTTGCTGATGATGACCCATTAGGTATTGACAAAAAATGGACTTGCTCAGAAAGCCTCGCAGTATGTTCCCTTAAAGCCAATGGAAAGTGGCCAAAACATGTAACATAGCCTTCAAGACTAGCTAGTTGGTGAGTACATATGGACAGCAAACAGAACTGGAGTTTCATTAGGCACTGCTCAACGCAAATTATTCTTTCCTTTTAATCGTGTCTACTATGGTCTGCTATACTGAAAAAGATTTAGTAGAGTTACCTAATGTAAATATTGGGAATGCATTACTTCTTTTACTACAATACAATTTTCATTTGGGAAATGAAACAGGAAATATTATTCATTTAGTATTATTATTATATTTGATTAGTATAGCAAACTACGAAACCATCCACAGGGAAAATGTGTACTTTTACTTGGAATATCTACAGTATTTAAAAGTTAGATTAACTTTTTTTGTCAAATAGAGGACTTGAGCATGATAAATTAGGCAGAGACTCGGAGGATATTCTCCAAGAGTAATTTCTAATTGCAATTACAAGCAAATAGCTAGTTTGTTCCACTCTGACATCCACACAATAAATCTGAGCATATGTAAATTTCTATTATCTTCTTGTACTTGTTTCTTCAATTTACTTTTTAATTTTCAAGCAGCATCTGGAAGTTAAACAGTGTATCAAAACTGCTTTTATTTTAACAAAAACATACATTTTTGACAGGTGGAACAAATTGAATATAATACAAAATTTTGATGCACAACACATAGAAATATGTTTTCACTCTTCAGTACTATTGTTAATTATGGAAGGGGTGAGATTAACCCCTGTGACTAGCCTAACTATTGGATGGTCTTAGAAAACAACCATTTCATTTCTACAGTTGAACCCAACTAGTGGGAGTGGGTGGTTAAGGTATTGGGGTTCATTGACACTACAGACCACTTTCTAGAGAAGACTTTGGTTTACTTGAAACCCCTCCCCCCCAAAAAAAATTGCTTATCTTCCAGCATTCCGCCAACAGCCAAGTTGTAGATCATTAAACCTTAGAACCATTATTTTCCATCATCGGTCATGGGTGTAAATTAGACACAAGTATTGAAATCAATATAGTAAAACTTCACTAATAGCTTGATTCAAGGCCAGACTATGAGAAATACTGAACTTTTAATTTCCAATTGCTGGCCATAATTTAGTGTATAATTTACCAAACCAAGCTATAGAATGTATCGCAATTGTGTGCATACAGCCAATCCTATTGTGCATGCCAAGGATTTAAGATGAAAAATCTCATAAATGTGCTAGTTAATCTATAGTTTGGTACCTGTGGCAAACTGTCCACATATTCATTGCTGTAGTGGTCAAGTGGAACAATTGGGATGCTGGAGACTGGAATAGGGAAAGAGTAAACACACCTATTTAATACACGAGTAATTTATCATATCTAGAACCTACTGTTGCGATATGCAGTCAAAGTCCAACTTTTATAATTAAAAATGATAAATTACACTTGGGTTGAATAGTTCTTCAAGTCTCAACCATCCCTGAGACTTGAACAACTGACTTGTGGGTATAAAAAAAATGTGAATTGCGTGAAAACCAGATCATCTTCCCAAAGGTTCCACTATTTCTCAAGTAATTTCTACAAGGAATGAAGGTCCAAAGTAACCATAGAGGCCAACATATATACCTACTGTGTACTGCTGAAACACCTGCGGCATTTTAGACCCTAAACCATTAGGTGATTAAAAAAACAACCTCAAGTAATCCGAATTACTAAGATAGATAAGGTTGTGCATCGAGGCCCCATAGAGACCAAAATGGGGTTAAACCCATCATAAACTCCTGCACAACTTAAAAATTCAACTTTTATTACAAAGCTATGTTGACCCCATACAAATAGCCTGAAAGTACTGAACCAGTGGTTGCCATTTTATACATATATATACGAACTGTGGCATGTATGAAAAATATCCACCGTGAGTATATTGCCTTTAATACAGTTGTAATGTGCTGAATATACTTCACACAAGCCAAAAACAAACATGCAAGCTGACAGAATATTGGCTTGCTAAGATTGTGAGTAACGCCTAAGGATTTCTTTAACAATAAACAAGTCTAATAAAAACTAATCTCCATACAGTATATTGCTGGATAAATTTGGCTGCATTTAATTTGATTGTAAAACCACAAGTACCGAGAAGGAAATATAAGGCAGATGCGCCTCTTGCAAGGCTCAAAAAATGTTTCCCATTTGCCTTTACGCTAAAATTTTCTGTGCACTCTTGGTTTGTCTGATATTAAACTTGGGAGTTTTTTTTCTGTAATAATACTATATGGTGAGTTTACTTGAAGGGGCATTATCATAAATATTTCAAGACAAATAGATAAAAATATTTACTTAAAGTGGCAGTATATCCCCTTGTTGAATCGGGGTTTCTTTGGCAAAAAAAGGGGCAAACCTGCCGTCTTTACATGAAGAGCAGCCCTATTTACGCCATTCTCAGTAGACTGCAATAAATCACTACTCATCAGTATCAAAGCAATGATAGAACACACTGTGTTGTGTTTAATTAATAGGATATAGTTTCATTTTATTATATCCTGCATAATGAGCACACAGCGTACAATGCATTCACTAAAATATCTCAATACACATATTAATCATCTTTTTGAATCCCTTTCATAACTGGGTAATTACAAGTTTAATTGGATTGTTTTATCTAAATTGTACATTTCTAATTTCCACTTTTACATTGTATGAAAGGATAGCATTGGCCTTGTCTCGAGTGATATCTGGAGATGCCCATCTGAAAGCTGATTAGGTGAATCACTGCGTGGAACTTTCATTTCTATTTCTCGCTGCTGCTTTTCAGCACAATTGGAATTTGAGCATCACCTCTCAACTACAAGAACATCAAGTCATGGAGTGATAAGCAACCCATTTGCTTCCCCTATGTTCTGTTAGAGAGAGTGGTATTCACTGTGACCTTTACAATCATGGATAGCCAATCACAGCTGGCAAATGGGACTCACGCAATCGAGCGCCCAAAGAGACACAAGGAATACGCTTCCAACACTGCAAGGTTTTCAGTTAACGGGGAGATTCGCTGCCAGGAACTATTATAATATAAACTATGATGTGACATTTAAGAGTGTTGGACTTTGACTTTATCCTAGAATAGACTCCCGTCTTACAATAAAGGAAACAATCTTAATTGATATCTACAGACAGCTCTATGGCAGGGCAGAGGGTATATATGCCTCACGGCCCAAGTATCACAGAAGACTCTTAGGGGCTGATTCACTATGGGTCGAATATCGAGGGTTAATTAACCCTCGATATTCGACTAGGAATTAAAATCCTTCGACTTCGAATATCGAAGTCGAAGGATTTAGCGCAGATAGTTCGATCGAACGATCGAAGGATAATTCCTTCGATCGAACGATAAAATCCTTCGAATTGAACGATTCGAAGGATTTTAATCCAACGATCGAAGGAATATCCTTCGATCAAAAAAAGTTAGCCAAGCCTATGGGGACCTTCCCCATAGGCTAACATTGACTTCGGTAGCTTTTAGATGGTGAACTAGGGGGTCAAAGTTTTTTTTAAAGAGACAGTACTTCGACTATCGAATGGTCGAATAGTCGAACGATTTTTACTTTGATTCCTTCGATTCGAAGTCGTAGTCGTAGTCGAAGGTCGAAGTAGCCCATTCGATGGTCGAAGTAGCCCCAAAAAAACTTCGAAATTCAAAGTTTTTTACCTTCGAATCCTTCACTCGAAGTAAGTGAATCAGCCCCTTAGAGAGAATCTATTCTTATGAAATATTTGTGTTCTATATAATTATGTATTCTTTTTTTACAATATGGACCACCGCCAGTGGAGCTACAGATGGAGCAGGCTATAGGTATACAGATCACACTGTTCACATTAATGGGAAAGGGTATGACACTTCAAGTCTTCTCTATCTATACAACTCTAAACATACTGACTTAGGGACTTCCAGGGGTTAAGAAGGTTGTACTTTCAGGGAGTACCTGATTTCTGTAGTTCCTCTGTAGTTCCCTGGCTTCATGTTGTCCTGGGGCCCCATGTACATCTTTTCTCCTTCTAGTTAAAAAATCGACAGTAGTCCTGCCTTTAAAAGCCAGATGCTTTGTGTATTTGCTAGGCAATACACAAATAAAAGAATCCTGGAAATGATCAATCTACAATGCCAGCATATTGATACTCGAGTGTAAAAGCCATAAATTAACAGCACTTGGGGGTTAAAGACCTTTTTATTCATATTTTTCATTATTCTCTGTTTCTAAGGATCGTCGTCTTGGAAATTATTTATGGGGTGAGGGAGGATTTATATGAGAACATGCCTTCTTATGCCTGTAAACTTGAAGCACTACACCGGTAGCTTGTATCTGGAGATTTATTGGGAGAACTGAATTGTGCTGAAAACAATTCCAAGGGCTTATAAATACCAAAACATATGCTGCTTCCATTGTCAGTTCCATAAAATATAAATACATTGAATAAAAAAACATGGTGGACCTGATACATTATAAAAGAAGGTGGAAAGTAAAGTAGACTTTAGCCTTGGTCTACTTCACATATGTAAGTATTGGGATTATGTAGTGTGGTACATCCTAAATCTCTAGACTGTCTGAAGATCTTCTAGGATGTCTAGGAGACTGCTTGGCCACACTTCATCTCAATCTTGTAATTGGCTGGATTTCTTATATTGGGAGTCTTAAGTCACTATAAAATCATTGAGAAAAATCAACAAATCATCTAGGGAGCTTTTTAAGACAGGTTTCCCCCAATCTTTTTTTTTCATTGCAATATATAAAGAGTTACGGAGCAACAAGAGCATAAAAAATTAATTGGGGTGCAAATTAAGTGCATTGATTGAGCCCCTATATAGACTGACAGCCTACAGGAGGCTGGTTGGCTTTAAATCTGTTTTTATGCAACCAAAACTTGCCAGAAATTGAAAAATGGGAGAAAAAAAAAACTGGGAGCAACATCCAATGGGTTGGTGAGCAACATGTTGCTCAAAAGCCACTGGTTGCGGACCACTGTTTTAAGAAATGTAAAATTATCAAATTGTGATACATAAAAAACCTGAACGCTGTTGATAATGGCTGGTTCTTACATGCTTTGTTAGCCAGCTATACACCCTTCCCTAAGAGCCGTGTCTGCGTATAATGTAATCACCTTACGTGCAATTATTTGCACCATTTCGCTTTTGCGGAGCATGCACATGACTGCATGTAATAACAAGAACTGATCCATAACTTCAGCTCGTATCACTGGAGTTTGCAATAAACAGCTGATGTGGAAATTAGCTGGAAGCTGAAATCATCGATTCAGAAAATATTTCAAGAAATTTCTGAACCTGGAAGCCTAGAGATTATAGCATTCCCTTCATGACTAGACTTCATAAACTAGTACATGGTATGGAAAAAATGTATTTATGTTTCTTAAAGAGGTAATTTCCGGATTATATTATAGAGGGAAGAAATTCTTAAGAAGAAGACATTACCCTCATTTACTAGTTGCTATTTGCAAAAACAATATACATCTCGAAGTAAGCATAATTTAAGGTAAAATTGTGTTGACGTTGACCTGTCAGCTTTTACATTGTAATTTAAAAACATATTACAGTTTACAAGTTCTATTTCAGTTTGTTTTGGCCTAGAGAGTTTAAGGCTGTAGGGGCAGATTTATCAAGGGTCGAAGTGAATTCGAGAGAATTTTCGAAGTAAAAAAATTTGAAATTCGAAGGAATTTTTTGGATACTTCGAACATTGAATAGGATACTACGACTTTGACTTTGACTTCGAATTCGATTTGAAGAAAATAATTTGAATATTCGACCATTCGATAATCGAAGCACTGTCTCTTTAAAAAACTTTGAATTCAATATTTCGCCAAATTAAACCTGCCGAAGTGCTATGTTAACCTATGGGGACCTTCTAGGGCAGTTTTCTAAGTTTTTGGAAGTTGAAGAAAAATCTTTAAATCGATCGCTGAAATCCTTTGAATCATTTGGTCGAAGAATTTAATCGTTCCATCAAACGATTTTACTTCGACAAATGGCCAAATTCGATGCAAAAAAACTTCAACTTCGTAGTAATTCAATTCGATGGTCGAATTTCAAAGTATTTTCAACTTCGAAATTCGACCCTTGATAAATCTGCCCCTAAGTGTCTCTGACTTGGGATGCTACAGACTGATGGCAGCCACAGTGCCCGCAATACAGAATTATCTGGCTACTTCCTTAGGGCAACCTAATAATTCATGGGCCATCTGGCCTCCATATTTAACTAAATATTATTACCAACAACCCTATGGGGAAGATTTATCAATGTTCGGATTTTAGTTTTTGACACAATTTGAATTTTTTTGCACAAAAATGTAAATTATATTTTCAAAAACACAAATGTTTGGTATTTATTAAGCACAAAGAACTCAAATATCTAAAAGCTTGCAAGTTCATGTAGATTCATGGGAATTCAAGGGGTTTTTTTTATTTAGGATTTTCATGGTTTTTCCACACACAAAGTTTTTTTCATGATTGTATTCAATTAAGGTTTTTATATTGGGATTTTGTAATAAATAAACAGGCATTCACTTTTTTTTAATTGCAGGTTTAATTGAAGTAGGAAAAACCTCACACATTCGATTTTTGATAAATAAGCTCATATCAGTCAGTATTTGTGAGTTAACTAAACTAACTAAAACTAGTGATGAGTGAATTTCTGCATTTCGGCATCTGCAAATTTTTTCGCAAAAAATGTGCCGCAAAAAAAAAATGGCCATTGACTGTAATGCATTTGGAGTGACAAAAATAATAACCAGAAATTAATTTTGATATCCATTGACTTCAGTGCCTTTTGCAAATTTTTTGCTGTTTCGCTAATTTTTGCGCAGTTTCGTGAAACGGGAAAGATCCCCTCATCACTACAGGGCCCTATTTATTAAGCCTTTAATTTTTCTGGTCAACTGCTTCATTGGAAAAATCTGAATTTTTAAAAGGGAAAAAACTATCGAGATTTATAAGTCTCCAAAGCTGCAAAAAATCCAAATCCCAAAATACTCCAGCTAAAACCTGTCGAAATTATGTAAAAGTCAATGGCAGATGTCCCTTTTACAATTGGAAAAAATCTTTTGGTTTTCAAGGGTTTTGATGCTGGTTTTTGTTTAAAAATTGTAAAACTTTGTGGTATTCAGCCGACAATTAAAAATGTTGCATGATTTGAAAAATCTCAAGTACTCGTACAAAATCATTTGGATTTTTTGGTTGGGAGTTAAGTCGAATTTGTATCTTTGAAATAATGAGAAAACTGTCAGTTTTAATAAATACCTCCCCCCTAAATCTTCTGAATATTAATCAAAGGTCCATATAATGGTCCTTTAGAAATTTATCAGACTGCATTGTACTGTATAAAAAAATTAGCCTACATTCTGTGTATCCATAATATTTGCCTTGACAAACATAATCCTCAAAATTCTCCATGGCACCATAAAGGAGTTATATAGTAATCACAGTTCCAAAGATATCATATTACTCATATTATCCTGCTGAAATTAGCATGGTAAATACACCCTCGCAAATGTTTTCAATCACGTAACCTCTCCAGGTTTCAATTTTATTTAATATCAGGCCATCTCTGTGAACCAGAGGGAATGGAAAGCCATTTCTCGCCATGGAATCCTGTAAACCTTGAGCGATTAATATCAGAAGATAATACCTCTGGCTGCAGTAAACCGGTACACATTGTTCTGTCTGACAGACGGTTCTTTTCTGGTGCTGAAACACTGATGGCCATAAAACTCAATTGAACGTTTCTGGATGGAAAAGGGAGTCAGTGATTTTCTTATACAAGAAAATGACGAATGCTCCTCCAGGAAAACATGAACAGGTATCAATATTACTTCAAGTACAACTTTAGTAAGAAAACATCTCAATCTACAGGACAAATTTTTATAAAACAACACAGCTAGGGATGATTACACGTTGATTTGTATTAAAATAAAAATAAAAGGAGAACAGTTACATAATAATATGAGGGGTGAACATTTTCTGTAAAACTCTGGAACTCAATTCATCATACAGTTTACTAAAATAGGATTACATAGCTCTATTACCTTGGATACAACTGTGCCAGTTAAGTCAGATACATGATATTTGGTACAGTTATGGGATCCATTATCCGAAAACCATTATCCAGAAAGCTCAAAATTACAGATAGTTCATCTACCATAGACTCCATTTTATCCCAATAATCTGAATCATTTCTTTTTTCTCTGTATTAATAAAACTGTACATTGCACTTTGGTCAAGTTAATGCAGCCTGTTGGGTTTATTTAAAGGGATACTGTCATGGGAAAAAAAAAATTCAAAATGAATCAGTTAATAGTGCTGCTCCAGCAGAATTCTGCACTGAAATCCATTTCTCAAAAGAGCAAACAGATTTTTTTATATTCAATTTTGAAATCTGACATGGAGCTAGAAATTTTGTCAATTTCCCAGCTGCCCCAAGTCATGTGACTTTTGCTCTGATAAACTTCAATCACTCTTTACTGCTGTACTGCAAGTTGGAGTGATATCACCCCCCCTCCCTTTCCCCCCCAGCAGCCAAACAAAAGAACAATGGGAAGGTAACCAGATAGCAGCTCCCTAACACAAGATAACAGCTGCCTGGTAGATCTAAGAACAACACTAAATAGTAAAAACCCATGTCCCACTGAGACACATTCAGTAACATTGAGAAGGAAAAACAGCAGCCTGTCAGAAAGCATTTCTCTCCTAAAGTGCAGGCACAGGTCACATGACCAGGGGCAGCTGGGAAATGGACAAAATGTCTAGCCCTATGTCAGATTTCAAAATTGAATATAAAAAAATCTGTTTGCTCTTTTGAGAAATGGATTTCAGGCCAGAATTCTGCTGGAGCAGCACTATTAACTGATGTATTTTGAAAAAAACATGTTTTCCCATGACAGTATCCCTTTAAGGTTTTCTGTCTTTACTAACATTTGAATTTTATATTTTGTTATGCAGTTCTAATGGAAACCTCAACGAACGGTATAGAATGGCTTATATCTCCTTTATGAAGGTCATGGTAGAAGTACAGTTGAAAAATACTAAAGATGCGTTAATAAGGGGCTGATTTACTAATATTCGTATTTCTATTTTTTTCACAAATCGTATTTTTTCTGTAAATATTTTTTTTTAAAGTTCTCTAAAACTCAAAAAATTATAAATTTATTAAATGTAAAAAACACAAAAACTGTTATACAAAACTGCACCAAGTAAAAGTCCTATAGAAATCACTGAGATCGAACGATTTTCCTTCGATCTAAAAAAGCTTAGAAAGCTTATGGGGAAGGTCCCCATAGGCTAACATTGTAGCTCGGTAGGTTTAAAGTGCCGAAGTAGGTAATCAAAGTTTTTTTTAAAGAGACAGTACTTCGACTATCGAATGGTCGAATTGTCGAACGATTTTTAGTTTGAATCGTTCAATTCGAAGTCGAAGTCATATTCAAGGTCGAAGTAGCCTATTTGATTGTCGAAGTACCCCAAAAAAACGTCGAAATTCAAAGTTTTTTTACTTAGTAAATGTGAATATCGAAGTTGAAGGATTTTTAGCATATTTGAATAGAAATCGTATGATCGAACGATTAAATAGTTCGAATCGAACGTTTCGAACGATTTTTATCGATCGATCAAAGGATTTCTATTCGATAAAAAAAACTTGTGCTGTGGAAGGTCCGCATACGCTAACATTTCACTTCGGTAGCTTTAATTTGGCAAAGTATGAAGTCTAAGTTTTTTTTAAAGAGACAGTACTTTGATTATCGAATGGTCGAATATTCGAACGATTTTTACTTCGAATTGAAGTCTAAGTAAATTCGAAGTCATAGTATCCTATTCGATGGTTGAAGTACCCAAAAAATTACTTCGAAATTCGAACTTTTTTAACTTTGAAAATTCACTAGAGCTTAGTAAATCTGCCCCTTAGACTTTGAGGTTTTCATGGGGTTTTTTGCTAATTAATATTCAAAAAAAACTTGATTTTTTAGAGGTTTTAGAGACATTCGTATTTTTTAGTGCATTGTTCAGCATTCTTTTGGATCGTACTTTTACATTTGGATCTTTTAATAACCTTCATGGAATTTGTGGTTTTAGAAAAAATGTGTTTATTTGTGGTTTTAGAAAAAATGTGTTTATTTGTGGTTTCAAAAACATCTAAAACCAGTTAAAGTTGACCTTTAATAAGCAGGCCTCTAAATTGCAACCTCCCCCCCTAAACATTTACAATATATTTATTTACCCCAGGGTTAGTTTTCTTAAAATTACAAATATGCTTGAAATAGTCAAAGCTTTTTGCTATGATATGAATAGATTAATACACATATATTTCCCCAGTGGATTTCTATTTATCAAATGAATAGGGATCAGGTTGACATCCACTGTGGAAATCAGTTTAGCTGATGTTATATACATATCCAAGAAATTCAAAGAACATATAGAGAAGAATTTACTGCCAGGGTAGTTTTAAATCTCATTGGACTTTCTAACATATATATATAATTTAATGAAGCAGAAAGAGAGAAGAATAGAACAGGCTTTATTTGCCTTAAAATTCTATTGCATTTATAAGCAGTTTCAGATGAATTTGATGAATAAATAATTATTGGATTTGCATATTTCAAATTTTACAAGATAATTAAGACCTTATCCCAAACTCATGAAATATGATGGGTAGGGAAGTTGTTCTAGAGGTCAGTTATGTTTTAATTTGTAAAAGAACAAAAAGGAAAGAAAAATTAAAGGGCACACTCGCCCTTTCCTGTAGACCGTCTAATCCAAACCAAGCCTTAGGCGAATGGCACCCAGACGAGCAAAGGTTTGCTTAATATGATCTCATTGGAACCCGAGAGCACAAACAATGTCAGCGTTAGCATTATGACACACTGACTTATTGAACTGAACATTCCTACGCCAAAATGGTTTTAAGCATTGCCTCAGACTATATTAAGGTTTTATATAAAAACGCACACACAGGTTTCAATCACTAAAATCTGAATGTTTTTTATATGTAAATATATGAAAAGAAAACCCGTTTTCTATCATGTCGGAGACAGATACAAGACATCATTTCATTTTCCGCCAGTTGATAGATATCTTTTTTTATTCGTACTCAACGTCTGCACACTGCTGGGTCGTTTTTTGTCTTCTATCTTAATTAAAATGTAAATTTCTTTTGTGGAGCCTAACTTTGTAAGATGAAATTGCTTTAGAAAGAAGAATTTGAATAGTTTTTATCATTATATATCATTTTTTCTTTTTTAACAATCGTGACAACTATCCTTTTGAGCTGTACTTTGTTAACTGATATATCAGAAAGCAAAAACTTTCATAAAGGGAGATAGGAGACTTTGTCCAATGTCCAAGGCTTATTACAAGGCCGAGTTTCTTGATTTACACTCCTCTTTGCAACTCATATACTGTTGCAAGCACACACTGGAGGCCATTTACTAAGTGCTGGGATTCAACCACCATGTTTTTTGCACTTTGCAGCCTGCCCAGCACATAGAAGAATATCTGCAGGTCTCTGGGCTCCAGAACAGAGTGCAGATACCTGTTTCCATCATTGGCAGCACTATATCCATGAGGAATGGGCAGATGAAGCATGTAGGAGTCCCCCTCCTGTCCCCAGGGCCGGCCTTAGGCCTATTTGACCAATTGGGCCCAATAGGGCCCTGCACCTCTGGGGGCCCCGCACCACAGGGCAGCACAGATAATATTTCCCTCAGCACATGATGCTGCCTGGCCTGCCCCCAACTTTGAGAGTTCAGCCCATCCACAAATCCATAGGTCCAGCCCACCCCCAACTCTGATAAGCCAGCCTATCCCCCAACTCCATAGGTCTAGCCTGCCCCCAACTCTCATAGGCCCAGCTTTCCTTCAACCTTGATAGGCCCTGCCTGCCCCCAATCCAACCAAGCCTGCTCCGAAGCTGAATTGGCCCAGCCTGCCCCAAACTAATTGGCCCAGTCCACTCTCCTATTTCCTCCCTCTCTCTCTTACCCTGTGTGCCCCTATTATGTGCCCCTATTTCATCCCTCTCACTCTCTTACCTTGTCTGACCCTTTCCTTTCTATTTTGTGCCTGTATGCCCTTATTTTCCTAAATACTTGGTGTGTCAGTAGCCAGCAACACTTTGTCTAGGGGCCCCGCCAACATGGTCCCAATTGGGCCCCACATTTGATAGGATCAGTCCTGCCTGTCCCCTTACTTGTGCATCATTTAGTTAGGTTGCATCTGTCCTAAACCAAATGGTAAGGACAGGTCTGCCTTTCATCCAATGGTGTTGTTCTTTATACCTAGAGACATTTTTCCATTCAGCAATAGGTGTCAAGTGCAGTCACACCCAGGACTTAAAAAGGGGCATGCTCTTGCTCCATTGAGTGCTACGTAAATGACACTTACTATACGTTTAGGGTGAAATGTAAGAGATGCTTAGTTTGCTGCAGGTCTAGTAAGCTCAAAAGGATCCACCTGTGTGTGTTTTGGGCTGGAGTACCTAGAGCAGAGGTCCTCAACCTTTCTTGCTCCTGAACCACAGTTTAATACAAAAAGACTTGGGGAGCAACACAAGCATCAGAAGTCCATGGGGTGCCAGATAAGGGCTTTTTGGCTATTTGATAGCCTCTATGCAGAGCTCACAGGAGGCTTTTTTTTGGTAATACATCTTGTTTTTATTCAACCAAACCTTGTCACCAAGCCAGGAATTCAAAAATAAGCACCTGCTTTGGGGACACTGTAAGCAACATACAAGAGGTTGGTGAACAACATATTCCTCATCACGAGCCACTGGTTGGCAACCTCTGACCTAGAGGAACACCACACAAACAGGAGAAAATACAAACTATTTTTAACATTTACAAATACATGTACTTTATTTAAAAAAAAAAAATACTGAAAAACAAATCAACAGTGCAAGGAGGATTGGGTATTTAAATGTTAAACACATCTATGGATTAGCACACAATGTAGACCAAACTCAAACAATGTTATTAGTCTTGTAATTAGAATTAATTTAAGACGTTCATTTCAACCTAACACGATCATTAAGATTAGCAATGAACAACACTGCTAATTTAAACAGTATTCAAGAACCATAGCAGGTATTCATATTTGGCTCAAAAAGAACATCAAACATCATTATATTTCTCTGAGCTTGCTTTATGATCAGTTTAGCCAGCTCATTTACATAATAGCAATGTGGGCCCACTAATCCACAATCTAGGACATATGCGAGCATAATAAACACCTCCTCCCTCACTTAATTTATGAACACAAGAAGAATGCAAGTCAAACTTGTGAGGCTAAAACAACAAGCTGGATGGATGAACTTTATTTCATACATTTCATTTGATGTTTTATATATGTCCTCTGCATGCAGTTGTGTAAATGCATAGGTATAACAATAAGGAGGGAATAATAAGAGCAAATCCGGTCATATGTGGTCAAAGCAAAAGACAGCCTGACCAGTATCTGCTTAGTAATCGCCAAGTTGTCTATCAGCCAGGTCTAAACGTGTTTCAGGCAAGGACTGAATCAGACTTTAGACATGGAGCTTTTCAATGGCTCATATTGTTATTGCCCTGGGTTCTAAACAATCAGTCAACCCAATGCAGCCATCACCTGACAACGATCCTCTTGCACCATGATCTCACCAAATGAGAAGATATTTCAATGTATGGCCATGGGTATGTACAGTCATTGGTGTGTCTCTCTGATTGGCCCTGTCAAATGGATTCAAGACCTTTTTTTTGTCTCTGTTGACCACTGGACTCCAGCCCTGTGGAAGCTGAACCGATTAAAGGATACAAAAAAAGCCCTCTTAAGGGTAGGGACACACTGGGCGATTTGGGGAGATTTAGTCGCCGACTTATCGCCGCAACTTTCCACGACCAATCTTCCCCGAGTGCTTCCCCTCGCTCTGCGCCTGGCTACAATGAAAAATCGACTGCGCTAATCACACGCGGCGATTCGTTTTCCGAAGTCGCCCGAAGTTTCCTCATGAGGCAACTTCGGGCGACTTCGGAAAACGAATCGCCATGTGTGATTAGCGCCGGCGACTTTTCATTTTATCCAGGCGCAGAGTGAGGGGAGGCATTCGGGGAGAAAAGTCGCTGCGATTAGTCGCCAGGCGACTAAATCTCCCCAAATCGCCCAGTGTATCCCTACCCTAAACATAATGGAATTTTCAAAAGGTTCATTATTAATATCTGTAGAAATAAGTCAAATCAACTGGACTTGCTGTGTTTTTTCCTTGAAGACATTTCACCAGTCATGCGACTGGCTTTTTCAATTCAGAATACCTTGTACATAGGATCCCCTTCGGTATATATCCTCTGGAATGCTGCTCCAATCAGCATAATCTGTTAATCATAATCCACAATGATGTCATGAAGTTAGATGTTGATTGTATTAGCAAGATTGGATCTTTGATGTGTAATTAAACCTTCCAGGGATAGGTGGCAAAATAGCATTGTATGAGACAGAAAGAGCCTATATACAAGGTATTCTGAATTGAGAAAGATGACTGGTGAAACGTCTTCAAGGAAAAAACACAGCAAGTCCAGTTGATTTGACTCATTTCTACAGATATACCATGACCTGGATGAATGAGAATCTTCACAAAAGTTTATTATTAATATTTTGGCCATATTAGTACCTTCATGGTTGGGACATTTGCTCAGTAGCATGAGTACTAAATTGAACGAGTGAAGATGCCAAGAGCTGCCACTCAAAAATTATGATTTATAAGAATAATACACAAGTTGGGAAATTAAAGCAAATTTCTGTCTGCTTGCAATTTAGTACCAACGTTGATAAATCGGTTCTCAGAAACCACTTTGCAATTGATTGTCCCAGTCCATCCTACAGTACTACCGGATCATAGCTTGCCTATCCAGGAGTATATAAAATACCAAATAAACATTCTTCCCTAGTCTAACCTAAATTGCTCTTAATGCTTACCCCCACCCACACAGCCAGCCAGAGTTGAGGATTGGCAATCACTAGTCTCCATTATGTAATTTCTCATATTTATGTCATTCCTCTTCTTATATATCATTCAAAACAGAGTCTGATAAGTATTGCAGTTTATATAAAGGCAAGAACAGGTAGGAAGATAAACACAGTTTTCCCCTTCTTTCTGTTGGCATCATCATCTCTGCTGCTCGACTGCAAGAAATATCTGGATAAACCCTGGCTGCCCTTGGACAGTGCCAATAACTCCATATTGCTCTTTGCTATGACTGAAACATCACATAATACAATCTGACTGAATAAAAGCTGACAACTGCTGTTTCTTTACTGTGCTTGTAGGTAACAAAATACTTTTATATTGGAAAATGCAGTTAGTTATGTTGTCAATATATTCCAAGTGGTCTGGCTTTATAGCACGCAGCAGGAATCATTAAATGGACCTTAAAATGTGCTCTTTTTGAGATGTCAGCGCATTTGATATGCAGGATGCTGATTGGATACACATACTAAATAAATACTGGTACTAATGGCCCCTCCCTAGTCGTTCTTTTGTGCAGTAACAAGCAGTGGATCAGGCAGAGAGAGAGATAGAAAGCATTAGATGGATAGATAGATAGATAGATAGATAGATAGATAGATAGATAGATAGATAATAGATAGATAGATAGATAGATAGATAGATAGATAGATAGATAGATGATAGATGATAGATAGATAGATAGATAGATAGATAGATAGATAGATAGATAGATAGATAGATAGATGATAGATAGATAGATAGATAGATAGATAGATAGATAGATAGATAGATAGATTGATTGATTGATTGATATAGAGATGATAGATAGATGATATATAGATAGATAGATAGATAGATAGATAGATAGATAGATAGATAGATAGATAGATAGATAGATGATGGATGGATGGATGGATGGATGGATAGATAGATTGATTGATAAAGAGATAATAGATAGATGATATATAGATAGATAGATAGATAGATAGATAGATAGATGATAGATAGATAGATAGATAGATAGATAGATAGATCACCAGTGCACCATCAGGCAAAGAAACTCCTTAAAGGGATTCTATCATAGGGGAAAACATGTTTTGCAAAATTCATCACTTAATAGTGCTGTTCCAGCAGAATGCTGCACTGAAATCTGTTTTTCAAAAGAGCAAAGTGATTTTTTTTTATATTTAATTTTGAAATCTGACGTGGGGCTAGATTCCCAGGTGCCCTCAGTCATGTGACTTGTGCTCTGATAAAATTCAGTCACTCTTTACTGCTGCCCTGCAAGTTAAAGTGATATCAACCCCCACCCCCCCCCAGCAGCCTAACAACAGAACAATGGGAAGGTAACCAGATAACAGCTCCCTAACACAAGATAACAGCAACCTGGTAGAATTTTTTTTGTTGTGGCAAATTTTTTGCTGGTGGATATCATTCATTGGCGAAAACATTTGCGAGCGACGAAACGTGGAAATTTGGGGTAAATCCATGCCTGGCAAATAAATTTGCCCATCACTAGTAACAAGTGTAACAAGTAACAAGTGCTGGCCTGAACTGGCCAGTTTTGCTCATCAGTAGTATAAGCAGTATCACTGTATGTGCTTTATGTACACTTTATATATACTAGCGATGCCCAATCAGTGGCTCCTCTGCATACTGACTCTGCATACTGACATCCAGTGGTGGCCAATTGATATAACTTGCATCTGACTACATAGTGGTGGGATAGTAAAGACTTTGTACTCAAAATACAATACATAGTAGTCTCCATGTGGCTGTGTCTTTTATTAAATAATTCCTAGTGAGTCCTTGGTGGAAGTTCTGCCATTCGGACCTTGTGCAACCTAAACAGCTACAATTAATATTAAATATGCTAATTCGATTTATACCCTGTTTGTCATGTGCTCAATACAATCATCTCCAGGTCCAATAATCGTCAAAGGATCATAATATTTGTAAACATTTCTATTTTAACCAAAGACAGAGAGCTAAGTCTTTTTTGTCTTTATGATCTGGAAAAAAATGAGAAACAAAAAAAGAACCCTAATCTGTGACATTTGGTAGTTATGGAAGGGAAGCTGCAAGTGTCATGCAAATAAGCCTCTGACTGCTGCACCCCGACAGCTGACAGCACCATTTAGTTTGTTAAGTTCAAACACAAATATTATCAGACATTATAAACAAATACTGTCACTTTTATTAAATCACATCTTGTGTGCAAATCAAGCTCTTAAATCATTAGTAGTCTGATCAGCTGCCTGGATAGCAAAGAACATTCTTGTGAGCAACAAAACTGACAGAATGTGATGAAAGCCTTCCACGACTATAGGAAATCGAGGTATGAAAAGCTTAGAATCCCCTGACATCTGTTCAGCCATCACAATTTTTTCATAGGATAAAAACTTGAATTTTTCAAGATTTATTAAACTCCTAACGTGTTAAAAGTCTGAATAAAAAAGTACTCCAACTCAGACCTGCCGAGTTCCTGTAGAAGTCAATGGCAGATGTCCCATTGATATCCTGATATGCGCTAGGTTTCGTTCAATAAACAGTAAATTTCGTGGTTTTTGGGAAAAAGTCAGAGATTTCAGGCGTCAAATACAAAAGAATTTGGAGGGTTCAGGCATCAAATCTGAAAAAGTCGCAGTTTTTGGTGACAAATTCCAAAATTTCATACGATTCTGATTTTTTCCCTATTTTATTGAGTTTTTTTTTCCCGCACAAGAAAATTTGGGAAAAATGTATTGATAAATAAGGGGAAAAATAATGAGAACTTTTTGGATTTAGATAGATAATCCCCTAAATGTGGAGCTTCCATCCTACATACTGTATATCTACCATAGTAATCAAGAACTTTGAGATTCAAAGTCAAGAATTAGCTGAAGGTCTACAGTAGGGTCTATAGTTCTACTTTATATAAAAAAAGTGACTGCAAATTCTGTTTAGCCATAAACACCCTCATCTTCTGTCACTTGATTCCTGTGGTTTCCAGGAAAAAAGGACAACCTTTTGGGCAGTCTGAACTTTGGAAATGCAAGATGCAGGTAAAACTTAGTCCCTATAAAAATAGTAGAACTCTTAATGAATCAAATGAAAGTGGGTGTTTTCCAAGAAACATAAAACTCTCTTCAATTCAATTCAATAAATGAGCTGTAATGGCAAAAATATTGAGATGTTTTATCCTTCAACTGCAAAGTCATAACACAACCATTATGTGCCTCTTGTTCCATGGGATTGACTAGTTATCCATCGACCTCGGAGATTCACAGTGAATAAAACAAGCTTGGCATGAAAAATAAAATAATTCATTTGATCTTACCCAAACCTTCACTGACACATTAATGTAGCAAAGGAAAATGTCATTGTGCTTGTTTATTAATAGCGGCAGGCAAGCAAATAAACATTTGCACTCGAATGGAAACTTTAGCCAAACAAGAACTATTTTAGCAAAGAATAGATCTAAGCAGTAATGCAGCAGACGTTAATGTTATCACAGCAGCATGTAAGGTGATACCTGCTTTGTTTTTGTAATGGGTTGATTTTTTTCTTGGCCTAAAAGATCTTATGAATGGACTAAGGGCTTAAAGGAGAACTAAAGCTTAACTAAAGAAGTAGGTAGACATGTTGTACATTATGTTTTGTTCTTCTGTACCAGCCCAAGGCAACCACAGCCCTTTAGCAGTAAAGATCTGTGTCTCCAAAGATGCCCCAGTAGCTCCCCATCTTCTTTTCTGCTGATTCACTGCACATGCTCTGTGCTGCTGTCACTTACTGAGCTTAGGGAGCCACTCACAATATACAGTACACATAGAATAGAAATGTCACAATATAAGGCTGATTAGTAATTAATACACATAATTACTACATGGCAGCACAGAAACCAGTGCAATTAGCATCAGAATTTAATAATCGGCAAACCTGTAGCATCAGCTTATATTACAGCCAGGGAAGCTCATTTTCTGCTGGATAATTAGTGACGAGCCCTAAGCTTAGCTTCTCAACAGCCAATCAGAGCCCACTGAGCATGTGAGTGTCACAGACACTTTCCAAGATGGTGACCCCCTGTGACAAGTTTGAAGTCCTGGATCATTGCTGCTATTGACAAGCTCAAACTTTAGCCTCGTGCAATAAGTTCAATGTATAAAATATGTCATTTTAGCCACATTCATTTAGTTCTCCTTTAAATTATACATAATTACTGACTGATGGGGGGTTATACCATAGAGTACTGACAAAGCTCATCAAAGGAAAGAGAGTGCAGGGAGTCTCTTTTCCAATATAAGAACTTTGAGGTCCCTTGACATTTGAGAAAATAATTACCCCAAGCTGCTTTCCAATTTTCAAAGATATGGTTGCCTTGGAAGTTAACATAAGGGTTAAACACATCATCAAAGAGAAATTGTTAAGGGATTTATATCATATTATAGAGACGTTGAGTTGCTGTGACTTATGTAAAGTGTTTGGTTACATAAGCTCTTATGTAGCACTTTCGGAAGCCGTTTTCTCCTGGCACAGCCAATCTACATTAAAGTGATGTCTTTTTGCCTTCAAGGCTGCTGTCTCAAGGGAGCTATACAAGACATCAGTGACCCTTTTTGACTGTACTTAATATTGCTTTTCAGGACTTCAGAATGATGGTGCCATTGCCCATGCCCTGCAGGATACGTCAATTCTTCAACCTTACAAAAGTGTTAAAATATGTTTTGCTGTTTAGAAGAGTCTCTTTTAAACTCCAGACAGAAAAGTGTGAGATGAGACATCTGTGCTGTTGATGTTGTTTAGTTACAGTAGGCTTACTTACAGTATAAAAACTAGACTATACCTTGTGGACCTGTGATATCCACTGAGCCTCCTCTTAGGCAACTGATTAATTCACCAGTGCATACAAGCAAAGCAACACTAAGCCAGCCCCGATTCATATGAAACCTTCTGCTGAAATCCTCACTTAAAGCACCTGCGACAACAGCTGTGCCAATGCGAGATGCCTAGCAATTCGCGGAGATAATTATGGAAATGATTAGTGATAGTGCCTGGCATTTGATCTGGATTCATAACAGTTTCACCCTAGTTATATAAACTGCATCTAATTTAAAGAAACTACATAACGCTGGTGTGATATAGTTTAGTGGTATAACCTGATGGAAGAGGCCTCATAAAATCCCTTCTTACCCCAACTGCTGGATATCTTGCCGATTTGTTAAAAAGGTTGAAGAGATTTATAGAGGTGTATGCACATTACTCGTAATCGTATTTATGGAAAAGTCTCCCCGCTCAAGTGCACCACAATGAAAGAAATTCCCTCCAGTGGAAGCTTCTCAGTCAATGAAGCTTATAGGGCTTGTTCACCTTTACATTAACTTATAGTATAATGTAGAGAGTCATATCTTGAGACAAGTTGGAATTGGTTATCTTTTTTTTATTATTTGTGGGTTTTGGGTTATTTCGCTTTTTCTCCAGTTTGCAAGGTCCAAATGACCCTAGCAACCTTGCATTAAATTGAATAAGAGACTGGCATATGGATAGGTGAGGGTCTGAATAAAAAGATGAGTCTTAAAAAGTAGCAATAACAATACATTTGTAGCCTTACAGAGCATTTGTTTGTTTTTTTTAAATATTTTGAAAGCTGGAAAGAGTCAGAAGAAGAAGGCAAATAATTAAAAAACGACAAAAAATAGAAAATGGAGACCATTTGAAAAGTTGCTTAGAACTGCCCATTCTATAACATACTGAAAATTAACTTAAAGGTGAACCACCCCTTTAAATACTTTTTACAGTGCTCTTTAAATTAGGTGGGGGAGTAAAGACTCTACTTCTCCTTAGTAGAGCAAGATACTGCTCTTGATAATCATGTCTCTCATAGTAAGTTAAGTTGAAATAAACACACGTCCATCAAGCTTAACCTTTTAAGTCTATATATAACCTGCCTAACTGCCAGTTGATCCAGAGCAAGGCAAAAAAAAACATTTGAAGCCTCTCCAATTTGCCTCAGAGGAGAAAAAATCCTTCCTGACTCCAAGGTGGCAATCGGACAAATCTCTGGTAGTGATGGGCAAATGTATTCGCCAGACATGGATTTGAGGCGAATCTCCACGTTTCACTGTCCGCAAAATGTTTTCGCAAAATGGAGGTGAACATTTTTACTGGGGGCTTCTGTTCCAAGGTCACCAGCATCTACCCCTGGCACTAGGTGACGACCATAGAGAGCCACGTGCTCCGTCCTTTTTATAAAACCCAGGGAAAGAACCTGCCCCTGGGCAAGTTGGGAAACCTCCACCTAATTGGGCTTAGATGACAGTCTACAATGTTAACTAGTATTGTACAGGAACATGTGGAATAGTATACATATCTCTGCCTTAAAGGACAAGGAAAGTGTAAAATAGAATAAGGCTAGAAATGCTGTATTTTGTATACTAAACATAAACATGAACTTACTGCACCACAAGCCTAATCAAACAAATGATTTATGCTTTCAAAGTTGGCCACAGGGGGTCACCATCTTGTAACTTTGTTATACATCTTTGCAAGACTAAGACTAAGTGCACATGCTCAGTGTGGTCTGGGCTGCTTAGGGATCATCATAAACAAAGCTGCTTGAGTTCTGCATGGCTGGGAAGTAAGGCGGGGGCTCCCCCTGCTGTACATAAGTATGATTGTTTCCCTGCTCAGCAGTTAGGGACCGTCTGACAATTCCTATCCACAGCAATAAATGAAGGGAGAATTTCACTGCATACAGTCAGATTTCTTATAAAAATGGTTTTTTAATTAAAGTATATTGGAGATAGGTTTCTTTTTCATTAAAGAAAGTAAAAATGGGATTTTATTTTGCCTTTCCTTGTCCTTTAAGTTCATGCATTTATAGTGATGACAGAAGGAAACTAAAAACATTTCCTGTTACATTGTCTATGTTACACAACATCTGTTTGTGCCTTTTTTCTTGATTGCTTTTGGTTCTATATGCTCAGGAGCAGGTAGTTTACTCCCCATACAAACAATTATTGTAGTGATGGGTGAATTCGTCCCAATTCACTTCAATTTTGAAGCCTGCGTCAATTCTGATACTTCCGTCAATTTTGACACCAACTTTAAAGTCAATGGGTGTCCGAATAATGTTGATATGCAATGGTTTTGACCCAGGCGACTTTTCCAACGCACGTCCAAAATTTTTTGATGCATACAAATTTTGTCACCAGTTTCATGAATTTATTCACCGTGGACTCGCGCCTGATGAATTTATACACCCATCACTAAATTATTGTGAAGGAATATAGAGATAGATGACAGACAACCGAACAAAGAAAGAAGGGTAGGCACTCACAGGAACCAGTCTTCAAGGCAGGTTTGTCAAAATATAAAAAAGTAGTTTATTGTAGAAATCAAGGATACAACCTCACCGCCTTACGCATTTCATGTCTCTCGGATACTTAATCATAGGCAAGATATTCACACTTCCCACACTTATTGATAAGCATTGGGAAGTGTGAATATCTTGCCTATGATTAAGTATCCCAGAGATATGAAACGCATAAGGTGGTGAGGTTGTATCCTTGAATTCCACAATAAACTACTTTTAATGTTTTGAGAAACCTGCCTTGAAGACTGGTTCCTGTGAGTGCTTACCCTTCTTTCTTTGTTCGGTGGTCCGCTCCTTAAGCTGAGGGCACCTGGACCTACCTTCATAACTGGTGAGTTCTACAAGTATCCAAGATTTGTTCTACTCTGTATAATGACTTCTATCAAAAAATATCATGTGCTTTACAATAGATGACAGACAGGTTCACTACAGTAATCATGATCCCTGGCCTAATATCAAGACAATGTCACATTATCTAAACCTTTTCTTTTCTCTTGAACATGCTGCATATAATGGGAGAACTGGTGAACTAGTCCAGCTAGATTACCATATTAGATTGAAGGACACATATGGAAAAAAGTAATGTGGCAGTCCTAAAGAATGAGCTACTGAGAAGGCCAGGGCACAGTTCATGCAGAGTTGGCGTGCTTACATATGACAATGGAAATGCTAAAGAAAGGCATTGAGTGTATTTGTCACCACTTCCCAAGAAAGTGTCCTTAATCATCCTGTGTGCAGTTGCTATAGCGACTGTACTGTTAACAGCGATGCTAGCTACTATTCCTGCTGCAGAACTAAATATTGGTGCCATAAAATGATGGTCATGGTCCTGCAGGTCAATGCATCCTACCCTGACAATCTGTAAAGGATTTAACAGGATTAAAATGATTGAAAAGGACACTTCTATGTCCTGCCGGCCAAACTGATCCTAGTGTTTACTGAACACACACAATAAACACACGAATAATACACTGAAATCTGCTTATTCACTTAAAGGAGAAGGAAAGCTACGGAGGCATCTTATTGCCAATAGATTAGTTGCAATAGTGCAAGCTAGAATGCTATATTTATTCTGTAGAATGTTTTACCATACCTAAAAAGCTCTAGAAGCTCTCTGTTTGCTTAGGATAGCAGCTGCCATATTAGCTTGGTGTGATATCACTTCCTGCCTGAGTCTCTCCCTGCTCACTAATAGCTTTGGGCTCAGATTACAGCAGAGAAGGGAGGGGGAGGGGAAGAGGAACAAACTGAGCATGCTCATGCCAGGGGCAAGGAGATTTAATCTGAAGGCAGGAAGTCTGATACAGAAGCCCATGAGTACACAATAGAACAAAATAATTGCGGTGTTTCTTTTGAAAGAGGACTCCGAGCAGCACTACTTTGAGGGTTTACTGGTGTATTTAGGTGGACCTTTCTGATAAGGCTTACTTAGTTTTAACCTTTCCTTCTCCTTTAACATCATTAGCATTAGGCATAAATCTCTCACCTTGTGAGCTATGCTCTTAAATGAATTTCACTGTACATTTAGGAACCTCTGAAAAAAAAGAGGAAAAATAATGATGTGGTTGCCTTGTAGCAACGTGTTATCCAAGAGAAATGCTACTTTTGCATTGAGATACGGAGGTACACATTATAAAAACAAATGTTATAGGAGCCGTCGAGGTGTAACAAATACATTTGTTTTGAAGATAGATTCGTGCGGAGGTGAAAAGATAAAGTTGATCTTTGAGAAATGTGTAAAATTGGATTGATTGTACTGGGCATCATCTCCTCCTTCTCGATTTCTGTTTTCATGGTTTCAAGAGCTGCCAATCACTTACTGTTTCAGCCTTGTTCTATGAGTATATATTTGGATAATTAAGATACATCAGGAAAATGAATATGCAGGTACCATGACACATTACTGAATTGGTGGTTTTTAAATTGACATAACTGGGAAATTTGTAAGCCTGGTGAGAGCTAACAGCGTAGTGGGCGAAGCTTGTTGAAAGTTTGCCAACATCCTATCTCTTTTTGTGATAATGATGCATACTGCGTCTGAGGCTTTTCTGCAATTCTATATTATATATGTTTATCCTGGCACGAGGGGTTTGTATATCTTTAGTGGTTAAGGTACAAACCCCAGCACCCCCTGAAACCAGATTTTTTTCCCATCCTTGGATAAGCACTGCGCTATTCAAACCATGAGAGAGAAAGGGTTTCTTTTGGTGCTTTATTGAGACTATTGTATTTTATGTGTGCTTTTATATCCAAGTACTTCTCAAAAAGAGAGAGAGGTCCGCGGGGCAGTGAAAAAAATGGATTGGGTTTGTGCAAACAGGAGATCTGTGACTCAGAACTTAAAGCAGATAATGTAATAACCAACGTTCGTGCCAGGACTGTAAAACATCCAGGGATGCTCAGTAACACTTCCAGAAATGTGAGAAGCTCTGTCTGTCACACAGGCTGGGAAATATCTAGGACATGGGCCAAATTCTTCCCTGGATGCTATACGTACTGTATAAAACAAAAAGCAGATAGAAAGATAGATTCTTGGCTTCTTGTTGATATCTGTAAGGTAGTTTAGTCCCACCCCATGGTTTACCCAGCATGCCATGTATACGTCACCATCACTGAGAACTAAAGAGAATATATCACCCTTCAACCTCCTGCCATTTTGAAACCTGAGTGCCTGCAACATACTGTAGAGTCTACATAATTTGCCAGTCAAAGGGTTAAAAGGCCAGTAACACCAAAATAAAAATGTATTGGTATTCTACACAGCATATCTGGCATTTGCTGTGTAACCATTTGCCCTATTTCAACTTCATTTAATAAATAGTGAACAAGACCTGATTTGGCCACCCATGAACTGGGCCAGATAAGTCTGATTCAACCATTGGCCTGGGAGTCAATGAAAATGGAATCATGATGCGAGGCTAACTGAGCCAAGGAGTCCATCAATGCACCAATTCAGACCTTGCCTCAGACTCTGCCTCAAGCTCCAAGGAGAGACAGGAATACTGGAATTACTGTTCTCAAAATTATCTGGAGACTTTGCAGCAATGCCATTTTCCAAGGATTTCGACAGAAATCTTTCTGCATTATAGTTGCTCTCTTGGTGCTGTCCCTATAGCCACACACATCAAAAGAAGCTATGGATGGAACCAGCCCTTACATCTCTGCAGTTTATTTGATAGTGCTGATTCTGAATGAGAAGACAAAGCCAAACTGATTATGTTCTCTATACTGAGTTTCTTTTAAGTTCATTGTACACACAGTAAAAGCTCCCAGGGAAATATTTTATTTCAATTTCTAATTAAATAATGCCTAAGGGACCATCGGATGCTCTCGCCAACCTCGTGAGATGAATGAACGAGAAAGGGAAATGGGTTTTAAAAAACTGACTGTGTTTAATCTGTATGTAGTAGGTTTGCACACAAGTAGTCTTCCTCCAAACTCATCTAACTAAAAAAACAATAATACCCACTGCAAGATTGACAGTTATTTGGATTATTTCATCCCATGGCTGTGGGATCTTTACAATAGAACAATAGAGTTGTTCCACTTGTAATTGTGATGTTTTATAAAACTTTCCATGGAATATGCCAAAATAAATCAGGTTGAGTGAGTTTGAATGGTATTAAGGACACACCACTCTTGATTAGTACCTAGAATATGCAAAGAGACACAAGGATGCAAAAG
The DNA here is from genome assembly GCF_017654675.1 of Xenopus laevis. NCBI lineage: Eukaryota > Metazoa > Chordata > Amphibia > Anura > Pipidae > Xenopus > Xenopus laevis. The sequence continues at coordinate 192,144,075 of NC_054372.1, forward strand.
AACCATCTAGACAACTTGACAGAGCATGATTCATTCCTATCAATGCACTTACCAAAGAAAACCAGCTGACATGATAGTAGATAGTAAAATTCAAAAGCTGTCTCATGGAAGACTTTGAATCATCTACCTACATCGACCTAGTATACAATGGGTACCAAACCAAAAATGCAGCTTGAAAATAACTTAATATTTCACTATAAGTTGGTGTTCACTTTGGAAATTCAGATTTTCTGGTGTGCAGAGAGGTCATCCTTGTACCATTCTCACTAAGGGCTTGTACCCAATGTCATTTTACAGTTTCCTCCCATTCTTTAAAGGGACCACGTGTCTGCCTCACATTCAAAAATCACTGGTTTTAAGGGAAATATTGAAGGAAATTCTAGATAGATAATTGCATTTTGCACCCAATTATGTTATCTAATATACACTATATGACCAAAGGTATGCAAAACCCTCCTTCTAAACTGTAGTTCACCAACAGAATTCATTTTTTGGGAACATGAGATCTTTGCAGAGAGCAGAAGCTCCCAAGCTAAACATCTCCATGCACAATGCCAAGTGAGGTGCAAAAATCGCTGCTGTTGGACTTTGAAGCTCTGAATGATGAATCATCCTTGAGCCTTCATCATCTGGAGGTTGTATCTTGGCAGATGCCAGGGGAATGCTGCCTTCTGAATGTGTAACACTGACTGTAAAGTATAGGCAAGGATCCCTATTTCCAGTGAAAGTCTTCCACTTAGAAGTACTTGCGGCCCAGTAAAACATAAATAACCCATATAGTTATTGTACAGCATGAGTATAATAAACTATACTGTATGTTTTACAGCAGTAAAGAATAATGAGTATGTAGTGGCCATACAAGCTACAATTACGATCTTTCCCATGAGCATTGGTCGTACGAAAGGTCTTTCGTCCACTCTACTGGGCGAGCAGAATCGGCAGATACAGTATATAGGTAAAAGCAAAAACAATTCTTTAGCTCTATCTGAAGATTGAACATTAACATTAAGATGTTAAGACACCAATTGTGTTAAGACACAAACAATACAAATGTTTTCGTAACGATTAAATCAGTATGCCTATGGCCACATTTAGACATTACCATGGTGTTCTCTGCTCTGTATATTACATTCTGTTGCCATTTATAAATATATATATTGGGACACATGATGAAAAACACATTTTGCATAACATTGAACATTTCTATTTCAGAGATCAATTCCATATTAATTTTTCTTAATCTCCAGAGAAAATGTTTTTTCACCATTTTTAATCAATTTCTAAACAGAAAAAAATGAAAGGTTATGAAAAAAGAAAATCTCAAGGGCTGGATATATGTTTAACTGCCTAATGAAAGCAATCTGTTGTTATATATTACACCATATATAAACAGATTTTCTCTGTAGGGACTCGAAGCTTTACTAATTTAGGTGAGAATTAAGTTCAATTATTACCTGGTACTAAAAAGAGTAATTGAGGGAAACATCTGGTGTACAATTTATTTATGCCATGTTACCCACAGTTGTAATATTTATGTCACTGCATTAATGATTACATGTTAAGTTTAAGGTTAGAAACATTGGGATAACTGTGTATCGGACTTATAGGAAATATTCATTAAGGATCAAACTAGGAGTTTTTCAGCATTAAACAGCATTAAAAATATGGGGAACCTTGCCCAGAAAAAGCTTATTTGTTTACATAAAAGTTCTGATTTATGGACTATAGTTGAAATGGGAGTGGTTTTAGACAGAAAATGACTGTGGTTAGATGCAAGAGTGTGTGACCTCTGTGGATTTGCGGTATGGTCAATAAACCTTCTGGTGCACATTTAACTATTAGGTTAAACAGCCCAGTTTATACAGTAGACTCTAAAAAGAATTAGGGGGTTACTGAAAAGGTTCTGCAAAGTTAATGTAGGGGATCAGACATGCCTTCCCCTGGTATTCTGTCTGTGACATCATCCAGCGCAGTTACAGGCTGGAGAGCCATCCGATTGGCTGGGAGCCCCAGTGCATCCTTGGAAGAGAGGGAGTGCCTGACTGTGGAGTCAAATATACAGGGTTTCCAAAAGAGCTTATAAAGAGATCCCAGCTAGAGAGATCCAGATCTGTGGAGTGTGACAGTGCTGCTTGAAAGGATTTTCCAGGAAGGAAAAGGAAAGGGCTGTGTTTTGCTCTGCTTTGATAAAGTATTTGAGCATCAGTGACAGCCAGTTTCTCCTGCCTGAGGATACTCTGGCCACAGTGTGTTTCCCCAGGGTGAGGACAGGTCTTGCTTGTGTACCTGCCACATGGGAAGGGTTGCTACTTTCAAAGGGAAAGGTACCTAGGGGTAGGTAGCACTACCTGGGAACATAAGAGCTCTTGGGAAAGAGACATTGAACTGACCAGATTTATTCTACATTTATCCACCCGAAGTGGAGTGTGGGACTGTGGCATTGAGAGAATGTTCTAGGGGTTAATAGTCCACACAGGTTCCCCAGAGTAAAGTGATATTGTGTGATTTGCATTTACAGTTACTAAATACAGTTTACATAATGTTTATATATGTTTTATTGTGTATTTGTTTTATTTTTCCTAGTGGAAACCCCCTGACATGTGCGCCTCAGGTGGAGGCACTGAGCTGTAAATCCCAGTTCCCAGTAATTTTCATATGTGAAAGGGACTCAGGGCCCTGGATTACCAATGGTTAATTGCTAATTAAAGAGACAGTAACCAAATTAGGGTTATACTACACAACATTTTACTATTACTATTAGGGCATACAATGACACAACACTTTACTATTTGTGAGCTCCTAAGAGCTAAAGTCAAGGGGCATTTAATTTTTCTCACATTTTCAGTCCCAACCTTTCTGCTTTGAAAGCCTTGGGAGCCCTCATATACACCAGTTACAGAAAATTTCAAATGTCTCAAAATATCCATGTCCTTTCTTCATTAACAAATTGCTCTTACGAATTGTATGCAAAGAATTGGGAGCTCCTTAGTGACTACTGGTCTCTATGGGTCATATAGTTAAAGAGAACTATATCTCTAGATTTACAATATTTCCCCTCACCTTTTGTACCAGTACTGGTTGTTATGTAACTCTGTGTGTTATATATATGTAATTCATGGGATTTCTTTGTATAAGCACATTCATTTTACAGCACTGGGCGATATGTTGGCGCTCTAAAAATACTTGATAATAATAATAACTGTCTAAAAAAGCATTGGGCACTTAAAAACCGGATGGCAGTAATGTCAATGGTCATGTGTCAGTGTTTTTTTTTCCATTCCATTAACACTCTCCATCCGTCAGTGTTCCATAATCTTTTTAACTTGAATCCCACAACTATCACTTGGAACAGACAATTAAGATAGACTGTGGTTTATGTCTTGTCAGTTACATTCTGCTTACTATGCACTGTTGGATTCTAATGGAAAGCTGGCAAGCTGCACTGTCTTCTGTCAGTTTATGCTGTGTTGAAAGCAACAGTCTAAATTTCAGCCAAATTAGCCGACATGCTCAATGGTATTCTTTAATCAAAGGCATTTCCATCTCTGTCACTAAGAGTTTGATCTTTACTGACACTAATGATACAAACATAAAATATTGTATACCCAAGCCAGTAGTCATTGCTCTCCAGGATGGCCTCAATCTCTCAGTGTTCTAATGTTTTAATGTTAGGTGTGTTTTAACTGTTACAACTAAGTCACCAAGGTTTTGTCTGATTCGGAAACTTTTTTTTTTTTTAAAGTTTTTATTTTTGCATTTTCAAAACAAACATACATACACAGACACGAAAATAATAATAAGACATACATAGTGGAAGTAGAACCAGCAGTCAGAATATCGTCACATATGCAACACAATCCTAGTGCGTCTCCTCATATTCCAACCAAGCTCCCCAAATGCCCTTGAACTTCTTGGGGCAACCCCTAGCAACATAAACCAATTTCTGGTAAGGAAGGATAATATTAACCTGTCTCCTCCAGAAGGTAACGGTCGGGGGGTCCACTGATTTCCAGTGTAGGAGAATAGATTTTTTAGCATAAAACAAAAGCTGTAAGTAGCACAGTTTGACTACAGCTTTCAAACCCAGATCATCCATAACGCCCAAGAGACAGACTAAGGGGGTCCTAAAACTCGGGACATCCAAGACTAGAGAGATGTGCTGCAGAACCTCTACCCAGAACCCCTGAATCCTCGGGCAATCCCAGAAAACATGCATAACAGTGCCTACCTCCCGGCTGCATTTATTGCATTGGTCCGAGACCATAGGATATATTTTCGCCAGTCTATACGGTGTAAGGTATACTCTGTTTAGAAACTTGGTTTGTATATCCCTGTCTCTAACTGATATGGTGATATCTGGGACCTGCTTCAGCGCATCAGTCCACATCTCCTCTTCCAGGCCTGGAATATCCCCAGCCCACTTATCCCTAATCTTTGTGAGAGGATCTGGACCAGCCTGTTCTAGTATGACATAAAACCGGGAGGTAGGTTTCCGTAGGTCCACCTTCCTCAGATAAACCTCTAAAGTAGTCTCAACCAGTGCAATGGGTCTAGTGGGGAATTGGGTGGTAAAGGCATGCCTGAGCTGAAGGTATCGGAAAACATGGAATGTGGCAAGTGGTAAGTGCCCTGTAGGCTCTGGAACTGCTGCAATTCCCCATTAACCACAATATCGTTCAAGGTTTTAACCCCCCGACTGGCCCAGCAGCTGATATCCGGCAGATTCTGTAAGTGTGGGAGATCTCTGTTCCCCCAAAGAGGCGTCCAACAGGACCACACAGGTCTTGCCTTTTGGGCAATCCTCAGCGCTTTTTGGAACACTCCCACAACAGTGGCCATAGGTGTAGTGATGGAGCACTGCGAGGAGGACCCTCTATACAGTAATTTAGTTAGAGCTTCTAAAGAACCCATTGTCACTGCCTCAAGCATAGTGGAAGGATTGTCGGGCTGAGGAATAGTCCACCAATGCGCATAGGTAAGTTGGCTCGCTAGAAAATACGATCTAAGATTGGGCAAAGCTAGGCCGCCACCAGATGCGGGCGCCTGTAGGGTTCGAAAGCCCAGCCGTGGATGTTCTCCCGCCCAGAGAAACTTACGTAGAATGGAGTCAAGATACTTAAACCATTGATTCCGGGGCATTATTGGGGAATTGTGAAATAAATATAAAAATTTGGGGAGAAAAACCATTTTAAATAAATTAATCCTGCCAGGGAGAGAAAGAGGCAAATTCTGCCAGACCTCTGTCTTTGCAATCAAAGATTTGACTACTGGGGTCAAGTTATGCTCCTCAAATTTTTTGAAGTCTGCCTGTATCACAATTCCCAAATATTTAAAGGAGCGTACCACCTTCAGTTGACCTAGTCTCTCCGGCGTCCCAGGGGGTAGTGGATCAATCGGGAAAATAACTGACTTTGACTGGTTGATTCGTAACCCCGAAAATTCCCCAAACTCCTCAATGCTCTCCAAAGCCTTACTCAAGGCCCTGCCGGAATTAGCCAAATAGAGAAGCATATCATAGGCATATAACGATAATTTCTCCTCAATCCTGCCAATTTTCAGACCTTCCACGTCTGGGGAGTCCCTAAGTCTCGTTGCCAAAGGCTCTATGGCTAGGGCAAACAGTAGTGGGGAGAGGGGGCATCCCTGCCTTGTCCCCCTCCCCAGCTGCACCACATCTGACAGCAAACCATTCACTAGCACCCTAGCCTTAGGTTTTAAGTATAATGCCCGGACCCAGTCCAAAAAGCGTTGGCCAAAACCAAATTTAGCCAAAACCTCCCATAGATAAGCCCATGATATAGTGTCAAATGCTTTTGCTGTGTCAATAGACACCACTATTCTGCTGCCCTTGTTCCTGTGGTCTAAAGCCAGGTTGTTATACAGCCTCCGAATATTGATATCAGTAGCCTTGCTTGGCATGAAACCAGTTTGGTCCGGGTGCACTAACTCAGCAGTTACCATTTTCACCCTATTAGCTAGGACCTTCGCAAATATTTTGGCATCACAATTTAGCAATGAGATGGGACGATAGGATTCACAGCATTCTGGCGATTTCCCCTCTTTTGGTATCAGGACGATATGGGCCATATAACATGACTCTGGCAGTGCCTTGGTTTGGGAGACATCATTAAACAACGTGGTGAGTCTGGGAGTTAGGATTTTAGTATGAGCCTTATACCATTCGGCAGGAAGGCCATCCGGACCCGGGGAGCGTCCCGGTGGCATATCCGCAATAGCGCTCTCTACCTCTTCAGCTGTGATGTCCCTCTCTAGTTCGGCCGCCATAGGGCGTGAGAGACAAGGGAGGTCAATTTGAGCCAAGTAATCAACCAGATGTTCAGTAGGGATTGGGGGAAGAGCCGCGTACGTATTATGGAAGTACTGCCTAAATCTGTCAACTAGCTGCTGCTTATCCACAAGCAGATCCCCCCCTTCTCCTTCAACACTGTGTATGACTGTATGAGGGACATCCCCTTTAGCTAGCAGAGCCAACAGCCTCCCATTCTTATCCCCCCTGTCATACCATGCAGCCTTCCTGTAGAGTTCACTCTGGGAGAATTTATCAATAAGTAAGAGGTCTATGTGCCTCTGTGCTGCCGCCATCTTTTGTTTAACCTCATCCGTGGGAGATGCAATTAGGTCCTGCTCCCGCATAGCCAATTCCACCTTGGCAGTCTCAATGTCGGGCTCGGTCTCTTTCCTCTTTGCCGAGATTAGAGATACATATTCCCCTCTAGTATGAGCTTTCCCCGCATCCCACACTACATTCTCTGGGGCCGTCCCAGGGTTATCCTGCCAATAACTGTCCAATAATGGGGCGTATCCTTCAGCTACTTTAGGGTTAGAGATCCACTTAGGGGAGAGCCTCCATAGCGAGGCAGTAGCTACATCCCGTCCTTCTAGATTTAACACCACAGGGGCATGATCAGAGCACACCCGAGTAGCAAAATGAATAGTATCAACTTTCCTAAGTAAGTCTGCAGTAACCAATATAAGATCAATTCTGGACAATGCTGAAGAGGAGGTGGTATAACAAGAGAATTGTTGCCTGCGGGGATTTTTCCATCTCCACACATCAGTGAGGCCGGTTGCGTCCAACCATTGCGCTAGAGCGGAGTCGCTTGCTATGGGACAGAGTCTATCCAAGACAGGGTCTGGGACCATGTTAAAGTCCCCCGCCCAGATCATAGGGAAGCTACCCAAAGTTGCTACCTTGTGTAGGATCTCGTTAAGAGTTTGTATATCAGCTGGGGGTGGAAGATACACATTGATGAATATATACGTGACACCGTGTACTTGGCCTTTAAGGATCAAATATTTTCCCAGTCTATCCGTTATTACCTTATCAAATTTAAAACTAAGGGATTTCCTCACTAATATGGCCACTCCCCTAGAGTATGTGGAGTACCCAGTGTCGCTTTAGGGCCCTTACCCGTTGTCCCACCAGATGAGTCTACTGCAACATGATAAGGTCTGCCCCTGATTTCCTAAGCTGGCTTAATATCACAGACTGCTTAACTTTGTCATTCACTCCCCTAATGTTCCAGGACAAGAGCTTGAATTTAAGTTGTACCGCCATTGACATGTACAAGAAAAGAGATACACTTGAGAAGGAGGAGAGCACCCACTGCTCCCATCACATTGGTATTTAACTGCATCCGGTTCCACCTAACAAATTATGCCTAAGATGACCACTACCCCTTTCTATACGCTACTATTGTCCGAGGGTTGGTACTTTGTACTTCACGGAGCGAATCTCTGACTGTTGATTATTCTGTTTTGATACGTTTCTAAAGACCCTTTAAGATTTCTGAAGGGAATTGAATACTGCAGTTTCACGGGACTTAGTGAATACCGATGGACTAATTGTTGGGTACAGTTGTGAGCTCTCCCTCGATACAGATTTTTGGGGAATGATGTATCTCCTATTCTGTTTGTGGAGATTACCGGGTGGGGGGAAAGGTTGGGGATTTGTGGTTATATATGTTCTGTATGTTTGTCTTGGTATTTAACTGCAAAGTGGAACCGGATGCAGTTAAATACCAAGACAAACATACAGAACATATATAACCACAAATCCCCAACCTTTCCCCCCACCCGGTAATCGCCACAAACAGAATAGGAGATACATCATTCCCCAAAAAAACTGTATCGAGTGAGAGCTCACAACTGTACCCAACAATTAGTCCATCAGTATTCACTAAGTCCCGTGAAACTGCAGTATTCAATTCCCTTCAGAAATCTTAAAGGGTCTTTAGAAACGTATCAAAACAGAATAATCAACAGTCAGAGATTCGCTCCGTGAAGTACAAAGTACCAACCCTCGGACAATAGTAGCGTATAGAAAGGGGTAGTGGTCATCTTAGGCATAATTTGTTAGGGAATGAGAGATCCCCAGAGGCCCCTCAGTCACGGACAGGAAAAACTAACAGGGGAACCATCTCCAAGTAGTATGGGCCTAATCAGATCCAGGCACTGGGAACATCAAAGCAATTTACTCACAGCACCCTCCGGTCGGGATGGGCCTTCGTTCCATCAAGGCTGACGAGGAGGACTATCGTGCGGCCTAGGCGGGCTCCGCTGGTTTGCCCTAGGATGGGCGTCCAACCAATGTTGGACATTGCCGGGATGAACAAAGAGCTGCACTTTGCCGCCATCCGCAACCCGCAGCTTGGTCGGGAAAATCATGTTGTAGGAGATCCCCATATCCCGTAGGCGTCTCTTTACTCCAACAAAGGTATTTCGTTGGCGTTGCAGGGCAGCTGAATAATCCGGATAAAACGACACCCGAGCACCCTGGTAGTAGATGTCACCCTTGGTTCTAGCAGCTTTCAGAGCCGCGTCCCTGTCTCGGTAATTCAGCAATTTGATAAGGAAGGGTCTCGGAGGGGCACCAGGTGGCAGGGCTCTCGTGGGTACCCTATGGGCTCTTTCTGCCACGAACTGTTGTGAAAATATCTCATCTCCCAGCATCTCTTTCAGCCAGCGCTCAGCAAACAGTTCAGGAGACTGCCCCTCACTTCTTTCAGGCAAGCCTACCACCCTGATGTTGGAGCGCCTTTGACGATTTTCCATATCTTCCATGCGATCAGAGGCCTGATTCATCAGTTTGTGTAACTGGGTGATCTCATTAGGCAAGGGAGCAGTGCGATCCTCCACAGCCCCCACCCACTCCTCCAAGGCTCTTGTTCTTTCTCGAATGTTCTGGACATCATGCTTAAGTAGCGAGATTTCCACCTTCACTTCCTCTATCTTAGTGGTAAGGGCTGCTGTCAGTGTAGATTGGCAGGAAGAAATGGCAGCAAGCACATCCTGCATGGTAGGTTCCGTGGTGCCCTGTCCTCCTTCCTCCGTGTCTCGTGCACGATGCTGCTTAGAAGGGGAGATGCGGGCGCCATTTTGACATGCGCCATTATCCAGGGCCTCAGGCTCCAGCGCGGCCTCTGTAAGCGGTCCCGGGTCTTTCTTACCCGCCGCAGGTCTTGACGCCATCTTATGCGCTAATGGGGAGCCCGCGCTAGCAGCGTTGGCTATCCCCCTGGAGGCAGATTTCTCCGGAGAAGGAGAGGAAGCGGAGGATGTGCGGGCGCCATCTTGCTTAGAGCTTCTGGCGAACTGCTCCAATTTAGCAGCCGTGTCGGAGCGCACCCGCTGGCTGCTCTGTGTGTTCCGCCTCATCTGCGATACCTTGCGTGCTACAGCGTCCAGCGATCCAGTCAGACCACCGATTTTACGGATTTCGGGTCAGTTATGGGCTGTACAGGGTAAATGACAAGCGGAGCTCCTCTGCTGTGCGGCTTATCGGTTCGGCATGCGGCTCCGCCCCCCCTGATTCGGAAACTTTAATTGTCCATAGCCTGCTTGATACACAAATGACTCATCAAGTATTATGTGGGTGTCACTGGGGTTTCTTCTTGATCTAGACACATTAGCTGACAATAGGCTGCCCTATGTAAATCACTGTGCACAGCTGTGCATGAATCGACTAATGATGTTACTAAGATTCTTCCTGATATATTCATAGTAAATGACAATGGAATAAGACAATACAGTGGTTCCCAATCTATGGTTAGGATTTTAGAAGAGTTCCGATCTGTCCTTTAGATACAACTAGAAGTTCAGCTTGATGGTCATTTAGGGTGACATTTTGGTTGAAATATTTTTGCTGATCTAAATATTCTTGAAACCATGTGTGGATGACTGATACATCATACATCTCCTTTATCCATAACTTTGTTATGAGATAAATATGGATGCACCGAATCCAGGATTGCATATGCAAACTAGGGGCAGGGAGGGAAATTGCGTGACTTTTTGTCACAAAACAAGGAAGTAAAAAATGTTTTCCCCTTCCCACCCCTAATTTGCATATGCAAAATAAGATTCGGATTCTGTTTGATATTCGTCCGAATCTTTGCAAAGGATTCAGGGGTTCAGCCAAATCCAAAATAGTGGATTCGGTGCATCCCTAGAGACAAAGGACTCTGACCAAAGTTTAGACCATCAAGGAAAGGCCTGCACTGAAACAACAACATAGTAACTAAGGTTGAAAGAGGAACATGTCTATATAGAACAATCCAGAGGAAGGCAAAAAACCAGAAGCCTTTACAATTTTCCTCAAAAGGGGAAAAATCCAAAAATCCTTCCTGACTCCAAGATGGAAATCTAAATACAACTAGATCATTTAGGCTGACATTTGGGATAAAAACTTATTTTTTTTTTGCTGACATTCTTGAAACCATGTACGAATGACTGATACATCAAATATTTTCCTGTACCCATAACTACAGGACCCAGTTGTTCCAATGAAAAGACCACCAACGAAAGACCTGAACTAAAACAAAAACATAGTAACACATGTCTATATAAAACAATCCAGAGGAAGGCTAAAAAAAATCCCAAACATCAAAAGCTTTCCAATTTGCCTCAGAGAGGAGAAAAAATTCTTCCTGACTGATGTAATTCAGTCCAGTTTGTGGATTAACTTGGTACTAAGAGCTATTTTGATGTAATCATTGCTAAAATAATCATTGTGCTCAACTGTGCACTTGAACTGTCCTGAATCTGCTTTTTAATCCATCCACATCAAGGGTAATCAACAGATCATCATATCATATGTATAGATATTATGGAATATTAATTTTTTTGGAAGTCATACTCTTTTAAATATTTCATAATATCACAAATCAAACCTGCTTCTACAAGGCCATTGTGCATTAGGTCTCAATAAGCTCTCTTTAGAGCAGTGATCCCCAACCAGAAGCTCGTGAGCAACATGTTGCTCTTCAACCCCTTGGATGTTGCTCTCAGGGTCCTCAAAGCAGGTGCTTATTTTTGAATTCCAAGCTTGAAAGCAAGTTTTAATTGCATATAAACTAAGTATAGTGCCAAGTAGAGCCTCTTGTAGGCTGCCAGTCCACAAAGGGGCTACCAAACAGCCAATCACAGACCCTATTTGATGCCCCAAGGGACTTTTTCGTGCTTGTGTTGCTCCCCAACTCTTTTTACATTTGAATGTGGCTCACAGGTAAAAAAGGTTGGGGACCCCTGCTTTAGAGGTTGTCCAACCAGAGACAATAGAGGCAGTTTGCAGAGTTCTACATTATATAAACAGTTTGGACCTTCAAAGTCTGTTTTTGCAATGGGTCGAGTAATAAAGAATGGGGACCCAGCTATGGGGAGCACCATGGCACTTTTAGGCAGTCTCTTAAAGAACTGTTTTAATGGTGATTTTATCTACCCTTGTTTTCCAGAAACACGTCTTTATTCTTAAATCTTGTGCATCTGTATTGCTCTATGTATTATTTAAAATACACAAATGATTTCTTTTCCTGGAACTTGCACAGTTTGCAACCATTCTTCAGAGTGATTCCACCTTGCTTTGTCAGCAGGTATTGTCTGTTGTAGCCTCCAACTTCCCAGCCTTGCAGCCTACTAAGCACTGAACAATAACAACAACATCGCTCTTAGTCTGCGGCTTATTGCTAGTGAAGGGCTGTTAAGATGTACATTTATTATATTATTTGTAGCTAAGGGAATAAAAATAACTAAGACCCACATGATTAGTAACCATTTAGGAGATGAGGCCAACTAAAATGATCATAGTCCATGTCACATTAATAAGAAGCTGTTTGCTCGATTAAATGGTAGACCGGATTTACCCAAAGCACCTCTAAATATACATTTCTTCAGAAAACCAACCGGAAGCTTAAAATGGGGATTTGTTTTTACATTTATTTACTTTTGGTCTATTGCAATGCATTTTAATATTAGAAATGCGATTTTTCAATGTATTTTTCAACCCATGGCTGAGGCTCAAATAGGTGCAAAATATGTTATAAAGGATTACAGCCTGGACCTGCCAATATGGAGTACCCACTGAGCACCAAAATAAAAGGGCATCGTATGACATACAGGTATGTCAACACTTTTACTGTATAGCAGAATTTAAATGCACAGTGGAAATTTACTTAGCGGGGAAAACTTTTATTCCGTTATTTTATGAAAATCTTGATGTATTTATCTGTAAATATTAACCAAAAAAAGCACTCTTTTGTGTTTCAGGGGGGCGTGTATTGTAGTTGTACTTTCCTATTAAAAAAAAAAGCAGAAATAAATAATGCAGAGAACTACAAGTATGTTTCCTTTATGTTTTGAAATTACAGGGTTGCATATGTATTTTTTTCTGATTCGGAATGGCATTTATGGAGATAAAACATCCAGCATAGCATAAATGCTATTCTTTGGTTTGATCTCTGAAATACACAATTCATTTTGTTTTATTGTTTCCTCCTTGCTTTTTTTCAATCTTTAATGAGGACCAGTGTAAACCAATACTACCACCGACAGTAAATGATGAAGGAATGAATAAAGAAAAATGTCACTGAATGTTTGTGGTGCAAATGTCTTATTTTCTTAGGGTAAGGCCACACTGGGCGTTTTGGGAAGATTTGGTTGCCTAATCGCCTCGTCTTTGCTACGACCAATCTCCCCAAATGCCTTTGATTATAGTTTTATGTCCAATGAGTTTGTCTTTCTTGAAATTCAACTTCAAATTTACTTTTACTTCTGAAGCCATCCCTCTTTGCATCCCCTATAGACAGTTCTTCTTTGACCTTGCATGGAGTCCAGATGGCAAGAAAGTATCCAAAATACATACATTCTTACATTACAATGTTTTCTTTGCATTACATTTTTTTTTTTTAAATTCCTACTAAAGACTAAATTATTTCACAGGCATACGAGGTGCAATCTGCATAGTGTACAGTTAGCAAGTTTGTTTTCCCAGCATGAAGCCCACAATGATTTCATTTTTTAATGAGATGTCCAGATTTTTAATGCTAAGACCTTGGTAGAGTGATCATATCAACTCATTCTCAAATACGGTCAAACAAATTTAGAATCCATTATACATGTGACGGTTGAGTACTGGAATGCAGCTGAGAAAGAAATGTTGTATTTGAACAAATGTTCAGAAAAATATGTATCCAATTAAAGTAATAATGCACTTTATGAGTGGTGTTTATATTGTCCTTAATAGGCAGTAGTTTATGCGGATCTAGAATAGAAAAGTAATTACTCTTCCGATTTACATTTGCACGTGGCAAATTGTTGTGTCAATTGCCAATAAAGCAGTGTGTCCCACGTCCATTGCACCAAAATGGACATAACTGCACTGGTGTTATGCCCCAAAGTGAATGAAAATTGTGTCTAGCATTATCAAAATTTGGATTGCATCGCTTCCCACCAAAACGGTGTTTGCAGCTGATTTACTGGGTGCAAAGGCTGGTGAGCCTATTGACACAATTCGCTGGAGGAATCCTGCCGCTATGACCAGTCCAGGGCACTATATTAAATGCTTTAGCAAAGTCTAAGTAAATCACATCCACTGCCATTCCAGAATCAAGGTCCCTGCTCACCTTCTCATAAAAAGAAATTAAGTTAGTCTGGCAATATCTATTGCAGATAAAACCATGCTGGCACAAACTCAATTGCAATGAAGTCTGGTATCTTATCCCTTAATACCCCTTTGAAAAGTTTTTCTACCACTGATGTCAGACTAACTGGCCTATAGTTGTGAGGGTGAGAACGGGATCCCTTATTGAATAGTGGCACCACATTAGCAATTAACTAGTCTCTTGGCATGGTGCCAAACCTCAATGAATCCTAAAAAATTAAGTAAAGCAGTTTGGCAATGTTTATCTTAACATGTTCTAGTCTCTTTTAAATTTCCACATGCGTGAACCATGTTGTATTACTAGAATTGGGACTATTAAAAAGGAAACCTTCATTAACTGGTTCCTCTTTTGTGTAGACAGACGAATAATAACAGTTCAGAATCTCTGCATTTTTCTATTCTCATCAACCAGCTGACCCCCTTCTGATATTAAGGGTCTCACCCCTTCCTGCTTAATTATTTTACTATTTACATATTTAGGGTGGCTTGATATTAGTGGATTCATTTCCTTAGAAATAATTAATCTTTTTTTTTATAATGGGAGACTGAAACAGATACATTCTGTTTAGGCTTATTATTAAGGAAATAACTGCATTATAGCATCAGGCATTCTAAAAATAAAATGTCAACCACCGTTTAATTCACTAATTAGGGGAACACATTTACACAATTATACCCTGAATTTATGAGCAGATTTACTGGCCCTGTAATTGACTTACAATTAAAGTGGAACTATTTTGACCTTTCCTAAATACATCAGTTACAGTAAATAAGGAAACAAAATAAGTAAAGCAAATGGTACAAAAAAAAAAAAAAGTTGAATCTGCCAACCAAAAATTATAGCTGTATGTATATGTATGGAGGCAAGTTTAAGTTGCCTAAAAATAGAACCTACTGTAGGCTTAGTCCACATAAGAGCTACCAAATGGCCAATAACAACAACAACAACACAAATCTTGCACCACCCAGGAAATTGTTTTATATTTGCGTTGCTTCCCAACTCTTTTTACATCTGAATGTTGCTCACTGGTAAAGAACGTTAGAGATCCCTGCTTCAGAGAATATAACCACAACGTGGGCCCTAGAGGCTATATTAATATGGTGTTGTAGGTACTGTGGTCTATGGAAAATTTCTAAGATAAGCTTAAAGATATGGCAGCACCCATTTAGGTGTATTGATACAAAATTAATGATCAGTGCACACAAAGAAGCAAGTTGTCTGAGTGCGATAGTTTATGGAAAGTATGTTAATGTTACATTTTGCTCATAATAAATGGCAGTAGAGAATCATAAATGGATACAGGAACATTGCATTTGTGAATGTTTTCTGCTCCATTTAATCATGCATTTGAACAATTTCATAACAACAGGAGAAGGAAGAAAATTAAGTAAATAGGATTTCCGAAGAGTTTAGCTGGGCTCTTAAGTGCTGAATATGTTCCTGTTAATGATAATGAAGTTATCTGCTCCATAAGCAGAACCTGTCTTTCTCTTTCTCTGTCCTCTGTCCAGCTTCACGGACAACCAACTGAATCCCCCACATACTGTGTGTGTGTGTGTGTGTGTGTATATATATATATATATATATATATATATATATATATATATATATATATATATATATATATATATATATATATATATATATATATATAAATCCAAAAGAATGAGGTGCACACTGGGAAACTTTTGTAAAGATAAAAAATCTAAATTTTTATTAAATACATGTTTAAAAGCCTATGGGTCTTGATAAAGGTCTTAGGAAAAGACCGAAACGTTGACCTGCTTTTAAACGTGTATTTAATAAAAATTTTGATTTTTTATCTTTACAAAAGTTTCCCAGTGTGCACCTCATTCTTTTGGATTTTTGTATGCAGCATCTGGATGGTAGCACCTGGGTCATGTGTTCACGTTTATTCATGTAGTGGTGTGCTGAACATATTGGACTATTTTTATATATATATATATATATATATATATATATATATATATATATATATATATATATATATATATATATATATATATATATATATATATATATATATATATATATATATATACAGTATATACTTACAGAGAGTACAATCAATGGAATACCCAAGTCTACACAATGTTTCTTAATTACAGTAAGCAACGCCGGGTTCACATTTTAATAGTAAATTGGAAGAATTGAACCACTACAATCTTAATGCTTCACCCTTCTCCCTTATGATAAAATGTTGATAGCACCAATCTTAGGACAGAGTTCATATACGCCTAGAGCAGGATTCCTGTTGTGTATTGCACCTATTCTATAAGAGACATTTTGCCCCTAGTGGATCATGTGCAGGATTGGACTGGCTTTCCAGAGTACCAAAATCCTGTTGTTCTTTCTCATTTCCATCACTGGTCTATATGACATGTATTCAATTTAGCACTACCTACATCTATTCAGATTCTCTGGAGGGCCCGATGAGGTTCAAGCTCTGACATCATCAAAGTGAAAGTCATTTAATTAAATGCCTTTTCATGCCTTTGCGCCATTCTTATTTTTGTTTCCTGTTCCTGGCTCCTTTATTCCTAGCTAGTGATGGGCAAATTTATTCGCCAGGCGCCGGCGTCAAAAAAAATTGACGCCAGCATCAAAAACGAGACGTAAATTTGCCTATCACTATTCCTAGCTCAATGATACGTGTGCTTCTGGGTCCTGCCTTCCTGTAACGAAGTCTTACCCCGGTGGGGGTCAGGGGGGACGCCCGCCACACTCCAAGCGGGGATGCCCGCCATGATGATCTGCGGCGGTTCCTAGGGTGCGCGCGGCACGCCTCCTTGCGTCTTAAAGGCGCTGGCGTATGACGTCAGCGCGCAATGGCGCGAAATTTAAAAGTTCTTAAAGGTACATTTTCTTTTATCACATTGCCCATTATAGGAGTTTGTTCTTGGTGCTTCCTGAGCTTTTGCTATTCCTGTTTTGAACCTGTTTGATTCTTGTTGTGACCCCTGCCTGGCTTTTGACTATTCTGACCTCTGGATCCTGACCCTTGCCTGAATACCGACTACCTCTTCTGCTTAACCCTCTGATTGACTTCCTGGTTTGACCCTTGCCTGCCTGACTACGTTTATTCTCTGCCTGCCTCGACCCGGCCTGATCTGACTACTCTATTGCCTAACGCCTTGTACTACGACCTTCTGCCCAAAGACTTTGCTCTACAGACTTACCCCTCTGCTTATCCAGAACCTCTCGCCTTGCACCTCTCGTTTAAGTCCTGGTGGCATCCAAGTAGCTGAGGGCTCCTCCCGAGGCCAAAGGTGGTCACATACAGGTGAAGCACGAGCAGAGACCAGGGTGCTTGGCATTTGTTCTAGTGTTGGGTGCCGACCGTTACACTTCCTTTCTGTCAGTTCCATCTTTGTTCTTGTTTGGAATTTAACAGGATTTTGGCTATTCTCTGCATAATCATTAACTGCCCCCATGTGCCTGGCCTGAATAAAGCCTCCCTTGCCCTTGTAGGTGCTCTTGGAACCTTGTTTTGTAAAATCTGACTACAATCAAGGAACAGCGGCAGCACTTGTTGATAAAAAGGGACCAAAGAGCATTTTGTGTCCAGAATCCTTGAGCACCCCTAAGTGGGATGCCCCAAGTGAATCTACAAGTATATCCTAGAGTAAACCTAGAGCAACTGAACTTGTTGAGTAATCATAAAAGACATTTCACTGCTCGTCCGAGCAGCTTCTTCAGTTTAGCACTTTAGAACAGTGATCCAGAACAAGTGGCTTGTGAGCAAAATATTGTTTACCAACCCCTTGAATGTTGCACCAGTGTCTTCAAAGCAGGTGCTTATTTTTGAATTCCTGGCCTAAAGGCAAGTTTTGGTTATATAAAAACCAGAGCCTCCTGTAGGCAAGTCCTCATAGATGTTTCCAATAGCCAGCCAGAAACCATATTTGTCACTCCGAGGAACATTCTGCAAGCCTGTGTTGTTCTCCCACTTTTTTACATTTGAATGGGGGACCCCCTCTCTAGCTTTACTTCTACTAGATATATCATGGCCTGGATGAATGAAAACCTTCATAGACACATCTATAAGTACTAATTGATAGAAATCTGGGCTAAACACGCAATATATGCACTATGTTGTTGTAGCCAACATCATTAACATTTTAAAGAGGAACTCCACAAAAACATAACTTAAGCTTTTTGAAAAGTAAACATAATTTCAAGCAACTTTGCAATATACATCAAATAAAAAATATACAGACTTTTCATGATTTTTAATGGTTTCTGACCTAGCCCCCTGCTCTCCTGCTGATCTGTCTGACTACTTTGCTGAGCTGGCTACCTACTGTTACTTTGTATCAACCGCCATCTGTCCTCAGCCTGCATCCTCCAAACCCCACAATTCCCTGCACACGTGATTTCAATAAGGAAAGGAACATCCCAGTGCAATGCATTGTGGGTTATGTAGTTTCTGCATGCTGTCTGTAAGCTGTGGAGAAGTTGTTACAATTTGTAACATCAGCGTTTATTCCCTCATTCCCTGTCAGGATTTCTAATGATGCAGAAAGATATTAAAGAGCTGGATTTCAGGCATAGAAAATGCCATTTATTCCTACTTTTTGAAGAAACAGGTAACTGTGATGGGGATATTAGGGGTTTCTGTGTTATGTTGGCCTCTTTATCAAATTTTGTTTTGGAAGCCAGAGTTCCCCTTTAACCATAAAATATTCCTACTCTTGAACTGTATTTCAAATTATTCCACGGCAGACAATTCCACGCCATCCGAGATAAATCATGCACTATCTTTTTTTAAATACCAGCAATCAAAAAAAATGGCAAAATAAGGTTGCATAGATGTAAATGATGACAGGAGTTAATAAGGGGTGCAAATAAACATTAGAAAATCACTGATGTTGAACATTAAGGATTAAATGCGAGGAAGGAATCTATTTTTCCAGTCCCTTCAAGAGCAAGAAAAATATCTCTGAACTATAACACAGCCAGCGGGGTGTAAACACTAAGTGCCTTTTAAATACAAATTAATAGGTATCATACATTAGGCCGCACACTGAACATTTAACATCAGCCCAGAGCACTTACCCATAACAGTGAGATCTGCAGAAAAACTGGTGTTTTCATTCTTGTAGGTAGCCACACACGTGTACGTCCCCGCGTCGTCATCTGTTACATTGGAAATGAGTAGATTGCTGCCTCCCAGCACAGAGTATTTCCTTGTCCTTCAATATAAAAAGGAGATAGATTCATGTTAGGGGCATTTTGCTCATTGGTGTGTTATCATGGCATTCTTTCCCCAAATTATTTTTAAAAACAGATAAATAAATAAAATGTCTTCTTGCACTTGATTCACAAAACATTTGATTCAGGAATAGTCTAATGGGCTTATTGTTCTTATTATATGAAGATTAAGGGGCTTATTTATCAAGGGGCAGATTTATCAACGGTCAAGGTGAATTTTCAATGAAAAAAAAATCATATTTCAAGCTATTTTTTGTGCACTTCTACTAGGGAATAGACCAAATTCTATTTGAATTTGAAAAAATTCAAAAAAAATTGAATATCGAAATTTATCATGTACTGTCTCTTTAAAAATTTGACTTCGATCATTCACCATCTAAAACCTGCCAAATTGCTGTTTTAGCCTATGGGGGACCTCCTAGAACCTTTTTGGACTCAATTGGTGGACTTTGAAAAATTTCAGTTTTTTTTTTTTTGGAAAAACTTTGAATCGAATTCGATCTAATGCGCTATTTCAATTGGAAATTCGACCCTTGATAAATATGCCCCCAAGGGTCGGATTTCAATTGAAAAAATTTCTAAATTAGAATTCAAAAAGACCAACCGAAATTAAAAAGGTCAAAGGTTTTTTTTTGATCGAATAGGTCCGTTTTTGATCGAATAGGTCCATATTCGGCCGAATGCGAGTCTTATGAACTGAAGGAATAGAGCATTCGATTGAATTTGATTCAAAGTTTTTCCAAAAAAAAACTTTCATTTTTCAAAGTCCACCAATTGACTCCAAATAGGTTCTAGGAGGTCCCCCATAGGCTAAAACAGCAATTCGTCAGGTTTTAGATGGCGAATGGTTGAAGTCGAATTTTTAAAGAGACAGTAAATGATAAATTTCGATATTCGAATTTTTTCAAATTCGAATAGAATTTGGTCTATTCCCTAGTCGAAGTACATAAAAAATAGCTCAACATTTGAATTTTTTTCATTTAAAAATTCACCTCGACCTTTGATATATCTGCCCCCAAGGCTCTTATTGGAAACAAGGAAAAAAAATATAGATGCTTTAAAAGTAGAAGTAATATACAGCCCTGTATATGTCATCTGAAGGTGGGGAATGGTGGCAAATAAGGCAGAGCAGAACTAAAGTCAGACGTTGCAACCCACTCGCCCACATCAACGATTCCCAGGCCTGGATATGTGAAGAGGCCACAAAGGCCCTGGGTCTAGGGCGACAGAATTTTAGGGATGGGATGCTGCCCAGTTGCATCAGAATGGGTTCCAAAGCACTGGAACATGCAAGAGATTTAATAAAATCTCCTGCACACTAATCCCTATGCTCTGGACGTGAATATAATGGGGTTAGCAGGGAGGCGAGAAGGGGAAATTGGGGGCCACAAGTGGTCCCAGCCTAGTGATGCCCTGTGTATAAATCTGGCCCTGACAATTCCTACTAACTAAATGCCTATGCATGTCATTCCAAATAGCTCTGCAGAGTTATTAATGTCAGCACCTGGCCTCGAGGAGCTCACAATCAAATTTTACTCCTACAGGTTCTAAAGTTTGATTTGTGCTATTTAACACAATGGTACATTTGCAGACTAGTGAGTAAAGTCAGTTGGAGAATATGCAAGCTCCAAGAAGACCAGACCCAATACTACAAGGCAACTCTTGGGTTGTGCTGCCATACCCCTCAGTAAGTAAAATGGTTGTCTTCAATAAATAATGCTTGTGTAATTCTAACTGACAAGAAAACCTGCCAGCACATATGATATCTTTATGTATATAAAATAAATAAAAAATAAATAAAATAAAAATCCTCCACTGTATAAAAAATGTAATTCTCTTATATTGTCTCGTGCTTTTCATGCCAAAGATCTCCTGTTTGGATAACAATGTTAGTGACAATGTTGTTGGTTATCGATCTGAACAGACAACAAAAGTACAAGGGTTTCAGATAATAGAACCTTCTTTTCTTTAGAGTCTTTGCATGAAAAGGGAAAAAAAATAAAGAACTTGAAACTGCAGGGATCAGGATATATATACAGAGCCATGGGATTGTTGATAACATCTGTATTTCCAGCTTTGATTCCATGCTGGTCACGAGGCTCCAAAGCAAAGTCAAAGCAGGTTTAAGATTAACCCTTCAGCTGTTTGTAACTACAATTCTCTGTTTCAAGAATTACATTTTATTATGCAGCGAAAGACCATTTGGATGAGTGAAATGTTTCCAAGATTATTCAGTAAGTGCCATTGCCTAGGCTCATTAATACTATTTCATACTCCTAATTCTAGGATTTAGAGGATGTTGAAAAGCTGTAGGCTCAAATATCTGCTTATAGTTGCTACTCATAGCTGGTATGGGACAACCCTCATGCACAAGTCTACTGAGTTAAAGGTATGAATGAGCTGTATTGCGCCATCCACTGATTAAGGATAGTAGAGCACAATAGCTTCAATATGTTATTGGGTTATTCCAGGTGCTTGTTGTCCACAAAAAACTTTCTTTATCTCTCAAAACTCTCTTGTCAACCTGGAAATAAGAGCCATGGCTTGACATGACTAGAAGCTTGGTCTACTGTATTTGGTCAAAGAAAAGATCAATCAAAGCTGCAACTAAAATCTATTTTTTCAAAATAGAAATTTGTAAAAATGACTGGAACGGTGCCATTTTTATTGCGATCAAGTTTTTGGAGGGGAATCTAACACAATCAAAGTTTGAATTTTTTATGTTACGCTGGCAATCATAAAAAGCAACTTGATCTACTTTAAATGCTTTTTATTCCTGAAATCTTGTTTTGAATTCAAATATTAATAAATTGACCTCCCCAAGAAAATAATCATTGCATTATATTAGCGTTTCATCCTCATAGGACATCAAATCATATTGCCTCCATACCAAGCGTTGCACAAGATTAATAAATGACCTCAATGTCATCAGCAAAATACTTATCCAGTCTTGGACATCTAACAGTTCAAAAGCCAGGAGGTATGGGTCAGCTTTGACCAATAGCAGCCGACCTTCAGCTGAGCAATTAAGTGAGACCTATAAGACTGGTTCACTGTCCTCCTGATGACACAAAGTCAACTGATGTCTCTGTTATTAGCCATTAGAAAACACCTGCCTGATTGGAACAGGTTCATCTTCCTGCATCCATACGATGGTTGGAGTTGGATACCCAGAAACAGCACATTCCAGAACCGTATCTTGTCCTTCGATAGCAACAACATTGGACGGCCGCTGAATAAAGACTTGCTGTCGGTGTAGCCCCGATTCTGCACATGAGAAAAGAGAAAACATAGTAATTAAATCAAATACAATTGTCTGTATTTCCCCCCTTTCCCTTTTGCTCCTTCGAAGAAAGAAATTAAAAGAACAGTGTGGGTTATATTCAAAGTAACGCTGGGGAAGGGATGCATTGTGCTTTTCTGGAGGTAGGAAAGAATTCAGTGTAATTAACTCAATAATTCTACTTTGTCTCTCTTTTGTGGCCTGTCTTATTTAAAGCATGTAAGAAAAGCTGGCACAAGTGCTCATGTGCTTATCTTGGTAGTGATCATTACATTGAGCCTGTCTGGATTTGGGTTGGGAGAGAGCAGATTAGGGTCCACAATATGTATCATATAGTCTAATGGTTCTCTCATTCAATACACTGTACAAGCACTGTACTTTGATCTTCCAATGGCTTCATAGCAACCAATGATCATATAGTTAGGCAGTGATCATGTGCCATTAGGTGATAAAATAATAAAAGACAAAACGTTGGCTCCAGTTCAAGTAAAGCTCAAGGTTAGTAGCAACCAATCCGCAGATAACATTTACTTGTTTCCTATATCAATTCATCACAGGTAGTTCCTCTGGGTTACCTGACCTGGAGAAAACTTTATACCTTCTAAAGCATGACCCCTTAAGACTGTTAAAAGTTAAACAGTAATGTAATAACTTACAGACATTTTTCTCCAGTTCCATTAAACCATGGCGGTATATCAGTTTGTCATTAGTTAACAGGTGCCTGATTACAAAATATTTATATTAATCACTAACACTACCAACCAATCATATATTCTCTTGCATCATTCAGATCTATTCAATGACTATATTATTAAGACCTTTAAAAAGATGGACTGTAACCATTAACCAATGGTAAGGTCTTGAGCAACATAGATTACTTTTTCTCCAGCATTTTATTTGCATATCACAAAAAGTCAAGAGAAAGAAAACATTCAGAGGGTTATTTATCAAAGGTCTAATTTTTTTATAACTTGTTTTTATTTGAAGTGACAAAGCAAAATCACAAGACATACTTTTACAGATTTCCATGAAGCAGATATCACAGTGATTATGATAATGATTAAGATGTCAATAATCTGTTAGTTTGGTGACTTCTGGGAGGTGCAGTATCGGGTTGTATTGATTCTTGTTGTAACACTGCTAGGTATTGGGATGATTCCATGATCAGAGGGTGGTTTTTGAGGGTTTCCATATCATACCATGGAATAAGAGGTTATTTAAGAAAAAACGTCAACGTCCAACATTCGATCAAACAGGAACGACCCGAAAATCCAAATTGAATTGAGTTTTCCTCCGAAAAAAAATTTGAATGTCAGGAAGGATATTAACATCTTCAAATGGTTCAACGGACCTCTGCCATTGACTTCTACATAAACTCGGCAGTTTAAGGTAGCAAGGTACCAAATTAGAACTGTTTCCAGGGTCAAGGTATTATACATCGCATATTCAAACTCAAATTGGAGTTGGTGATTTTAAATTTTAAATTGCGAGTTTTGAAATTTGAAATTGTGAGTCTCCTGCCCACCAGGGCATTTTATTAGCTTCCTAGTGTTAGTTTCTATAGATTATCACTTTGCATACCTGTGGAAACCACCCAGCTATAGACTAGAGGATCCACTCAAAGTTATAATACAGTGGCTCACAAGCAACAAGTTGCAATTACCCTTTGTGTGTTGATTTCAGTGGCCTAAAGACCAGGTGTACTGCCAAGTAGAGCATCCTGTAGGCTGCCAATCCACATAAAGGCTACCAAATAACTAATAGCAAACCCTTATTTGGCATCTACTGGGGACTTTTCTCATGCTTGTGTTGCCCTCCAACTCTTTTTACAATTGAATGTGACTCATGGGTAGAAAAAGGTTGGGGATGCCTCCTATAGATATTTATCAGGTTGGCAGGTTTGAAAATCAACCTTTGCATGGTGCATCAGTAGATGAGGAGCTGAAGAGGACTTCCTTTTGTTCTGCTGAATAATCAGAACAATGGGCCCCTCATACACTCTCCATCTGATAGGCTGCAGACTTTTGATGGTCATCAGTGGGCTTGGAAATACTTAATTCTTTTGCTCTTTGGATTCCACTCTGAAAATTAGGTCATCTAAGCACAGAGATCATTACTCTTTAAATGTATTTGTTGGGTTTTGAGTATGCATTACTCTTTTAGGATAAAGCCCAAGGAAAGAATGAAGTGTATGTATAAAAATCAAGTGAGATGAATTCTATTTTCACTTTGCAGTTTAATGATGAAACGGTGCTATGAATCTTAGGGATTGAATAACTAGTAGAAGGCCAGTGACTATAAGTTCATTTGTGAGATGGATTCCTTTGTGAAATGCTCAAAACAAAAACAAAAAAACAGACTTTCACAGTCATTTCTCTGCCTTTGGGATTAATGTAAATTGTTTGTCTCCTTTACGTGCATCTAGAGCTATCTGCACCAACATCAAATAACTGCCCACTGATCCAAGAGCCATTGTAAAGCAAAAAGCCAATGGTTAAATGCCAGGTCAAAAGCTAAAGTGGAAAATAATCATCGACAGACTCCAGGATGCTGAAGCGCTGTAACAATCTGAAGAAAATGTGAGGGCTGACAGCAAACTTGCTGCTGCAATATAACAAGCAATGGGCAAATTATTTGTTGATATTTAAAATCTCTAAAAAAAACAACAACAATCTGTTCATCAGTTTTAGCGGGTTATTTATCAAAATCCGAATTTATCTCATTATTTTATGAAATATACTCCGACCAAATCCGGAGGGGTTATTTCCCCTTATTTATTTATCAATACATTTTCCTGAAAAATTCCAGTTTGGGAAAAAAAACTGAAAAAAATGCATCCTCAGCAGAGATGATGGATTTTCGGATTCAGACTTTCTTCATCCTCGGGGTATTCTAAATCACAAAAAATTTAAAATTTTCAAGTTTTTGGCATTTGGACTTTAATAAAAAAACCCCCTTAATCTTTCCACACACTTCTGACCTAATAATGAGAATATGTTTCATAAACCTTACCCTATTTATACCCATAAATGCATCTTTTGTCTGCATAAAATGTATCCGGCGTAACCTGGTGTACTACTATAGGATAAATCCTGTAGCTACGTCTGTAAAACGTATAATACATTTGACTCTTCTTTGCATTAAAACTTTAAAAGAGCCAGTCTAGCTGCCTTTTCTAGAAGATTATTTTCTTTGAAGTTATTTCATTTTAAACATTAGATATTTTATTCCTGCGCACATAATTGGCTGTAAGTTTGTCATGAAAAAAAAAACACTTTTGGTGAAAAATGGAACATCAACTGACTGCAAGGGACAATGCAATCAACAACACATGATAAAAATGTGATGATAAGTTTATTTTGACTAGTGATGGGCGAATTTGTGCGTGAAATACGCGAAACGGCGAAAAAATTTGTGAAACTGCGCCGGTGTCTCATTTTTCATACCAGTGTCCATTTTTGACGCCACGTGCGTTTTTTTGGACGACGGCGCACATTCGCCAGTAAAATGTGCTGAATTTTGGCTGGGGAATTTTCGCTGCGGTTTCGCGCATTTATGTGCCGGCGGCGAATCGTGGGAATTCGCCGCAAATTCGCGCCTTCCAAATAAATTCTCCCATCACTAATTTTGACCCAATTAAGCATCATTAACCAATGGACATTATTCTCTATATTCCTCACAAAGAAAGATGAGAAGGTTGAAAAAATAAGAGATGACAGCTCTGCTTTCAAATACGCAAGTTTGGGTTACAGCTATTAAATGCTGTCCGTTCCAATCCTAGAATCTATCATATAAAACGACTGCTGAAAAGCTGTGGCTGGATCATTTCAGAACATCTTTTCATTATTAGGTATCATTCAGGATTGCTGGGCTAATGTGATCTGTCAAAGGAATTTGGAACCTTTATCTTGTTTTAGAGATTAAAAAGTTGGCTCTGTTAAAAAATATCAATCTCTCTGAGGAAGTGCGTAGCCATGAAACGCGTCAGACGCTTTTATTTTAATCAGATGTGCTAAAAAAATATACATTTTTTAATTGAAATCTTGCAATCAGCGGTTCTTGAGAGGTCCCGGCATGTGCTACTTAAATTAGTGACTGTTGACGATAACGTTCCATCTTAGCAACAGACTCAGGGCAGCGGCACCCGGGTCATAGTGCTGATTGGGTAAACTTTGTACAACTTGTATACGATAGCAGGTCTTTGGAGCGGGGCAGCTTCAAAATTCAAGCTCTGAGTTGGGGATGGGTTGCAACCGAACCACACAGTTCAATCTGTGAGAGGCCCGGTGATTTTAGATTTAAAATTTACACTGGATTTATGTCGGCCCTGAACATACTGGTTAAATAAGGGAAATCCTGAGTGCTGATAGTATTGGATTGTGCATTGTCAGGCTAATGTGCTTTGTCAGAGGAGGTTGGAACCTTCATCTTGCTTTAGAAATTAAAAAGTTGGCTAAGTTAAAAAATATCAATTAGTGTTAACCATTTTTTGTGATATTTAAGGAGAAAACATGAAGATCTACTAGAGTATTCGCTTTTCAGTGGCATTGTGAATGGTTCTGAGAGCAAAAGGTTAGTAAAGTAATCCCAATAGTAAGCTAGTATGTTGGGTACAGATGTCCCACCATGAGAAAAAGTCAATGTGATTGGCAAGCTGAGAGCAGGATGGGCACCCCTACAGATGGCTCGTGGCTTTATGGTCTTATCCTTAAAGGGATACTGTCATGGGAAAAAAACATTTTTTCAAAATGAATCAGTTAATAGTGCTGCTCCAGCAGAATTCTGCACTGAAATCCATTTCTCAAAAGAGCAAACTGATTTTTTTATATTCAATTTTGAAATCTGACATGGGGCTAGACATTTTGTCAATTTCTCAGCTGCCCCAAGTCATGTGACTTGTGCTCTGATAAACTTCAATCACTCTTTACTGCTGTACTGCAAGTTGGAGTGATATCACCCCTCCCCCCCCAGCAGCCAAACAAAAGAACAATGGGAAGGTAACCAGATAGCAGCTCCCTAACACAAGATAACAGCTGCCTGGTAGATCTAAGAACAACACTCAATAGTAAAAACCCATGTCCCACTGAGACACATTCAGTTACATTGAGAAGGAAAAACAGCAGCCTGCCAGAAAGCATTTCTCTCCTAAAGTTCAGGCATAAGTCACATGACCAGGGGCAGCTGGGAAATTGACAAAATGTCTAGCCCCATGTCAGATTTCAAAATTGAATATTAAAAAATCTGTTTGCTCTTTTGAGAAATGGATTTCAGTGCAGAATTCTGCTGGACCAGCACTATTAACTGATTCATTTTGAAAAAAAAAATTCCCATGACAGTATCCCTTTAATTAGGGCTTGTAATTCATTAGAAAAGTGTTAATCTAAACCTGAATTCTTTGTTTCATTCCGCTACTGTGCTGCTATTGATACACAGACCTTCAAATGTCCTATGAGTGCAGTTGTCCCCCCAGGACAGGAAACAGGATTTACTATGCCTCTTCTGCTCTCTCTATGAATTAATATTTTCCATTTAGGTAAATATAGAAAAATCAATGGGCAACACCAAGCAGGTCATTGAGCTTTTCACTATAGAGAATCTGTCAACTTACGGACAAAATCCACCGAAATGTGGACAACATGGATTAATTCTTCTTGAGAAATTGTCTCTATTTCTTTTTCTTAAAATCCCTAAAATATTGCAGCATGATTGTTTACTAGTGAGCCTTGTACAGGTATGGGACCTGTTATCCAGGACTCAGGACCTGGGGTTTTCCATATAACTGATCTTAGTGTAATTTGGATTTTTATAACTTAAGTCTACTAGAAAATCATGTAAACATGAAATAAACTCAATCGGCTGGTTTTGCCTCCAATTAGGATTAATTATATCTTAGTTGGGATCAAGTACAAGCTACTGTTTTATTATTACACAGAAAAAGGAAATCATTTTTAAAAACTTGGATTATTTGATGATAATGCAGTCTAGGGCAGACAGCCGTTCTGTAATTCAGAGCTTTCTGGATAACGGGTTTCTCAATAATGGATCACATACCTGTACTTAATTTATCAATGGGTTCCTTCAAACCTCAAGCTGTGATGGCATCATTTTTGTTTGAGAACAGGAGATGACCACTTGCTGTTGATCTGTTGGCCTTTATCCATTTGTACTTGGAAACTATTCATGGGACATTCAACATAAAACAAGAAACCTGATAGGTTTGTTCTGCCTCCAATAAGAATTGATTATGTCTTAGTTGAGATCAAGTACAAGCTACAATTTTATTATAACAGAGATAAAAGAAATACGTTTCAAAATTATTTTAAATTATATGATTATATTTTGGAGTCTATGGGAGAGGACCGTTCTGTAATTCGGAGCCTTATCCATAACGGGTTTCTGGATAACAGATCCCATATCTGTAATTGCAACTTTTTCTATTTCAGATGTAAATAAATGTTATACTGAGGGGGTTATTTATCAAAATCATCTGAATTTTTCTGATTTTTTAAATAAAAAAAGTCCGACAAACTAGAATCCACGATTTGACCTTATTTATTATTTAAAAGCACAAATTAATCAGTTCAGGGAAAAACCCATAAAAAACGTACAAAAAATTGTATCACATGATTTTTTCTGAGGTTTTTCCCAAACCGCTTGATTTTTTCTGGCTTTTTCCTGAAAAGTCCGGATTTTTACGATTTTTGCCGGAAATAGTCCGATTTTTGGGCTAATTCCAGCGCAGACCACAGAAACTTATATACAACCTTGGCAGGGCTGAGATGGCAGATTTTTGGATTCCGACTTTTTGCAGCCCCGGGGTATAATAAATATCAAAAAAGGCTATTTTTTTCACTAAAAATTCTTATTTTATTGTAAAAAAAAAAAAAACAAAAAGAATTTTTCAAGTTTTTGGCATTCAGATTTTAATAAATAACCCCCTGAATGTTCCTAGCTTCTGCTTTTTGCACTAGGGATTCAATTGAAATCCTTGTAGTTCTTAAAATGATATTGGATTTCACATTTTTGGGCTTCTAAATGATATGCATGTATATAAATAACATATTCTATAAGAATATATTTATTTGTTATATACATTCTCCCTCTGACATTACCTGCCTGGGCCAATAGTATGTTTATGATACTGTATTTCTTGCTGTAGTTGGTGCCAAAGCTAATGAGCCATCAATATGCTTTAATGAATGATTTACAACAAATATCAATAATGCCATAAATCAAACGGATTCTGTTTCTCTAGCGGATACAAAACAGCCACAGTGATATGTCAGAAATCCAAAACTTGAATTAGTTATGTTTTTAGTTTCTAGTTAGCCTTGGGTGGAAGACACCCGTGCAAATTAAACAGGATTCTGCAGTGTGTAACTTATAAGATATATACATATATACATAAACATGTAACTCTGTGTCTATAAGAAAAATATAATTAACTGCGTATTTTTCTGTACTGCAATATTGTTATAACTGTCTTCCTTTCTTATAGGAACTACATGATTATGTTAGAATTGTGACATCACTAAAGTGCTTATATATCCCATATGCTATGTATGTATTCATGTTGCCTTGATCTAGTACATGACTATAGGATTACACAGGGTAAGTAACACTCATGTACTATAAGGGAAAATGTACCCCTATTGTAAATGATAAGGATATAAAAAGTCATTGAGGGGTTATGTGACCATATAAAGGCACAAGGCTGCAGGCTGAGTTATACAGGGAACTCTGAGTATCACTCATGTATTATAAGGGATAATGTACCCCCTACTGTCAATGATAAGGATATTAGAAGTCACTGAGGGGTTGTTCTGTGACCATATAAAGGCACAAGGCTGCAGGCTGAGTTATACAGGGAACTCTGAGTATCACTCATGTATTATAAGGGATAATGTACCCCCTACTGTCAATGATAAGGATATTAGAAGTCACTGAGGGGTTGTTCTGTGACCATATAAAGGCACAAGGCTGCAGGCTGAGTTATACAGGGAACTCTGAGTATCACTCATGTATTATAAGGGATAATGTACCCCCTACTGTAAATGATAAGGATATTAGAAGTCACTGAGGGGATGTTCTGTGACCATATAAAGGCACAAGGCTGCAGGCTGAGTTATACAGGGAACTCTGAGTATCACTCATGTATTATTAGGGATAATGTACCCCCTACTGTAAATGATAAGGATATTAGAAGTAACTGAGGGGTTCTGTGACCATATAAAGGCACAAGGCTGCAGGCTGAGTTATACAGGGAACTCTGAGTATCACTCATGTATTATAAGGGATAATGTACCCCCTAATGTAAATGATAAGGATATTAGAAGTTACTGAGGGGGTTGTTCTGTGACCATATAAAGACACAAGGCGGAAGAATCACTGGTATAATAAGGAATAATATACACCGTATACAGTAGGGGACTACTATAAACAGTCAGAATGGTATTGTTAATCTCTAGTGTACTGTAATGCATTTCTAGTTTAGTAGATTTTGGTGCTGCACATCTGTTGTCCCCTTGTTTTCTTTGACTTGTCAAATGTTAACAGTGGAAATATGTTCTAGTGCGGAGCTATTATGTCATATTAACAAAATACATTGCATGTTCCTATTGTAGAGCCGCTTGATATCCCCTTTTTGTGCAAACTGTACATCTTGTGAAGCTCCCACATCAGGTATGTACCGAAAAGCAGAATTACACCTGGGAAATATGCCAGTGCTATAAAATAGTGCTGAAAGGGTTTCCTTTTATGTCAACAATCTGAAGGTTCCATGGAGGATGTCAATATATCTTTGTTTTATTTATCCTTTACAAATAAGCAGGCAAAACACACCTCCGTTCCTTCTCACTATTATTCCTTTAAATGAGCAACAGGGGGCACAAAATGCGTCGGGAGGCTGTCAGGAGAAATTAAGTCTAATACAGGAAAGTGTGAACAGAGGAATAAATAGGGATAAGAGTTAGTGAGAACAGCTAACAATAATCGTATTTCATTTCACAGGGGTGGCTATGGATTAAAGCTGCCGTACACACTGAAGTCTAAAGCTAGGGCACGACTTTCCCTCCGGCTTTGGCAGATGTAAAAATGTATCTGTTGTGGCCTCAACAATCTCTAACCCTAGACTTACTGAACCCACAAACTGTATCGCTGGTCAATACAGAATTGAGAAGATCAACAACACAGGAGAAGTGCTACTTATTCATTACCACCACTCGGAATAAAAGTTTGTTTGCAGTAATACTGCTGGAGTTCCTTTTCCTTCTTCTATACTTGGATCACAGGTAGTAGTTGCAGCACAGAGCAACCATTAAGGAATCGGACACAAGTCTATTTGGAATCTATATAATCATAGTCTTTTAGCCGATAATAAGCACAATTCAGCAGGAACAGTCCCTAAGTTTACTCATAGTCTGTACAGAGAGGTCCCATACAACTATGGCAGCATAGGTATTCCCCTGTACTAAGCACAATTCAGCAGGAACAGCCCCTAAGTTTGCTCATAGTCTTTACAGAGAGATCCCATAAAACTATGGCAGCATAGGTATTCCCCTGTACTAAGCACAATTCAGCAGGAACAGCCCCTAAGTTTGCTCATAGTCTGTACAGAGAGATCCCTTAAAACTATAGCAGCATAGGTATTCCCCTGTACTAAGCACAATTCAGCAGGAACAGCCCCTAAGTTTGCTCATAGTCTGTACAGAGAGATCCCTTAAAACTATAGCAGCATAGGTATTCCCTGTACTAAGCACAATTCAGCAGGAACAGTCCCCTAAGTTTGCTCATAGTCTGTACAGAGAGATCCCATAAAACTATGGCAGCATAGGTATTCCCCTATACTAAGCACAATTCAGCAGGAACAGCCCCTAAGTTTGCTCATAGTCTGTACAGAGAGATCCCATAAAACTATGGCAGCATAGGTATTCCCCTGTACTAAGCACAATTCAGCAGGAACAGCCCCTAAGTTTGCTCATAGTCTGTACAGAGAGATCCCTTAAAACTATAGCAGCATAGGTATTCCCTGTACTAAGCACAATTCAGCAGGAACAGTCCCCTAAGTTTGCTCATAGTCTGTACAGAGAGATCCCATAAAACTATGGCAGCATAGGTATTCCCCTATACTAAGCACAATTCAGCAGGAACAGCCCCTAAGTTTGCTCATAGTCTGTACAGAGAGATCCCATAAAACTATGGCAGCATAGGTATTCCCCTGTACTAAGCACAATTCAGCAGGAACAGCCCCTAAGTTTGCTCATAGTCTGTACAGAGAGATCCCTTAAAACTATAGCAGCATAGGTATTCCCTGTACTAAGCACAATTCAGCAGGAACAGTCCCCTAAGTTTGCTCATAGTCTGTACAGAGAGATCCCATAAAACTATGGCAGCATAGGTATTCCCCTGTACTAAGCACAATTCAGCAGGAACAGTCCCCTAAGTTTGTTTATAATCTGTACAGAGAGATCCCATAAAACTATGGCAGCATAGGTATTCCCATGTACTAAGCACAATTCAGCAGGAACAGTCCCTAAGTTTGCTCATAGTCTGTACAGAGAGATCCCATAAAACTATGGCAGCATAGGTATTCCCTGTACTAAGCACAATTCAGCAGGAACAGTCCCTAAGTTTGCTCATAGTCTGTACAGAGAGATCCCTTAAAACTATAGCAGCATAGGTATTCCCTGTACTAAGCACAATTCAGCAGGAACAGTCCCCTAAGTTTGCTCATAGTCTGTACAGAGAGATCCCATAAAACTATGGCAGCATAGGTATTCCCTGTACTAAGCACAATTCAGCAGGAACAGTCCCTAAGTTTGCTCATAGTCTGTACAGAGAGATCCCTTAAAACTATGGCAGCATAGGTATCCCCTGTACTAAGCACAATTCAGCAGGAACAGTCCCCTAAGTTTGCTCATAGTCTGTACAGAGAGATCCCATAAAACTATGGCAGCATAGGTATTCCCCTGTACTAAGCACAATTCAGCAGGAACAGTCCCTAAGTTTGCTCATAGTCTGTACAGAGAGACCCCATAAAACTATGGTAGCATAGGTATTCCCTGTACTAAGCACAATTCAGCATTAAAAAGTAAGCCAAACTAAGTTCTGAAAGAAAGGAATGTACAGTATACTCTAAGAGCAGTATATATATATATATATATATATATATATATATACTGTATATATATATATATATACATGTATATATTTATATATATATATATGTTCATTTGCCTGGGTGCAAGATCAACGATTATTCTCCATACACTTCAAATAAGATCAGCACTCACAGGTCTTAAAAAATGTAGAAAAAATGCATTAATAAAATGACTAACGTTTTGGCTGACTCCTTAGCCTTTTTCAAAAAAGTCGGCTGAAACGTACATTTTTTCTAAAATTTTACTGATCTTATTTGAAGTGCATGGAGACATATATATAAATACATACAAACATAAAGTGACTCTTGTACCTGACAGAATGCGGAGTTCAGCATCATTTCCTACTCTGGAACTGCCAGGATTTTTCGCCAAACATCTATAAACCCCACCATCTGCTGTTTGAAGTCTGCTAATCTGTAACGTCCCCGAGGGGAGCACAAGCAGACGGGGGTCCCCGGGTGTTACTTTAAGATCCTCTTCGTTTTTCTGCCAAGATATGGTGGGCATGGGCTCCCCCACAATTTCACACCGTAACAATGCCGTGTCTCCCACAAATGATGTGACAGACTCCGTCTGGGAGAGAATTCTCAGTGGACCTGCAAAGGCAAAACAAAAGTGGATTTAGTGCTGAGCTCACACCTTATTGCAGGGGTGTTCAAAAGGTTGATCGGGATCCACCAGTAGATCTTTAGTTATGGATCAGTAGATCTCAAACAGTGTCAACAATCTGCTTGTTTAAATCACCCTCCTGTTTTATTCTTTTCATTCAGTTATTACTTTAAGGTCACATAAGAAATAGTTGTCTGTTAGATATAGCTAGCGATGGGCGAATTTATTCGCCAGGCGTGAATTCGCGGTGAATTTGCGTGATTCGCCGCCAGCTAATAAATTCGCGAAACGCCAGTGAAAATTCGCCCCAAAAAAACCCCGTAAAAAATACAAATTTTTCACCGTTTCGCAAATTTCGCATGAGATTCGTGAATTTTCTGGGGAAGCGAAACGCCGCAAATTCGCCCATCACTAGATATAGCAATATATACTATACATTTTCTCATGAATCAATATTTAATATCTTTCATGGAACAGTATGCTAATAACATTTTATGGAAGTAGATCATAAAGGGACAACATCACTAAAAGTAGACCTCACATTAGTAAAGTATAGGCACTACTAGTCTATTGGGATCACCTACCATTCCTTCCCCCCTGGTCAACACAAATGATGGCACCGAATGGCATTTTCAGCTATAATCCTACTTTTTATTTACAATGTCCAAAGACTTATTATGGATGACTTGTCTCTACTGGAGCACTAAGGCCACATGTTGGCCGAAATCAGCTGACTGGTTTCAGATCTACCGCAGTCAGGAGCCTCCTCTCTTTTCTGAATTGAATCAGGTTTTGGCTCCATTTAGCAAAGACTTGTGGTTCTTCACCAAAACCTGTTGAGTCTGTTCACACTGAGCCTATTCGGTGCAGAAAAGAGAGGCGACTACTGCCAGCCTTAAGTCTGAAATAAGCCAGGAACTTTCGGCTAACGGATTTCAGCCCCGCCGAGGCCCTAGTCTGAAGGTAACTTAGGCCTCTTATCTTGCAGAATTCTATGTTTAAAATATTTTATTTGATTTTCATATTAAACAAATGAAATCAAAATGACAACAAATGTTATGCAGATGAAGAAAATATGTTGCAAAGGAGACAATGGCATGATAGTATCAAAACTATATCATTCATGAAAAATAACAAAAAACAAACTAAAAATTATGCAGAATTCTATGTATGTAACTGTACATAAACAGTCTTTATCAGTGCTGTGTTATTTTTGGTCACATTAGAAAATCCTATTTTATATATTTATATACCGGTACTTGATCCCACCTAACATATAATTAATCCTTATTAGAAGTAAAAATTGTTTTTATTTGTTTGAATTATTTTTAAGTAGACTTAAGGTATGGAAATATCCCTTATCCAGAAAATCCCAGGTCCTAAGCATTCTGGATAACAGGTCCCAATACCTGTATATGTTAACAGCGCTATGAGGCCCTTTTTTATCCCTTACAACATGACCAGTTACATTAGGTGCAATGTGGTTATACATGTATTTGGGCAAACTGCACCAATGCAGCTGAGATAAATAATTGTCATACAGGCCAGCTCCTTTACTAATATCATGGGTTCAAGTGCTGGAGCCTTAAAGGTGCAAAAATGTGATGGTATCCACTAAGAATCTGCTTCTGTGGGATTTCAATGCAAGATGCAAAGTAGTGATGGGCTAATTTATTCGCCAGGCGCAAATTCGCTGCGAATTTCTGTGGTTTGCCACCGGTGAATAAATTTGCAAAATGAAAATTTGCAGCCGGTGTCAATTACAATGCCGGCAACATTTCTAGTCGGCCATTGACTTTAATGGGCATTGGAATTGTTGCCAGCGTCAGAATTGTCAAATCTATTTGGACGTCAGCGTCAAAATTCAAGTTTCGCAAGAAATTCGCAGATCACTAATGCAAAGCATTGTGGGTGCAAACTTGCCATATACAGGTGATTTGTACAGGCTCTAAGCTGTGCTCTCTGGACACACACACTTGTGTACTTAGGGTATAAAAGCTACCAAGGCAGTTTATTGCCAATAGATAAGCAACAATAGTGCAAGCTAGAAACACATTTTAATTCTTTATAATTCTTTTCCATACCTGAGTAAACAGCTCTAGATACTGTCTCTGTTTGTTTAGGACAGCAGCTGCCATATTAGCTTGGTGTGACATCACTTCCTGCCTGAGTTTCTCCCTGATCACTCATAGCTCTGGGCTCAGATTACAGCAGGGAGGGGAGGAGGGAGGGGTGAGAGAGAGGAACAAACTGAGCATGCTCAAGCCCTAGCCCTGGAGGTTTAAGCTGAAGGCAGGAAGTCTGATACAGAAGCCCATGAGTACACAATAGAAGGAAAGAAATGTGGTGTTTCTTTTGACAGAGGACTCAGAGCAGCATTACTTTGAAGGTTTACTGGTGTATTTATATTTACTTAGTGTTTTACCTTTCCCTCTCCTTTAAATCTGCTGTTCTGCACACAACATGCACACAATATAATTCTGTAAGTACAACTAAATGCTATTAGGGAGGCACTGAGCCCAGTTCTGCACTGACACTTTATAGGAAAAAGCGGAGTAAAATATTCCAGCAACACTAACTGTCTTGGGCTGATTAACTGCACATTAGCTCATGCTAAATACATGCAAATTGCCAGGAAGCCAATGCCTTATCCTATTACATTTTTAGCTGGTGCATGAGCCTAATCCAGTTATCATTTCTCTGGAAGCCAGAGGGGTCTGGATCATGGCACATGGGACAATAAGTGCAAAACAAAGAACAGGATAGAATTTATCTTTCTTTGGCATCTTCCCATGTTAATGTGAACCATTATAATAATACTGCTGTCAACAGAACCAATGCATAGTACAGGTATGGGATCCGTTATCCGGAAACCTGTTATCCAGAAAGACCCAAATTAAGCAAAGGTCGTCTCCGATAGACTCCAAATATTTAAAAATGATTTCCTTTTTGTAATAATAAAACTACTTTGTACTTGATCCCAACTTAGATATAATTAATCCTTATTGAAAGCAAAACCAGCCTATTGGGTTTATTTAATGTTTATATGATTCTCTAGTAGACTTAAGGTATGAAAGTCCAAATTATGGAAAGATCCATTATCCAGAAAACCGCAGGTCCCGAGTATTCTGGATAACGTATCCCATACCTGTAAAAACATGTGTGGGCACAGAGACTCAATGGCAGTTGTACAATTCTGTATCCCAGCTTAATTGAGCTCTAGTACTGGCTCATCCTGAACTGAACTTAACCTTTAATAGGGGTTGTGATATCCCCAATGTAGGGAACGTTAGCTTGCTTCTAATGATTGACTTGACCTTTTCCATCACTTTGGGAGCCACTTTAACTCGCCAGCAAATGGTGCCTAACGGTGTCACGTCAGTGGCAGCTCCCACAGCTGACAATCGTTTCATTTACCAAAAAATTCAATTCCCATAAAATAAATGTGCGAGGCACAGCTGATATGTAGTTTATTCCATCAGACACACGAATAAAGCCCATAATCCCAGGTCCTATGGTTGCCTGGCGGACGGATCTACTCTATACTACACATACAGAATAGAACATAACCCTGATGCACAAAACACTTTGCTTTTCTTTTCAGATGATTTATTTATCCAGTTATGATATTGATCTATTGATCCTACTGGTTTCACACTGGGCACTAACAAGATATAATTCATAAAGACAGCAGGCAATTGCATCCTCCAGCAGGTTAGCCATATAGGTGATCTTCTGCCGCCCGCCTTACAAAGCTTTTATAAAATGATGGAACTGCTGTCCAACCAACACTTAAATGGAATCTATATCCTACTCAATACACTATCAGCATAAAGCCAGTTGTGTTTGGAGAGCATTTATTCCTTTGCTTCTACAGCTCTAGATGTAGCCAAAACAGAGCAAAAGCTCAAGGGGAGAAACATGGGGCTTGAGGTTCTGCAGCAGCTGATGATTGACTAGCCATCAGCTAAGAAATAAGTTTAGTATGAATTGTTTTCTTATATCACCTTATGTCTATTCTGTCCAGTTATATCATCTTAGCCATTTATGTCTATTTAGATATCATCCTAGCCAATACCCTTTCTATCCTGCTATTGCCTGATTAAGTCATATTCGGAGCTGATTTATATGTGGATAGTGATGGGCGAATTTATTTGGAAAGCGTAAATTCGTGGTGAATTTCCACGTTTCGCCGGCCGCGAATAAATTGGCGAATTTGCCTCGAAAATTCATCGGTGTCGGAATTGAGGCCGGCGTCAATTTTGACTCCTGCAAATTGGCGCCAGCGTAAAAATTGGCGTTTTGCTAATTTTTTGCTGTTTCGACAATTTCGCAGGAAATTTGCCACTTTTTTGGCGAAACGAAACAGGACAAATTCGCCCATCACTATATGTGAATTATAAAATGATGGCAGTTTTTGAGATTTTAAACTGATTTTTTTAACTGATTGAGTTTCTAGAATTATTTATATATATTATTTATACCGATCTCAAACTGATGTAAAGCAAAATGTTTTACCTCCCTAGATCAGATGTACAGAGATGCCATTAAAAATGCACATTCAAATTATTTTTTTTGTCCAAATTTTCTGCAAACTTCTTTAGAGGATGCCACCATTTCCTTCCTGACTTCAGATGTGTAGAGCAAAGATCAAATGAAACAAGTTCAAACATAAATGGTGCACGAACGCTCTCTTTTAACATCCCCAACCTTTATTAACCGATTGAAGAACTCTTGTAAAACCATGAAGATTCAAGAAAACTAAGCTTATAGAGAGATTTCCCAAGGCTGTTGTAGAAATGTTCCCTTGGTTTTTGATAAACCCACCCGTAAGTAGCAGAAAAGCCACCATGCTCTAAGATCCAAGCCAAATATATTTCATTCCTCAATGTTTCTATTTGCAAAGACGCTCTTTTATATCAAGTGATTAAAATTTCAAATTCTGTGTTCTCTTGCTGAATAACAGCATAATATTTACCCCACTGCCCCTCACTCCTGCTATCACAGCTAAGATTATAGTGCAAACCAATAAGACCAGTTTACCAAACTAGCTGTCCAGTTCTTGTTATTGCCAATTGACTCTTCCACCTGGAAAGCACAAACTAGTACAGTGCTATAAACTATAGTAGTACTTATCTGTTATCTACTATGTATCCTGTGCTTGAATGGCTGCCCCCATGGCTACACAGCAGCTTGTTTATATAAACTATAGTAGTACTTATCTGTTATCTAC
Organism: Xenopus laevis; assembly: GCF_017654675.1. NCBI lineage: Eukaryota > Metazoa > Chordata > Amphibia > Anura > Pipidae > Xenopus > Xenopus laevis. The sequence continues at coordinate 192,183,552 of NC_054372.1, forward strand.
TGTGTATCCTGTGCTTGAATGGTTGCCCCCATGGCTACACAGGAGCTTGTTTATATAAACTATAGTAGTACTTATCTGTTATCTACTGTGTATCCTGTGCTTGAATGGCTGCCCCCATGGCTACACAGCAGCTTATTTATATAAACTATAGTAGTACTTATCTGTTATCTACTGTGTATCCTGTGCTTGAATGGCTGCCCCCATGGCTACACAGCAGCTTATTTATATAAACTATAGTAGTACTTATCTGTTATCTACTGTGTATCCTGTGCTTGAATGGCTGCCCCCATGGCTACACAGCAGCTTGTTTATATAAACTATAGTAGTACTTATCTGTTATCTACTGTGTATCCTGTGAATGAACGGCTGCCCCCATGGCTACACAGCAGCTTGTTTATATAAACTATAGTAGTACTTACCCGTTATATACTGTGTATCCTGTGCTTGAATGGCTGCCCCCATGGCTACACAGCAGCTTGTTTATATAAACTATAGTAGTACTTATCTGTTATCTACTGTGTATCCTGTGCTTGAATCGCTGCCCCCATGGTTACACAGCAGCTTATTTATATAAACTGTAGTAGTACTTACCCGTTATATACTGTGTATCCTGTGCTTGAATGGCTGCCTCCATGGCTACACAGCAGCTTGTTTATATAAACTATAGTAGTACTTATCTGTTATCTACTGTGTATCCTGTGCTTGAATGGCTGCCCCCATGGCTACACAGCAGCTTATTTATATAAACTATAGTAGTACTTACCCGTTATATACTGTGTATCCTGTGCTTGAATGGCTGCCCCCATGGCTACACAGCAGCTTGTTTATATAAACTATAGTAGTACTTATATGTTATCTACTGTGTATCCTGTGCTTGAATGGCTGCCCCCATGGTTACACAGCAGCTTATTTATATAAGCTATAGTAGTACTTACCCGTTATATACTGTGTATCCTGTGCTTGAATGGCTGCCCCCATGGCTACACAGCAGCTTGTTTATATAAACTATAATAGTACTTATCTGTTATCTACTTTGTATCCTGTGCTTGAATGGCTGCCCCCATAGCTACACAGCAGCTTGTTTATATAAATTATAGTAGTACTTATCTGTTATCTACTGTGTATCCTGTGCTTGAATGGCTGCCCCCATGGCTACACAGCAGCTTGTTTATATAAACTATAGTAGTACTTATCTGTTATCTACTGTGTACCCTGTGCTTAAATGGCTGCCCCCATGGCTACACAGCAGCTTGTTTATATAAACTATAGTAGTACTTATCTGTTATCTACTGTGTATCCTGTGCTTGAATGGCTGCCCCCATGGCTACCAGCAGCTTGTTTATACAGTATAAACTATAGTAGTATTTATCTGTTATCTACTGTGTATCCTGTATCTACTGTCTATGGGAGATGGCCTTTCCATAATTTCTTGATAACAGGTTTCTAGATAATGGATCCCACACCTGTACTAATGTTATGATATCAACTATTTTTAGGTTACCCTTTCATTGCCTCCTCTTTGCTTGTCTTGTATCTCAGCACTAACAACTAAATGTTTTTAATTTTGTCTCATGGTTCCTCCCCAGAGGTAGACTTGTGCTTCTCCCCGTACCTGCAAATCAATTCTAATCTAGAAACGGAGCATAATTCTCATTCGCCCTACAGCACAGACGGCTGCCTATCGGGATCTGCATCTTTCCCCACAGAAGGTCCAATTATGAAGTAATTAAAGTTCACTTAATATAAATGCTTATCATTAAGGGGACAGAGCTTGGGGGTTCTAACGGCACACAGATGAAATATTCAGTGATTTAGTGCTAATTTCCTTCAGGGAGAGAAGATTTCTATGCAGCTTATTTAACAAGGGAACATGACCCTCTTCTTTAACATCAACTTTATTTTGCCTTCAGTTCAGAGACTGCAGAAAATTCACCTCTTTCTCACTGTTCGTCTAGACTGGCACTGACTGTGATATCTGAGGCCCAGTCTTTAAATTGCAAAGATAAACGCTAAAGAGAAACAATTATCTAATTTTGGCCCTTATTTTTTGAAATGGCAATTTTCTATTTATGATTACCCAATGTCACATACTACAGGTATGGGACCTGTTATCCAGAATGCTCGGGACCTGGGGCTTTCTGGATAACGGATGTTTCCGTAATGTGGAACTTCATACCTTTTACTCTACTAGAAAATCATATAAACATTAAATAAACCCAATAGGCTGGTTTTGCCTCCAATAAGGATTAATTATAACTTAGTTGGGATCAAGTACAAGCTACTGTTTTATTATTAAAGAGAAAAAGGAAATCATTTTTAAAAATGTGTATTATTTGGATAAAATGGAGTCTATGGGAGATGGGCTTTCCATAATTCGGAGCTTTCTGGATATTGGGTTTCCGGATAATGGATCCCATACCTGTACTACAAAAGTATATTATTATGAAAATGGTTTATTTACATGAAGCAGGGTTTTACATATGAGCTGTTTTATGGAATATATTTTTATAGAGACCTGCATTGTTGGGGGGGGGGTTTGGTTTTCCTTTAAAGGGGTTCTGTCAAGGGAAAGCATGTATTTTACAACACGTACCAGTTGATAGTGCTCCTCCAGCACTGAATTAAATGAAAATATAATACTGTACTCTCATAAGGGGCTAGACAAGTTATTAGTTTCCCAGGTGTCTTCAGTCATGTGACCTGTGCTCTGATAAACTTCAGTCACTCTTTACTGCTTTGCTGCAAGGTGGAGTGCTATCACCCCCTTCCACGCCCCCCCAGAAGCCTATCAATAGAACAATGGGAAGGTAACATGATAACAGCTCCCTGACACAAGATAACAGCTCCCTGACACCTGCATTGCTAAAAATGTTCCTATGCCCCACCTAGTGTTAAATAAGAATATAGCACTCAATAGTGAAAATCCAAGTCCAGCTATCAATAACAAGGAGAAATCAGATGGCACTCACCAAGCAAAATGTGCTGAATTTTTGTGGTTTATTCAGATCTCTGTGCAGAGATCTGAATAAACCACAAAAATTCAGCACATTTTGATTGGTGAGTGCCATCTGATTTCTCCTTGTTATTGATAGCTGGACTTGGATTTTTACTTGTTATTGCTTCATGTATGGAACTGAAGCAGCAAAGTTCCCAGATAGAGCACCACAGTATTTAACCCATGGAGGTAGGATTCTATTGAAGTTTGATTCCAAGTCCAGCTGCCCCAGGCGATGACCCCTTCAGTTACATTGAGTAGGAGAAACAATAACTTATCTGAAAGCAGTTCCAGTGCGAAGTGCTTTCTAAATGCACAGGACCAGGCACAATGACCTGAGATGTCTGCCTACACATCAATATTTTATTGTTTCAAGAACAATACTTTAAATGGTAGAATTAATTATTTGCAATGTACAGAGTGTAATTTAGCAATAAAAACAATACCATAAAAATTATGATAGAATCTCTTTAAAGTCAATGGGGAATGTTTGACGTGTTTGATGCACACAACCATTTGTAACCTGCATTTACTGGCCTATCATCTATTAATTGAATATTCCTTTCTAACACAAACATATTTCCCCTTTAATATGAAGTCTTTATTGCATTATACTTATTTGGTTCTTCTGTCACTTCTAGTCACTGTTTTATTATTGTCTTTGTGTCTTAATTCCTGAAGCAGCTTTTTGCTTGTAGAGCTTTATCTGTATTTGCATTATTTTTGCTCGTGTGTATTTCATTTGCAATAAGTTTTAATATATTCTCAGCCTATTACCTTACTCTCCGCTATCTGTGTCTCTGCACACTCTTCCCTTTAAATGACTGTTGATATAATCTCGTTTTTTTCTTCTTCTCCCCTGAGGTTCACCTCCTATTACTGAGAATAAAGAAATTGTATTCAAATTGTTGGAGTCAATTCAGGATATATATCGTGTCAGTTGTTCCATCATTTCAGCTCACCGGGGGGGGGGGGGGATGTTTGTACCCAATGTTCCACCACTTTTGTAATTGGAATTAGGCAGAGACGTAACAGTTGGAGTTTGGGAAATCAAAGAATAATGCAGCAGACAAGTGACCCTGAGAACACACCAACTTATCTTCTTGAGTCTAAATTCTCTTTAATTATACCACAAGTCCTGCCAGAGACTCGTACTGGTGAAGCATTTTATTCCAAGCACTTTATCTTCTAAAAGGAATCCATTAAATTACACTGATAAACCCAGTATATTAGTACATTTCCATTTGCACAGATGTTTCTTATGCATACAGTATCTATATAAATACTCTACCGTATATGGCTAAAAGCATTTGGACACCTCAAAGCCAAGTGAAGTTGCTTCTCCAATATCTGCTGTAACAGCCTCTACTCTTCTGGGTTTCCATGAGATGATGTTATATTATTGGTGGAATTTACTTCCATTCAGACATTTGACCCAGCTAAATGACTCCTTCAACGAGAATGAAACCCTAAGAATAATCTTAGGCCTCTTCCCCTTTCCCAAACCACACTACTGAGGAAGCACCAAACTGCAGCTATGCTTTTTCCTGGCTAAAAAATGCAACGTTGGTCAGCAGGGTTGGCTAGCACCATCTCAACCCACTTTGATTATTGACATAGAGCATGCTCAGTTGATTCAAGGTCCTGGTTAGCTTTGCTTGCTCCTATGGCATCAAGCTCCTGTGATGACACTATCCAACCCCAAACTGCATTTTTAGCCAGGAAATCTGTTTTCTGAGTCACTGGTGGTTTAAGATTGGAAAGGTAGACATCTAAAGGTACCAAGAGTTGCTCTCTGGGTTTCCTTTCCATTTATTTAGAGATTTCCAGACTTTGTGAGCTTAAAGGAGAAGGAAAGGCTACAAGTAAGTAAGCTTTATTAGAAAGGTCCATATAAATACACCAGTAAACCCTCAAAGTAATGCTGCTCTGAGTCCTCTGTCAAAAGAAACAGCACATTTCTTTCCTTCTATTGTGTACTCATGGGCTTCTGTATCAGACTTCCTGTTTCCAGCTTAAACCTCCAGGGCACGGCCTTGAGCATGCTCAGTTTGTTCCTCTCTCCCTCTCCCTACCTGCTGTAATCTGAGCCCAGAGCTATGAGTGAGCAGGGAGAGACTCAGGCAGGAAATTATGTCACACCAAGCCAATATGGCAGCTGCTATCCTAAACAAACAGAGAACACTTCAAAAGCTGTTTACTCAAGTATGGTAAAGCATTCTGCAAAGTAAATATAGTGCTATATGTTGCACTATTGTGGCTAATCTATTGGCAATAAACTGCTTCAGTAGCTTTCCTTCTCCTTTAAGCCTCCTTAATTTGGTCATAAAAAAGTTGCAGCTAAATAGACATAATGAATGCCCTTTCCAACAGTAGCACAGTTGCAAATATGCACCACGTCTCCCCAAATAACAACCTAATAATCCTCTGAAGAGCCTATCCTCTAGCTGTTCCATTTGCCCACCCTTGTAGGTCTAAATTCACAAGTTGGGAAACTCTCAAGTCAATAGCTTGGTAGCTGCTGCCATTCCAATGATCTCAAGCAACAACCCTGCTGTTGTTCATGTGGGGAGATTTAATGAGACATTGATGTCCCATTGCTTTTCATGGATAATACAAAGGTACTTCAATGGCTGATGAGTAGTGATGGGCGAATTTGTCCCACTTTGCCAAAAAACTTGTGAATTTACAGCTAAATTTGCAAAACAGCGAAAAATTCACGAAACTCATTGAAGCAAAATAATTTTGACGCCTGCGACAATTTTTATACTCGCGCTTATTTTGTCCAAATGCCTTATAGTCAACGGCAGTCCGAATAATTTTTATGGGCGACTATTCTGACGTCCACCCACATTTTTTTGACGCAGCGGATTTTTCACCATGAGTTTGCGCCTGCCGTATTTATTTGCCCATCACTACTGATGAGATAATGTGGTCAATGATTCCTTGAAGATTAAATGCTGATATTTAGCAATACTATACATTGCCATGCTGTATGATAACTTCCTTTTACATATATGAAAACAAAGATGAAGATAATAGGTTTCTTTTTACCTATTCAACCTATGGCCCTTATGGAGGAAACCCAGACTGAGAACATACAGACTCCAAACATATAGGGGCAAATTCACTAAAGGACGAAGCGCCTAACGCTAGCGTTAATTCGTTAGCGTAGCGCATTTTCGTTAATTTGCCAATTCACTAAAGGACACTGGCGTAAATTCGCTAGTGTTACTTCGCACCCTTACGCCTGACGAATTTGCGCAATGGACGTAACTACGCAAATTCACTGACGCGCGCTAGACTTCCTTCGCCACCTCAGACCAGGCGAAGTGCAATAGAGTAGATAGGGATTGCTCCAAAAAAAGTTGAAATTTTTTCAAAGTCCCAAAAAACGCTGGCGTTTTCTCTTTTTTATGGGTGATAGGCTGAAAAAGATCGATTTTTTTTTGGGGCTCCCCTCCTTCCCCCCTACATTTCCTAACTCATGGCACCTTAACTAACATTTTATTTGCTGTTTTGAAGGTTTCCCAGGCTTGTGTAGTGCTTCTACGTATACTTCCATCGTAACTTCAATTTGGCGCCGTATGCAAATTAAACATCGCTAGCGTAACTTTGCTTTGCCTGGCGAATTAACGCTAGTGCAACTTCGCAACCTTTCGTTTCCCCTGAGCGCAACGTCGGATTTTAGTGAATTTGCGGAGCGCTGGCAAAAATTTGCCTGGCGAAGTGAATTTGCCCCATAGTGTCTTGGTCAAAACCAAGCTCAGGACCCACGAGTGCTGCTCATATATCATGCCATAGGATTATATCAGGAGGTATAAATATATGATATGATACAGTCTCTCTCTCTTTCCTTTGGCACCAATTAATTACCTGAAACCTGTAAATCTTCGATTCAATTTCTCTCCTTTTTTTCCTTACCTAAAATAACTTTAACCTGCTGATTTTCGGGGCTGAGCATATTAATGCCGTGTTAATGAACCTTCATCAGCTGGAGAGCTTTCAGGTTCATTATTCTCACTTGTTAATTTGCTCAGTTCAGCAGTCACACCCAGTCTCTCGAAGAAGTCGTAAAGATCGGCATTTACAAGATGAAAGTGCTACTTTATGAAATGCAAATCTGACGGCAATATAAATACAGAGAGGCATCACTCTGACAAAGTGACAGAAAAACAACCGCCGAGATGGATGTATTCATCCAAGAAAAAGATACCATCGAGCAAAATTTTAGCACCCAAGGGAAAAAAATAAGTGCAATTATATAAATGGCAGCTTTTTTTCCTAAGGTGTTTTTTTTCACACATAAGGATATTGAAACGAGCATTGCATTTTTTTTGTAAAGTAATACATTTTTCATGTCAGAGCTCATTTTAGAAAGGTTACAGTATGGTGAATGTTGCCAAGAGCTGTTATTATTAAGGCTGTGTGTAGTGATGTCCTAATAGAGGCATAGATAGACATTGGCGCCCTTTGTTGGTGCAGAATCTCACCCAGCTGCTCAGAACACAAGGAATTATGGTAGAGGCTGGTGAGTAATAACTAACACCACTCATTAAAGCCACATTTCAGCAGCAGTGAATAAAGTACCCCCTCTAGTAAAATATAAGGATATTATAAGTTACCGAGGAGTTTCATGACCATATAAAAGCACGAGGCCGAAGGCCGAGTGTTTTTATACAGGTCATGAAACTCCGAGTTAACTTCTAATATCCTCATATTTTACAACTGGGGGTACTTTATTTATTATAATACACAAATTTCAGTGAGTCATATGACAGAAATGACATCAGAACTCACCGCTTATAACTGATGACATCAGAACTCACCGTTTATAAGGATATAATTTACAAGATATTCATGGCTTTTGTGTATTATATATATATATATATATATATATATATATATATATATATATATATATATATATATATATATATATATATATATATATATATATATATATATATATAGCAAGTTATACATCAACTTGTGTTGTAAATCCATTGTTTCGCCAGACCAGAGATGTACGAAACAATGGCAATCTCAGTATTAGGGGTTAGGATCCATTATCCAGAAACCTTTTATCCAGAAAGCTCTGCATAGACTCCATTATAATCAAATAATTTAAAACTGTAAAAATAATTCTTTTTTTCTCTGTAATAATAAAATAGTAGTTTGTACGTATTGCCACCTAAGATATAAGTAATCCTTATTGGAAGCCAAACCAGCCTATTGGGTTTGTTTAATCTTGAAATGGGTTTTTAGTAGACTTAAAGTATGGTGATCCAATTTACAGAAAGATCCCTTATCTGGAAGATCCTCTCCCTAGGCCCTGAGCATTCTGGATAACAGGTCCCATACCTGTAAAAAGTAGCATGTATAAAATGATGCGGCAAGATTAAGAGGCAATGTTCTATGGATACCTTTGCACAGAACAATTACATTAGGGGGCAAATTTTCTTATGGTCGAATTAACCCTCGATATATTCGACTGTCGAAGTTAAATCCTTCTACTTCGAATATCAAAGTCGAAGGATTTACCGCAATTCTAATCATTCGATTCGAAGGATTCTAATCCATCGATCGAACGATTTTTCTTCGACCAAAAAAAGATAGCAAAGCCTATGGGGACCTTCCCCATAGGCTAACATTGACTTTGGTAAGTTTTAGGTGGCGAACTAGGGGGTCGAAGTTTTTTTTTAAAGAGACAGTACTTCGACTATCGAATGGCCGAATAGTCGAACGATTTTTAGTTTGAATCGTTCTATTCGAAGTCGAAGTCGTAGTCGAAGGTCGAAGTAGCCCATTCAACGGTCAACTTAGGTCTATTAGTTCACTCGAGCTAAGTAAATGGGCCCCTAGATGTTCACATGAGGCATAGTGTCAGACACCACAATGCTCTGTATCAGTCTGAACTGCCCAGGCATCATTGATTTGTTCCCATGTGGTGGTTATCTTATGTGTTCCACTACATGGAAATGCTTTTTAATAGACCCATTCTGCATGTTTGGTCTCACCTGCACGCCATGGGTTCAGGCACAATAAAAAAATGTTCCCGTGTGTTGGAACCCATAAAAAAAGTCCCTGGATAAAAAACACATAAAAAATGCACATATGTAAGAGCCCTTAATGGCAAGTGGCTGCCACTTAAGTCAACAGCTGCTTCTACAGACAGTTTGGTATGATATTGAGAGGATTCTAGGACCATCACAGTCATGAAACCTTAAACTTAACCTAGTCCCTAGCAGTATAATAGAGAACGAGGTCAGCCTGAAGGCCATTTAGGATGAGGCAAGGGATGAATGTGTTTTGCAGGCCTAAATATTTGTAGATGCTTCTTCTAAAGGCCAGTCAGGGTGAAATTTACAGATATTAGGTATTAGTTAAAGGAGAATAAAAACTTACATTATATATGCGTTTTTTTAAAAGTGCCTCCATTTCTTTCCCTCTCCCAAACAGCACCTGTACATCTGCAGAAGCTGCCTCATTGGCTTTAACCTAACCTGAGTAGAGCAGCAGGGTTGGCGGCCACCGGCTATGTATAGTCTGAGAACGGGGCCCTTAAAAACACATAACAATGCTTTTGTTCTCCTTTAATCTCTATACAGATCGATAGACAGATAGATAGATGATAGATTAATAGATAGATAGATTAATAGATAGATAGATAGATAGATAGATAGATAGATAGATAGATAGATAGATAGATAGATAGATAGAGGTAAATAGATAGATTGATTGATAGAGATAAATAGATAGATAATTAGATAGATAGATAGATAGATAGATAGATAGATAGATAGATAGATAGATAGATAGATAGATAGATAGATAGATAGATAGATAGATAGATAGATAGATAGATAGATGGATAGATAGATAGATAGATAGATAGATAGATAGATACATAGATAGATAGATAGATAGATAGATAGATAGATAGATAGATAGATAGATAGATAGATAGATAGAGATAGATGGATAGATAGATAGATAGATAGATAGATAGATAGATAGATAGATAGATAGAGATAGATGGATAGATAGATAGATAGATAGATAGATAGATAGATAGATAGATAGATAGATAGATAGAGATAGATGGATAGATAGATAGATAGATAGATAATGATAGATAGATAAATAGATGATAGATAGATAGATAGATAGATGGATAGATAGATAGATAGATAATGATAGATAGATAAATAGATGATAGATAGATAGATAGATAGATAGATAGAGAGAGATAGTCATACAGTTTTCTAATTGCTCCACTCCTTTATGCAGGTCTTGGTTTCCCATTGCTTGGTAAGTGGGAAGTTTGAGGAGACAACACTGTTAATGGGGAAATGCAAATCGTTTCTAAGAAAAGCAGTAGCACTACATGAGCTTGTTACTGAGTTTGTGAAGCTAATGCACAGTGATCATTCACAGCCATCACTATGTTTCATCGTTGCAGGCTCTTATGGAAGATATGTTGGATGCTAATTATACTGTGTATCAAAGCAATGTCTTTCTAAGAAGATTCAAACTGTGTACAACTTCAATAATCTCCACATCTCTAACCATGAAACTGCAGGACTTTGTGTTATCCCGGAATTTTCTTTCAAAATTTGTTTTTTTATGGCTGCACTTTTATAGAAAATCAATGTGGCGTGGTAGGAGGAGATCTGATAAACACGCATAAATAAAGGAAATATTATAGATAAAGATGAAAGGTTTGTCAGCTTGCGGCATTGTTTGTTTGGGGCGTTCTTTATTTGTTTAGATATGTTATGAACCAATGGAACCAACCTCTTTAAAGGAGTGTAGGGTAGAAACTCTAGTTCACAACCTGATTGGCCAATATTTACATATGGAATGAAACCTTTTGTTTGGAAAGGACAGTAAAAGAGGTTCCAACTGAGTAAGAATTAACTAAAGGAGTTAAAATGAATGAGAGAAATAAAGGGATACTAGATTAAAGGAAAAGATTAAAGGAAGAAGAAGAAATGAGGAAGACAAAACAAATGGAAGGAAGAGAGTGGAGAGAGACGAATAAAGAATTCCTTTCTGTTGTATCTTAAAGGGATACTGTCATTGGGCTCCAGCAGAATTCTGCACTGAAATCCATTTCTCAAAAGAGCAAACAGATTTTTTTATATTCAATTTTGAAATCTGATATGGGGCTAGACATATTGTCGATTTCCCAGCTGCCCAAATTCATCTGACTTGTGCTCTGATAAACTTCAATCACTCTTTACTGCTGTACTGCAAGTTGGAGTGATATCACCCCCCTCCCTTCCCCCCCAGCAGCCAAACAAAAGAACAATGGGAAGGTAACCAGATAACAGCTGCCTAACACAAGATAACAGCTGCCTGGTAGATCTAAGAACAACACTCAATAGTAAAAACCCATGTCTCACTGAGACACATTCAGTTACATTGAGAAGGAAAAACAGCAGCCTGCCAGAAAGCATTTCTCTCCTAAAGTGCAGGCACAAGTTTCATGACCAGGGGCAGCTGGGAAATTGACAATATGTCTAGCCCCATGTCAGATTTCAAAATTGAATATAAAAAAATCTGTTTGCTCTTTTGAGAAATGGATTTCAGTGCAGAATTCTGCTGGAGCAGCACTATTAACTGATGCGTTTTGAAAAAAATGTTTTTCCATGACAGTATCCCTTTAATTAGATGGTGCTTAAAAGCTGTTATTTTCATCCCAGCTCCTGAGTTAAGGATAAGTTTAGTTGCATATCAGAAACAACAGATTATCAATGTCAACTTGGTGCATCAAATTCATTGGACTTTCATAATTGTTTTTCTCTTATCTCATAGAAAATCAACTGCAATCTGCATACAGTAAAACAATAAACTTCAGCACAGGCACACATCTATTTTTCTTATCCTTAGTCATCAGTCATGCTTGTTTCATTTAAAGAGAACTCACTTCTGAAAAGCTGACAAATCACATGTTAACATAAAATAGAAAAGGGTCTCAAGAAGAGCTATGGGTGCTGGATTTTAAAGCAATGCGTGACTTTTAAGCCAGAACTGGTCTTGTTTCCTACTGTCTAGACATGCTGCGCTCTATTGAAGATTCTAGACATGCTGTGCACTTCTTTGAAAGAGCGTTGACTTGAAATCGCAAACTAAAGGCAATAATTCCAACCGGAGTAAAAAAAATCCAAAAAACATGATAGTCTTAAAAGCATCTGCAGAATGCAAGAATTTTTACTTTTTGACTGAGATACAATTCACAACTCTGCGACAGACACATGGAACATCAAAGCAGAGCTGCAGGGCAAACAATGAGTTGTTGATAGCAAGAATGGACATTTTAAAGCTTAGACAATTTAAAAGCACTTAGCTGCCCATTGTGACCATTTCTTATGTGAATTCAGCAAAGTCATGCTGAATTTTCACAGCTTTTGATGTTAATGTTGCAAACAATCTCAGAGAACAACTTGTTGTATATTGGTTGCCATTGTCTATCATCGTATTTCCCTATGCAACTTACCCACATTCTACTCCAGTGATCCCAAACCAGTAGCTCCCGAGCAACATGTTCCCCAACCCCTTGGATGTTGCTCCCAGTGGCCTCAAAGCAGCTTCTTATTTATGAATTCCTGGTTTGGAGTCATGTTTTAAAAACCCATATAAACACTTAGAAAAAACAAATGTATGGCCAAACAGAGCCTCCTATAGTCTGCAGTCTACTTGTAGTCAATCACAGCCCATAATTGGCACCATGGGACCTTTTGGAATGTCTGTGTTGGTCTCCAACTTTTTTTTAACATTTGTGGCTCACAAGAAAACAAAAGTTGGGGATGCCTGTTCTACTCTATGATAACATGGTATTAAGAAATATCTCTGTGATATCTGTGATCCATACCACATGGTTGACCTAAGGAACATGTTATATTACCCTAACACTAATTTGCAGAAGGCTAATCCATTCCTATCAGTGTACAATAAAGTCACCAGGACAGTACAAAATAGTTTTCCCATACTATCTGAAGGTGGTCAACAAACAGAGCTGTACTCTACTTGCTGATAGGAGACCACAATCACACATGGGCATTGATGAACTTAAGCTTACTTCAACACATTTCACATTATGTCATGAGGAACTATTGTAGGCAGCCTGTCCTGCTCCTTAAACACTAACTTCCCAATCATTTGAAAGTGAAATGTGATGTCTATTGTAGCTGCAACAGATAGTAAGCAGAAATCACTTTCTGCTTTCATCACCATAACCATCAGAAGCATCAGTCAGAGCAGTTGAGAATCGATACAACTGAACTTGTGGACACTACAACAATGATATAAAAAAAATCCTTATGCCATGAACCTTGAAGCTACTGCTTAGGAATAGCCAATATATGAATATAAGCAATTGACTTGTTTTTGGTGTTACATTAAAAATGACTTCATTTTCTATTTATTTGTGTTAACGCCAGATTATGATTCCATACTTCATTTATTAACATCATTTATAGACAGCTATTGTATTTAGAGGCAACTTTCTCTCTGGTTCTGTAGACATACTTATAAATTAAAGACATTGTTGTCTATATCAAAACGCCGGCGTAAGTGCCTAAAGGAATGGTAAGGTACAAACTATTTAAAACACAAGGCAGATAGGCTAACATATAATAATATCAGCTTTCCAATTAGCACTCTCACTGATGTATCGAAATGAAAATTTCTAACAGTTGCGGTTATCTCTTCTTCTCAGTGCTACAAAGAATGAAGATAATTAAACATTGATTTAGAGAGATGACCTGCAGGCAAATTATCTCCTAAACATGAATGGTCCAACTCATTTACATGAAACACAGACTCCCTATGATATTGTGATTCAGAAAGAACCTTGGCATGATTGTGTGATATAGACAGGACTGGGTTTAAGGTTGTGCAGAAAGGGTATTTGCCTTGGGCCCAAGTGTATGAAGGGCCTCTTTGTGGGAATTAAATAAACATGCAAAGAGCATATTCTATAGACCATTACAATATATTTCTTCATATATAAATCCCAAAATTAGACCAACTACACAACTACATTGGGGTTCTTTTTGATTGGACTCAGAACAAATGATATAAAAAGGAAACATCCAATCTATATCATAAGAGGATTTTAGCCCATCCCATTGCATGATCTTGATCCTCTCTTCTAAGCAGCCATCAGGGTATCTTTCTCTGGCCATTGTTTGAGTTAAAGACTTTTTCCCTTCCTGTTCCAGTTGGCATCAGTGTTCTAGTGTAGACCAATGATTATAACCATTTCTGTATTTTCCACCTGTATGTTGTCATCATTGTGTTTTAGTCCAATTCTCCTGCCCACCTTTGTTCTAGACCAATGATCCCCAACCAGTGGCTTGTGAGCAACATGTTGTTCACAAACCCCTTGGATGTTGCTCCAGTGACCTCAAAGCAGGTGCTTATTTTTGAATTCCAGGCTTGGAGGCAAGTTTTGGTTGCATAAAATAAACCAGTACTGGAAAACAGAATTACAAAAATCCAATCACAGTTCTTATTTGGCACTCCAGAAACTTTTTACACTCTTGTGTTGCTCCCCTATTCTTCTGTGAGGAGAAAACTACACCGGACCGGAGTTTTTCCAGCGAGCACCACAGAGCGATTGCCTCCCTACTTCTTTCTTCAAATTTTCTAGGTGTATGCACAGAAGGATGAAATAGACCTTTGAAGTTTGGCTTTTCGCTCTACTGTGCATGTGCACCAGTGAGAAGAAAGAAGAAGCAGGAAGACAATCGCTCTGTGGTGCTCGCTGGAATAACCCTGAACCAGTGCCGTTTTCTGCTGATAGGAGCACTGGTCCAGGGTGTCAGGTAAGTAAATAGAATAACTTGGGGGTGCCTAACTTTTGGCACCCCCAAGTTGAAAATATCTTTCCTTCTCCTTTAAGCAGAGACTTTTTCACAAAACCCTTTTTTCTTATTTGCTACATTCAGAAGACTAAGATATGTGCCCTTTATATGAAACTTTATATTGGGTTGAGCGCATGATGATAATTTGATCTGACATGGCACAGTTTTTGAACTTGTACATGGAAAACATTAGACTGTGCCTGACATGGTACACTAAATGATTTTACTGCAGTTCCAAAATATACTGATGCAAATTTCATGTAACATATAAACCAACTTGAGAGTGTAGGTAGAAAAAAACATGTATATATATATATATATATATATATATATATATATATATATATATATATATATATATATATATATATATATATATATATATATATATATATATATATATATATATATATATATATTTAGGAAGGTCCCAGTGAGACCAATGAAATATTGGACTACTTTGGCTTTTTTAAAGGAATTCCTAAATTACACTGTTTACACTGCAAATAATTCACTCTACAATGTAAAATTTCATTCCTAACCCAACAAGTGTATTTTTTTAGTTGTAATATTGGTGTGTAGGTGCATCTGAGTCATTTTGCCTGGTCATGTGCTTTCAGAAAGAGTCAGTGGTGCACTATGGAACTGCTTTCTGGCAGGGAGTTGTTTCTCCTACTAATGTAACTGAATGGGGTCTGCAGGGGGACATGGGTTTTTACTATTGAGTGCTGTTCTTATATCGACCAGGGAGCTATCTGGTTACCTGCCCATTGTTCTGCTGCTGGTGGGGGAGAAAGGGAGGGGATGATATCACTCCGACTTGCAGTACAGCAGTAATGAGCCACTGAAGTTTATCAGAGCACAAGTCACATGACTGGGGGCGCCTAAGAAACTGACAACATGTCTAGCCCCATTTCAATTTCATAATCAAATATTAAAATATCTCTTTGCTCTTTGAAAAAAAAAAAATCAGTGCAGAAGTCTGCTGGAGCAGCACTATTAACAGATATATTTGGAATAAAACATGTTTTCATATGACAGTATCCCTTTTAGTCCCAAACAAAAGTGGAACCATCCCATGTTATAGCAACTATTAATGGATGATACTTTTTTTTAGTGCTCCTTAAATAACACAGTCATTTTTTCTATACACATCTTCTCAGGATGTATACCAACATATGATCCCGTCATATCTTCTGAGAGAATTTATATTGGTTCCCCAAATCATTGATTTCAATGTAGAGTATGCATTGGTTCAGGATTTGATTTGGCTGAATCCAATGGGGCAAACATATTGAAGTTTTTTTGCCATGACTTGAGAAAAAAAGTTTTCAAATTATTTGAAAACAACAAAACTTGTAAATTACAATGAAAAAACTAAAACCTGGTGAGCAGGAGTTAAGTAAAAAATGTTAATTTTCAAGGCCAAAGTGCAGAGTAGAAGCAGGCCCTCCCTGTTTTTTTGGGGATGGCTAAGGCAATTGAGTGGGTAAGGGAGTAAAAACAGGATATTTGGTAGCATGGATCAGTGATGGGCGAATTTGCGCCGAAAAATTTGACGCCGGTGTCGTTTTTTTTCGACGCCGGCGACAAATTTTTTTTTGACCGCGTGAATTTGCGCCTGCCGAATAAATTCGCCCATAACTAGCATGGATGTGGGTGATCATCTTAGTAGATGCAGCAGTCACAGCATTTGGTGGTGGTCCTTGGAAACAGGGAGTGAAAGTGGAACTATGAGGATGGATGAGGATAGATTGATGGAAAGTGTGTAATGGGCCAACTCAAGCATGGGGTTCCCTGGTGGCAGAACAGTGGATACCACTGAGTCTGTATATTGTGGCTGATGGGGAAACAAAAGTTCTGTGGGTTGCAGTGGTGTTGAAGTAAATTACCGCACACAGGATTGTAATCCCAGGGCCATTTGCCCAAAAGAATCAGAACACTATGAGGAATAAATTGGATTAAAAAACAAGTAAAATATGTTATGAATGTTAAAATGTTTATTTTGTGTTAAAAATGTTGATGCTTTTATTAAATATGCAAGTGGTCAAAATGTGTGAGCATAAAGATGCTGTGGCTGCTGCGCTGTATCAAGGGTTAATTTTTTGTTTAAAGGTGCCCATTTCCATTTTTCAGGGATTCACTATTCCATAGAAATAAAAAAAATATGGATTTGATCCATCTCTAGTTTAAAGGCCAGTAAAAACGTACCTGCAAGGTAAGCAAATAGTATCCTAATAGTTAGGGAACACACAGGGGAGGGAGACATGATACCTTCACTCTTAGGGGCCTATTTATTACACCTTTTTTTTGGAGGGGAAAAAAAAACTCCAAAGCTGCTAAAAATCAGAATCTGAAAATACTCCAGCTAACACCTGTCGATGGTCCCTTTTACAGTTGAAAGATGTTTTTTTTTTTTGCCTTCATGTTTTTCGAGGGTTTTGAGGTGTTTTACCCTGGTTTTCATTTGAAAATTCCAAAAAATTTGAGGTTTTCAGGCACCAATTCAAAAAAGTTACACAATTCCAGTTGTCACGCAATTTTATGGAGATTTTTCCTGCATGCACAATTGTCGTTCTGATTTTTTAATAAACTAAGCCGAATCGCGGTTGGGAGATCCAACCAGATGTCAAATTTTATTTTTAAAATAATGAGGAAAATTTGAGTTTTCATAAATACCCCCTTAATATTTACATTAGCCAAAAACTGGAGAAAAATGTATAGTCAACTTAGTGACTTTGTTAAATGGACTTTAAAGTTTTTTAGTCACTGGCTGGAATATTTTCCTTTCAGAGGATTGTTTTTCTTGTTATTTTTCCCCCCTCCTGGGCTAAGCAGAAATAGAAATTGTTTACTAGTCCTGATTATAGTATTTGCAAAGCCTTTTAAACAACCACAGAACATTTCCCCAGCATGCAGAGATGTTTTTTCTATATTTTTGTTCCAGAAAATTGAACCTCTATGCAAAAACAACTTTTCGAAGTCACAATAAAAAAAAATGTAAAAATGTCTTTTGTTTCACAACCCCAAGAATGAAAACCTAACCCTAGTGTCGATAAAAGCTGTAAATTTTTACAAATGGAACATAAAAAGCACCACAAGGTAACATATTAGCCCCCCCTTTATTTTATGAGCACAACTTCACACACAATGGAAGTATTCATTTGGAAGTACTAAGGACGCCACGCCATTTCTCCGATCGCAGAATAGCTCTTTGAACAAGGGTTGCTATGTTTGCCACGAGAGGCTCCTTGGGGATTCTACATTAAGCTATAAAATAACTGTCATGAGTTATCAAAAATTTTAAAATGGGTGAAACTGTCCTTAAAAACATAAAAACTACATTTTCCTTCCAACAGACGTCAAGCAGAGCACATTTCATTATTTGCGGAGATTAAACTTTCCAGATAAACATACGGCATGAATGCAAGTGCTTTTATGCCTTCACCTCAACTCAAGCAATCTTCTTATGTTTCCCATCGCTCACACAAGTCACAATACAGCCATGAGGCTATTTATGGAGAATCCCAGATGTTCTTCTTTCCCTATTTTTATTCCTTTAAACAGCTGCTAAATCATTTCACATTGACCTTTTCTTATGCTTTGCAGTTGTTAATGATGTTGATATTAATGTTATCCTTATGGCGATGTTGTGTTTCCATTTCCATGTGAATATCTCCTGAAGCACTGACTTCAGATGTCAATTTTCTTCTCATGAGACATTTTCTGAAAAAAACATATAGTTCTTATTCTTTTAATTTCAATATCAAAGTTCCAATTTAGTATTTGGAAGATATTTAGTTTCTGGTATAAGTTTAAGTTGCTGTACAGGTAGAGTACAAGGACAACTCATTGGGGTAATTTCATGCCTGTCATCGTTAAATTAAAGTATCATTGTAAAATATAACTTTTTGGTGTGGTTACATGGGGCAATGAATAGTCTAGTGTTCACATGGCAATTTAAATGTTGCCGGCAAGAACAGCAAGAAGTACAGTCATATCTTGTTTTATGGAAAGTTTTTTACATATGCTATTAGGATCAGTGCAGTTGTATCATTAAGCAAAGTGTAGGGTCAATTATTTTATTTCATTAGAGCAGGGATCCTAAACCTTTTCAAGCTGTGAGCAACATTTAGAAGTAAAAGGAGTTGGGGAGCAACACTAGTATGACAAATGTTCTTGGGGTGTCATATAAGTGCTGTGATTGGCTATTTGATAGCCCTTTGTGGATTGTCACCCTACATTAAAGCTCTGTTTGACAGTACACATGGTTTTTATGCAATTAAAACTTGCCGTCAAGCCTGGAATTCAAAAATAATCGCCTGCTTTGAGGCCACTGAGCGCAACATCCAAGGGGTTGAAGAACAACATGTTGCTCACGAGCTACTGGTTGGGGATCACTGGTCTGTTTCTAATCAGGCCCAGATTTGTGGAGAGGCCACCAAGTTCTGGGCCTAGGGTGGCAGGATTTTAGGGGATTTTAGGAGCATGCTGCCCAACCACACCCACATTGATTCAGAAACTCTGGGGATTTGCAGGAGATACAATCGTTTTTTAAATTTCCCGTGCATCAGTACCCATTGCACTGATCCTGATATAAAGGGAGGAGATGGGGATGATGAACAACAGCAGGCTTAGGGGTGCCCCCTATGTAAATCCGGCCCTGTTTCTAAGGGAATAAGTGTTGGAGCACTAAGTAAGTAAGTCCTGCATCAATGGTCTGTGCAAGGTGCAGAGTATCAGGAGAAATGGGAATCTTGTAGAGGAGTAAGTACAGGGCTTAACCACTCCTTGAACCCACTGACAATCCCTAGGATGTAACAGGGATACCTTCATATCACCTACCTACTGAATTCTAAGAGTTCTGCATTGTAAACTGAAATTCTGCAGCAGAATAAAACTATTTACAGTAGTTGATCAGATAACAGTTCCAGCTAAACATCTGAGACATGTTTCATTTTATTATCTCATTTTAAACTCTTTTTGATTACAGGAGAGATAGGGTAGAGGTTTTGTGCTCATATTGCCCCTTTAATATAGCACTGAGTAGTAAAAGCATTAAAAAGAAACTGCTGGTTGTTCTGTTGTTACTCTACATGGGCAATCATTTGATCACATGACTTTGCAAACCCTTCGCTTTGGGACAGACACATTTTAAATAACCTTATGGAAAAGTAATAGAAGTTATAACCAGCAAACACTGTGATGCCAGAGAGAAGGACAAAGGGCAAGAATGGAAGAGGGGCTTGAGTGCTGATTTGCTAGAAATAAAGTCCCAATGTTAACATGTTATAGAGATAAAAAAAAGAGTCTTAAAGATGTAAAGAAGGGGCAGTCTCTTTCTTCTCTGTTGGAGAAGAAACATATAGGGCAAGCTCTGGTATTTGATGGAAAGGTTTGACTTAAGATATAAAATTTGATTTATAATTAAGGAGCATTGACGGAGAGAATTGCAATTTTACAGTTAATTTTGCATGAGTGAAGCACTTGGAGGGATTTAAAAGGGTAAAGACATAAGCATTGTAAGGAACCATGGAACTGCTGATTGCAGGCAATGGGATATAGTGTACATGGTTTCATAGTAAGATAGGTTGAAAAAAGTCCATCATGTTCATCCTTTTAAACCTATATATAACCTACCTAACTGCTGGTTGATCCAGAGGAAGCCAAAAAAACCCCATTTGAAGCCTCTCTAATTTGCCTCAGAGGGGTAAAATTCCTTCCTGTCTCCAAGATGCAACGGGACCAGTCCCTGGATCAACTTGTACTATGAGCTATCTCCCATATCCCTGTATTCCCTCACTTGCTAAACACCATCCAACCCCTTCTTATACCTATCTAATGTATCAGCCTGTACCACTGATTTAGGGAGACAATTCCACATCTTCACAGCTCTCACTGTAACAAACCCCTTCCCAATATTTAGCTGGAACCTCTTTTCTTCTAATCGGAATGGGTGACCTTGTGTCAGCTGGAAACACCTACTGGTAAATAAATCATTAGAGAGATTATTATATGATCCCCTTATATATTTATACATAGTTATCATATCACCCCTTAAGTGCCTCTTCTCCAGTGTTAACAAACCCAACTTGGTCAGTCTTTCCTCATAGATCAAGATTTTTCTAATGTCCTACTCTTCCCGTGAATCGATGGCCCTTTTAATACAGCTCAAGACCTTATTTGCCCTTGATGCTGCTGACTGGCATTGCTTGCTACAGCCAAGTTTATCATCTACAAGGACTCCAAGCTCCGTCTCCATTATGGATTTGCCTAGTGCAGTCCCATTAAGGGTATAAGTGGATATTTTTACATCCCAGGTGCATGACTTTTCATTTATAAACATTGAAAACATATATGGGTAGTTCTGTTTGAGGAAAGCATGATCAGTAATTACCCCCAAAGTCTAATTTTGAGGGGTATCTTTACTAAGTATGGCAAACATGACTACTCATCAGCCCAGTCAATGCAGTTTGGCTACTCACATGTGTTCTCATGTTATGCTAATATTATCCTACTCATACTGGTGGATAATTGGTTTTGTATTACTGCTCCACGCACATGACACCAGTGTGACATATTTTGACAATGTTCTGAAATAAAGGTAGAAGGTGCTTAAAAACTAAGCTAAGTATTTAGCTGCTGAGGTATTGGCTATCCCAGACTATTTCTCAAGATACCACCATTACGTCTTCTAAACTGGATTCCTAATTTAATTTAAATTAATTTGATTCAGATTATGGAGGATAATGTGAACTCTTGAATAATAATGTGAAAATGTAAAGGATTGTATCCATTTTTGTATCTTATCAAATATATATATATATATGTGTGTGTGTCGAGATTAGTCATGTGCTTAATCAAATTGATCGTTCCTGCCAGAAGAACCAATTCAAGGTAGGCTCACTCCTCCTCCCTTGCCACACTGTTAATGTTGTTCTTTGCGACATAAATAAATTCTGCCATTATCTTAATGCTTGACTTATAGCTATCAATATTCAGTTCTTAAACCCGAAAAATAAAGACACTGGTACTACCAGCTGTGTTCCACCCATTGACCTGTCTGTTTGATGAATAGTGTTGGCATTTTCCTGTAGTGTCCCCCATATGCCTTGTGTTGTGCTGTTCATCCGTCTTTCCCAGTACATTAAATTCCACCAAATGTTTGCATTATGAAGTGCATGTTGTAGAGAACTAAAACAATATTAATATGGGAGGATGTGATTTATCCTTTCATTCTCTCTTGTGAAACTATTGATTTCACATAAAAAAACGAGGCCTTAAGAAGCCAAAGTGGAGCGGTAGATGCATGTGTCATTAGCATTGTATCCATTGCTTCTAAACATGAAAGTGATTGGTTATGTTGGTCTCCATGGGAAACATGACCTTAAACCTTCTGCTGTAATCTTATAAAATGAATTTATGACAATTTTCTCCTGTCAAGCACCAACTTCAAGCACCGGTTGAATGGATTAAATGAGTCTTTTATTCCACTGAGTCTTTTATCTTTATCTATCAGCAAATCTTTCTTTTCTTCCAATTTACACCACCTACTTTACAACAAATTGGTAAGTGTAATGTGAGCATGCAACTGTCTTTTTGTTATACATTTTTATTAACCTTTCCAGTGTGACTTTATACCATAAACTATGAGACAATATAAACTACTTGTGAATGTCCTAATGGTTAGATCTCCTTTCCTGTTTAGGTCTGAAAGGTTTGTCTGAAGATGATTAGTGCAAATAAATGCATAAAATGCAATGTTTTAGGCCTTACTCCACTTCCTTATCAGAGGAAAAAGTTCAGGGTACATGTAAGAAAGAGCACAGAGAGAGAGAGAACATCTGAAAGCAGTTTGTCTGATTTTGACCATACTGTCCAACCATCTGAACATAGATACCAGGCTGAGGGCCTATTTTGACTGATCTTTCTATAGAAATGCAGATGATCTGACATGGCTGAAAATTGTATCTGCCAGTGCACCATATTGGTGAGTGCAGGGTTCTTTGGCAGATGAGGGCATTATGAGGTGCTGCAGCTTCATGATGTTACCCAAGCAAATGGAACTCTAGAAAGGTGGTCATACATGTGTATACTTATATGTTATCTGTACATTTGACTCACAGTAAAACCAGTCAGGCACTGTGGTGTATTGCCCATATAGTTAGTTGTATTACCAACTTTTGACTTATTTCTTCTTCTAATTGCAGCCAATGAGGAGCTTGTATATTGACCCAATGTTTTGGATCAAAACCAAGGGGAATCAAGGGGAATTTAAATCCAAAACATTGAGGTTCTCAGCTGTATACATGTCTGTTTTTCCAAATGCTTCATGTTTGTATATTATGGGCCCATTTACTTAGCTCGAGTGAAGGAATAGAAGAAAAAAACCTTTGAATTTCGAATGTTTTTTTTGGCTACTTCGACCATCAAATTGGCTACTTCGACTTCGACTACGACTTCGAATCGGACGATTCAAACTAAAAATCGTTCGACTATTCAACCATTTGATACTCGAAGTACTGTCTCTTTAAAAAAAATTTGACCCCCTACTTCGCCACCTAAAACCTACCGAGGTGCCATGTTAGCCTATGGGGAAGGTCCCCATAGGCTTTCTAACAATTTTTAGGTCGAAGAAAAATCGTTCGACCGATGGATTAAAATCCTTCGAATCGAACGAATTTTTCGTTCGATCGTTCGATCGAACTATTTGCAGTAAATCCTTCGACTTCGATATTCGAAGTCGAAGGATTTACATTCGGCAGTCGAATATCGAGGGTTAATTAACCCTCGATATTTGACCCTATGTAAATCTGCCCCCATGGGTACTGTTGGGTATCTATAATGTATTGAAATACAGGTATGAGACCTGTTATCCAGAATGCAAGTCTACTGGAAAATCATGTAAACATTAAAAAAACCCAATAGTCTGTTTTTGCTTGAAAGAATTAATTAATGATACCTTAGTTTGGATCAAGAACAAGCTACTGTATTATTATTACAGAGAAAAGGAAACGATTTTTAAAAATTTTGACTATTTGATTATAATGAAGTCTATGGGAGATGGTCTTTGCATAATTCGGAGCTTTCTGGATAACACGTTTCTGAATAACTGTAGTAATCCTGTAGTAACTGATTTTGATATTTACTTCTAAGAAAAAATACTGACCCACTGCTGCAGTCTGTAAGACCTGCCAAAAAGGGCCAAAGCGCTGGAATATAGCCCCCAGCTCAAAGGGCACATGTATCAAATTCCAAAAAATATATTCCAAGGCTTTCTATAAAAGTTAAAAAATTAGTTTTATTTAACTTTACGCATTTCGTACCCACCGGTACTTATTCATAGGCCTACGAATAAGTACCGGTGGGTACGAAACGCGTAAGGCGGAACGTCAATTGGTCTGTATGCCTACTTTTTAATACTTGATGTTAAATAAAAACTAATTTTTTAACTTTTATAGAATGCCTTGAAATATATTTTTTTGGAATTTGATTTGATATTTACTTGTCATGTTTGACAGGAGGCATGGCACCATTTGCAAACATATATTTTCCCATGGTATTTTTGCTATAATGTGTGCATTGATATAACATTATAGAAATAAGGTTTCATGTATGAAGAAGTCATAATTTAATGGAAGTTTGTAGTCTAGTCACCAATAAATACAAACAACTTTTGGATTAACCAAATTCCTTTTCAAAATAGTATTAGCCACAAAAGCAAATCCTTAATAAAGGCAGAAAGTCCAGCGTCTGCTTTTCCCCACAATAGCTGCCCGGATTAGTTAATAAAAAGATGTTTAAATCCTTTCCCGGTTGATCAGCCAAGAGTTTCCATATCGGATAAGTGAAAGCACATTAGGTTTATGACAGGAAAGGTAATTGAAGGTCAAAGATACCCTGGTTCTCTGACTGTCACATCTGCCCTAGGGTCAGATCTTCATTCATTTCAGCATATGGCTAAAATAGGTTGACTTGTGCTAAATTGCTTGTCAGCATTCAACAGTTTTAGCCCATTTAACTAATGCCAAATTGGCTGTGCTAACGAGAAAAAAACTCTTCTGACTAATGGGATTCTCTAGCGGAAATGGCAAGCAAGGTCGGGGATGGGGCAAGGAAATGCTTGGAGGCCAACGTGCAATGATGGTTCTTTTCAAAATGTTATAATTTTCCTGGAGACTTGTTTTATCTTTATCTCTCTAGCTGAATAAAATAAAAATACATTGATACGCTTTGGTTTTGGGTAAATATAACATTTTACTGGGTTCTTCTGCAAAAACAAAGGTAAGTTAGTGAATTATTAGTGTTCTTCAGTGATAAGCAGGTTCTGTTCACAGAATGGAATGTCCAGGAGGTTCTGTTGTGTTTTTGTGATATTTGATTAACTGTAGATTGCTACAGGTATTGCTGTTTTATTACATGGAGATAATTAAATGATTAGACAGCTTTCCAGCAGCTTTCAAAGCCTTTTCTGATGCAAGGTCTTGACTAGGAAAGTAAAGGGTTCTTTCTGAATTTAGAGGTATGGAATTGAGCCTTGTAATTATATATAGTATTAAGCACTGTGGAAACCAAGCTTCCTGCTCTGCTTTATTTTAACTGAAAAAGGAAAGGAAAACTCACACAAAAGCCTTTATAATCAATCTTAGCTACACTATTTATGTACTAGAACTTATTTGGTCTCCCTTTCCTCAGAGGCCAGGTTCACCTCTGGGTGTTAGTGTCACGCTCTCTTGTTGGTGTTTTAAGTTGTCCTTAACTCTGTACAAGGGACAGTAAAACTAGAGAATTTATGTGATGCTCTACAGCCAGAGATTTGACTCACCCTAAGTGTCTTTACCCTTACTCTCAAAAAGGAGAAAATATACCAAAAATCTGAGGGTCTTAAGAGGAATGGAGGTCAGCAAACCAAGATGAGCCAAGTTACTTTCTTTATTGTCCTGGTCCTGGTCATGCTTTAAAGGAGAACTAAAGCTCAAATAAAGTAGTAGGCTAGAAATGTTGTAAATTATGTTTTGGGCTTTTGTACCAGCCCTTTAGCAGTAAAGATTTGTGTCTCCAAAGATGCCCCAGTAGCTCCCCATCTTCTTTTCTGCTGATTCACTGCACATGCTCTGTGCTGCTGTCACTTACTGAGCTTAGGGACCCACTCACAATATACAGTACACATAGAATAGAAATGTCACACAATATAAGGTTGATTAGTAATTAATACAGATAATTACTAAATGGCAGCACAGAAACCAGTGCAATTAGCATCAGAATTTAATAATCAGCAAACCTGTAGCATCAGCTTATATTACAGCCAGGGAAGCTCATTTTCTGCTGGATAATTAGTGACGAGCCCTAAGCTTAGCTTCTCAACAGCCAATCAGAGCCCACTGAGCATGTGAGTGTCACAGACACTTTCCAAGATGGTGACCCCCTGTGACAAGTTTGAAGTCCTGGATCATTGCTGATATTGAGAGCCTGAAACTTTAGGCTGGTGCAGTAAGTTCAGTATATAAAATATGCCATTTTCATTTTTAGTCATTGGCCTGACTAATGACAATTTAATGCTGCATATTTTTTTCAAGAGACCACTGTAAAGTCTGTGCAACAAGTTGTCCAGGTCGATCTATTACATGAGGAAAATATCTATGTTGTAGACCAACATCTAGTAGTGGTTCCTTCAAATACCTGAGACTTTCATTCAACCTCCAAGTTAATAGTGCCCCATGACCCAAACATGCAAGACGTATAACTATACCAACATGCTGCCCCTCAAAAGATGGTACTTGTTTTCCATTTGCTTTAATTCTCCAAACAGTTTGATCCTTGTCCTAGGGAGCCATTGTCTAACAAGCTCCTTCTGACTGTGCAATGGCCTGCATTATCCTATTACAGAAACCCATATTAAGACATGGTGGACACTAGAGAGGTCTTGACATCATTGGGGTTTGCCCAGCTGAATAGGGATGTAAATGGCATTCTTTGTACTAGAAACCAAGTACATTTTGTTCATGTTTATGTCAGAAAACAAGAAGAAATGATGGCCCATAAAAAAAAAAAAAAAGATGTCAAACTTGTTAACTACTATTATCACTGAATGAAAAGTATTGTAAATGTGTCGCTTTAACATTACTACTGTCATAGTGAAGGCACCGCTAAACTACTGGCAAGTTAAACTATGCTTAGTTGCAGGACTGGTTACTCCTTTGGGTACAGTTTCCATCTAATTGTTTTAAACTACAATCTCATAACACAAATGCCAATCCCTTTCCCCTCCAAGCTGATGAATTGAAGCAGTTTAACTACTGTATTACATGTAGCAGAAGCCATCGGAACACCAATAGATACGTTCTCTTATTTTATTGAACGTTAAATTCACTTTGCAGAACTGACCTTGTTTTTTAAAGCAAAACCTCTCAAATAAACTGATCCAGAAAGGAGGATTTTTGCTGTCAAAGGCAAGTCCACAATATAAAAATTGTTTTAATTTCTCACTTCCCAATAGATCTGAAATGAGTTCCTTACAAGGTCGCTCCCAAGTACATTGCATATCTCTCTGCAGGGATTTACACTCTTATTAGATTTCATAGGTCACCATTGTACCATAAGGTTTATAAATTGAATCAGCCACATCATTTTTCCTTTCTATTGCATTGAATCCAGACATAATTTGTCACTGGGAGATAGTAGAAAAGTGTATCTCTGCCGAACAAATGTTGTCTCTTTAAAACACTCTGAAATATGGACTCTCCTTCAACAAATACATCATCAATGGATCCTGAATACTAATCAAGGCATTCTGCGGTGGTTAAGGTGCCATAGTTGAAAAATGTTATAGTTGTACAGGTTGCTTTATACTTCTTTTATGCAAACAGCAGTCCTTGGGTGAACATTAACCTGAGTAACCACAGTGTACTTTTATCAACTCAACCACATGCCATGCTGATCCCACCCCATCAGCCCTATGTCTGTTTTTATGAAAAAGCTAATATTTAGGGGCACATTTACTAAGGGTCAAATATCGAGGGTTAATTAACCCTCGATATTCGACCCTCAAAGTAAAATCCTTCGACTTCGAATATTTTTTTAAAGAGACTACTTCGACTATCGAATGGTTGAATAGTCAAACAATTTTTAGTTCGAATCGTTCGAATCGAAGTGGTAGTCGAAGGTCCAAGTAGCGTATTCGATGGTCGAAGTACCCCAAAATTCGAAGTTTTTTATATTCGAATCCTTCACTTTTTATATTCGAATCCTTCACTCAAGCTTAGTAAATGTGCCCCTTAGTGATAGGCGAATCTGTCACGCTTTGCTTCAACAAAAAATTTGCGTAACAGCAAAAAATTCACTAAAAGCGTTGAAGTCAATGGGCGTCAAAATATTTTTGACGCGCGTCAATTATGCACAACTATTTTGTCCAAATGCATTGAAGTCAGAATAATTTTGATGAAAGTCAATTGTTATATACACACCAAATTATGATGAGCAGCAATTTTTTTTTGTTGTCGCAGCTAATTTTTTGCTGGCGAATTTTGCCCGCAGTTTCACAAAAACATTTGCGGGCAGAGAAACGCTGAAATTCACCACAAATCCATGTCTGGAAAATTTATAATCACCCATAACTACTGATTTTTTTATACTAACATAGCATTCCTTTAAATATACATCCACCCAGTCCCCCTCTCTCTTTGCCTAAATGAGAATTTATGGTTAATAGCATGCATCATTAGTGACCATGGAAACAGTAAAATGAGGAAAATAAGCCTTCAATTCATCAATTCATCAATATTGAGTACTAAGCACAAAGGGAAAACAATTTAAGGAAGTTTTATGAATTATCTATTTACTTGAACTATTAATCTACTTGCAGCAAATTGTTTTATTGACAAATATAATATATATATATATATATATTCCGTATATGGGGGAAATGTAATAAAAATCTCAAAGAGTAAACTTTGCAAATAAAAATTTGTCTGTCACAATGTAATATTCTTCATTAGGCTTTTATTGCATTGCGAATCTTAATTGCGCATTGCAGACCTGGAACACTTGCTCTGTAGTTTCGTTAAATATTTTGTCCAAAAAAAATGGTTTGCGATTGTGCAGGTCGCTAACATGGTTGCTAACGTTCAAAGGCTTTTTGGGGCAGCTGAAACATATTACATTCCCTTTTTTATGTTCAGTTAGATGTTACTTTTGCCTGTTTGGAAAGTGCAGTCATTGCACTCATACTCATGACCAAGCTTTGTGCTTTATGGCAGGGAATCTAGATATACAGTAGACTAGAAGCATAGGAAGTGGTTAGCAAGATACATACAGTAGCAGTATTAGCTATATTTTATTTGAAAGACTTGTATTTTTTTTTAATTGCATTGTTGAAATGAGGGCACAATTGTTGAGTCTTCCCTTAATATATGACTACACACATTTAGGCCTTAAAGAATCTATTGGTCAGGACATCATGTCCTATTTTGCAACACAGAACAATGTCCAAAAAATGTTCTATGATTAGCAGAAGTGTAAAGATGGAGAATGCAAGACACTCTAGGGGTCTAAACTGATTGTTACACTAAGGGGTCATTTACATGCAGTGTAAATGCTACACTTTTAGAAGCTATTGCCATTATTTTCCCCACAACGGAGCATTTTCCAGAATTCCAGTGCATTGAGCATGAGAGCTGTGGTCATTCGCCCTTCGATGCAAATTGAACTTAATTGGTCAGACAAATCCAGTAGCATTTAATGTAAAAGTAACGTGTGTTTTTGATTCTTTTGGCACATCTTGACTATGCCTATTGATGCAAGCTGCTGTGGAAGCCCTCCAACTACAGCTTGGTTTGGAGATGGCAACAGCTCCAGTGTATCCCGGGATCAATAAATGCAACATTGCTCAAGGCGGAAATAAATGCATTATTTCCAAGTGCAAATGCTTTGAATTATGCTTATGGCATTATAAAAGCCCACTTTTCAAGTTGAGAGCAACTGGTCCATGAAGTCAATATGCTCTTCCACAACAGCCCAATAACCATACCTAGAAATGCCAATGGAAAGGCATTTCCTTCAACTAGAATATTAATGCGCTAAAAACATCCAACCTAGTCAATGTCACTCATAATTTCAGATAAACTTGACTTTAGATCTGTGAATCAGCCCAATAGGTATTCTATTTGTAAGATGCTGATTCTTCTGAATAATATAAACTCCAAAGTAGATGTTGACTCATAAACCTCATAAATTCATGGGCAATTTCATGTTGTGTAATGATAATCAATTTATGCCTCACAAGTCATTGCATGAATCAACCCAAACTAGACAAAAACATATGAAGAAATATATAATAATAAGAATAATAAGAATATGGTTTGGTTCAGAAAAAAATAACATCACAAAATGAGAAAAACTATAACTAAAATAAACTCTTCTAGTGTCTTTGCAGGGAATTGTGGTAGTGCAAGAGCTAGGAGTTGCAGTATTTGACTAGTCAGCTTTCCAGGATGATAAACAGCTAAACATTTTGCTTTGTGATATAGAGAAATGAGTTAATTACCTGTTAATTAGAGTTCTCCCAAAACTCTGGCCTGTCAGCAATATCCGATAATTGAGCTGTTTGCCTCAGCTTCAGGGAATGTATCTGGATTCCGAAAGCACATAAATAAGAAACGGAGGCAAATCACTCTTTTTTCCTTAACCCCTGAGATTGCGAGGTGTGAAGTTATAAAGTCATTGCTCTGAACTGTCTCCATTAAAATGGCTTAAGACTTTGGAAAAAACTAAAATACTAAGGAACCGAAAAGTGGAAAATAGAAACTTTGATATCATTTTCGTTTGGGTGAGCATAAGCAGGAAACCCTACCAGCCAGTGCTTTTGGTAGATCAGTGGTTTTCAGACTTTTTCAATTTAAGTTCCCCCTTTGACGTCCAACAGTTGATTAGGGCACCTACATCTTTATGGGAAGGTAACAGATATGTGAAAGCTTTTCTGCATTAGTCATTTGGAAGAATATTCATGGCAACCAACAAATTATATCTTCAAATCTCACTATCACAGACTTTTAGTATAGGACAGGCATTGCCTCTATACTTCATCCTAAATGAGCCAAGACCCTTCTAGGAGGACCAGCCCCACAGTTTGTGAACCACTGGAAGTAGATGTGGTTGCTTTTCATAACAAAAGGAGATGCTACTTAAGCCTACACCATCTGAAAGAGATTGAAACTCTTCCAGATGAGGAGTTGATTCAGAAGAACAAATTGAGCTTAAGGAGGCTGAGGATCACTCCACCATGGATACAAGTGTTTAAACATGCTGTACATTATACTGCAAAGAAGAATAAGAAAATTAGTCTTTAGGTTTTCTTAATCCTTTGTTTGACTCTCCAACTTAAACAATTTTGATGCCATTCCAGAGGCCGAGGCCACTAACCAATGGCAATGGGCAGTAAGGTACAGTACAGTAAGGGGCAGATTTATCAAAGGTTGAGGTCGAATATAGAAATTTATCATGTACTGTTTCTTTAAAATGCGACCGACCATTCGCCCTCTAAATCCTTCTAAATTGCTGTTTTAGTCTATGGGGGCCTCCTAGAACCTATTTGGAGTAAATTAGTGGACTAAGGGTTTTTTTTTGGGGAAAAACATCGAAACAAATTCGATCGAATTCGCTATTCCTTTGATTCATATGATTCTAATTTGGCTGAATACGGACCTATTCCATCAAAAACGGACCTATTTGACCAAAAAAAAAAAACTTCGACTTAATTTCGGTTGGTCTTTTTGAATTCGAATTTCTACATTTTTTCAATTAAAATTCGACCCTCGATAAATATGCCCTAAGTTGCAGCTAAATGATTGCTTTTAAAAGCAATCTACCATTGGTTTACTACCTCTCTTTCCTACATACTCTCCATCAAACCCCCAACCAAAGATCAATACAGTAAAACTTTGCATGTTTTGTTTCATATTAAGTGGCAAATTTACAAAATCTGGAAAATATTTTTCCTGTTTCTTGATCTTTTCCACAAGTTTAAATCCAGGGAAAATATATTCTTTACCAGATGAGACGCTCCTACAGGCAGCAAATATGCCATGAACAAATGAGTGGCTTTTTAAATGAGCATTTTTTTATCGAATGCTGCAAAACTAGCAGTTCAAATTTGTTTACAGAAATGTATTTTGTCCCAAGTGTGACTTTTTATAAATAGGAACACTATTCTCACTCATGAAACAAAAACATGTTTACTTGAATTCAAACAAGAAAATGAATTTGATAGGCAGAAAATCAGCCCCTATGTGTAAGTAAACAAATATAATGAAGGCACAGTATGGAAAATTCAGAAAATTGCTACAGGGTAAAATTTTTGCCGCTAGCAAGCCGGTTCATTTACATACATGTAACAACTTCCCATGACAAGTGTTACTTAGCAGAAAAATGTAATGTGAGCTAGCAATAGAAAGTGCTAATTAATAGCAATCCTCACGTGATACCAGGCTTACACATACGGATATAGCAATACAGCAATGCTCGCTGCAGAAAGACCTCAGTGAGGAAAAAAACAGTGCCTGTAACACAGCAAAAGTCAATCAATTTCAATAATTAATCTTACAGGATAGGGCCACACAAATGGCAGACATGCACTCATCCTCCAAGTGCCAAAACTAGATTCTGCTGGGGTTAAGAAAAACATCACAAAATGAGAACAATTAGGAATATATTTAACTAAAATGAACCCTTATAGAGCCTTTGCTGGGAATTCCAGGAGTGCAAGAGCAAGGAAGTTGCAATATTTGTCTACTCAGCTTTCCAGGATGATAAACAGCAAAACATTTTGCTCAGGTTCTTCTTCTATGGAAATTCATTAACGTGGTCCGCATGAATCCACTAAGATTGTGTTTTCCAAGCTTTTCCTCCTTTAATTACCGTAGTCCTCCAGCAGACCCACACTCCTATGTTAGGGTCCCTCCACCTTTATTGACTATGCCTAATACCCATAATGCATTAATGGAAAAACATAACTCCCACTGGGCACAGGTTACCTCCATAGTAATTCTTGTACAGTGGAAGCTTTACATCCCCTTAAATATAGAATAAAGTTTTCAGCTGAAACAACCTCTGAATTGAACATCTACATCAGATGATAGCTCCCTAATTTGTGCCAATGAGCCAGAATATTCTGCTTTTTTTATAAATCTCCTTCTCTCGCCTCTCCAGTTGCATCCTTGTCTGAAAGAGCTTGCAATTGGTCCTTGACAGATAGCAGATAAAAGTTTTTGCATAACATTACAGTATATTTTCGGGAAGTGTTCTATTTTTTTATTCAGTATCCTAGTCAGGGTACCCTGACATCAAGATGTAGCAATGACATTCTTTTTATGCTGGTCTTGGAGACTTAACATTTCATATCTCAGAAATAATGCCATACTGCTAGTCTATCATTATCTGTAAATCTCAAAAGAAAGGCACAGTTCGCTGCCCCCAAGTCCCTCCGATGAAAGGAGGTTGGATATTTTTATTGCTCTAATGCAAGAGGAAAAGAACTGATATTTTTCTTGTTTGGTTTTCTTTCAAAGGAGTTGGATCGACCTATTCTTCTGCGGTATTAGGTGTACAACAATAGGTCTGTTTTTTATTCAGGAGTTAGTGGAACATCTATCCACCAGGGACCTTCCATTCAGCAGCTCTTTAAAAATTAAATAAGGAAACCTCAGATGGGGGAACATTTGGGATTATTTGAAGTTTTGCTATTTACTGTTGATTTAACTTTATTTGCCCTAAAACAATTTATTTAACATGTTATTTGATCTGCAGTAATACAGTTATATAAAAACAAGGACCAATGCATTCAAACTCCAGCTCCTGTCTGGGTTATTAAGTTATTTAAATGAAAACAAAAGCTGGAAATCAAACAGAACTGCAAAACTCATACATGCATAGATTTATGATATTTCTTAATTTTATTTTGTGTGTGAAATTAATTACACTTTCTAAACATATGGGACCAGATTGAGTTCGGTGACTTGAAAACTACATTGAATATGGAGTTCTGCAATTGAATTGCACTGCATCACGTCACGTTGGTGGCTGAATTTTGTGGTATATGTTTAGTTATGCACTCCAACTGGTTTTTAATACTTTTTGAAATTTATGATCATTTGAGAGCCACAAAAATAGATGGGATTTGCAAATATGCCTTTTTCACTCATCCAAACCTGCTATTGGAATGTCATCCCTGTAACGCTAATCAAATAATGGACAAGATTCAATTTGTTGAGAAAAACTCAATCTCTTAATCTGATTCCAAATTTCCCCATTGGCTTCTGTTGAGTTTTTTATGTGATAAAATATATAATTTGTCTCTCTTTTAATAGCATCTGGCCCATTAATTCAAATCCTTTGAATTCATAGTATAGTTGTGACTGGGTGCTTCTGTTGATTTTTCATGGTGTAGTTTAATAATTCACTCTACCTTATACAATTTTATTCCTGAACCAACAAGTGTATTTTTTTAGCTGTAATATTGGTGTGTACTGTATACAGTCATCTCTGGTCATTGTCCTGTGCATTTAGAAAGAGCCAGCACTTCACAATGAAACTGCTTTCAGATAAGCTAATGTAGGAGATCAGACACTCCTTTTCCCTGTTCTGCTTGTGACATCACAGAGCCCAGTTACAGGCAGAGAAGTGACCAATTGGCTGGAAGCCCCAGAGGATATCTGGGAAAAAGAGGAGGATCCAGTGGTTTGGTGCCAAATGCAAGGGGTTATCAGAGAGAGAAGTGATAAAAGCACCCCTGCAGTATCCAGACAGAACCATTGTGTGTGTGAAACTGTCCTGGAGGGCAAACGGGCTGCTGTTTTGTGCTGTGCAGATCTAGATAAGAGTTCTGCTTTTCTAGAAGTACAGTGAGAACCCATCATGTTCCCTGTTAAACTGCTAGAGACTCAGGGGGTGAAAGGTGCCACTGTTGAGATTGACCCTGCTGCAGAGCTGCCTGTAATCTCCAGTGTGACTGCCTACGAGAGCACCCCTGTGAGTGAGCCACTGTGTGAGGACAGGTCTTGTTCATGCACCTGTCACGTGGGAGCAGCTACTGAGTTCCAAAGGGAGAGTTACTTTTGGGAAAGAAAGTGCTACCGGGAGAAATAAAAGGTATTTGGGGAGGGACATTTCATTTGAATTGAACTGTGTCTTGTTTAATCCCTTCCGGATTTGGACTGTGATTATAAAAAGACTGTGTTAGTTAGACAGTCAGTGGGATATTTACTAGAGAGTTAGATAGGCCCCCACTTGTCCCCAGTGCAGGAGAGTTCTATATATTAGACTGCATGTTTGTTTCTATCTTTTACAGCTTCTATATAAAGTTATAGTTGGCTACTGAAAATTGTGTTTATTTTCAAAGTGCAATTCCCCTGAGGTGAATTTCCTCAGTGCCCACTACGTGGAGGCACTGCTTTAGTAATCCCAATATCCTAGTATCTTTCATGCAAACAGGTCCAGGTCTGTCTAACTGCACCAAAGTAAGTGAGTATACCAACAAAGGTTTCTACTTACTGTAATTGGAGGAATCACAGTTGGACTTGAATTTTTACTACTGAGAGCTATTTTCAGATCTATAACGGAGCTTTTATCTTGATACATTCACATTGTTCTGCTGATTGGCTGCTGGTGGAAAAGGGAGGGGTGATATCAATCCGGCATGCAGTGCAGCAGTAAAGAGTGACAGAAGCTTATCAGTATACAAGTCACATGACCGAGGGCACCTAGGAAACTAACAACACATCTAGCCTTTTGTCAGATTTCAAAATTAAGTATAAAAAATCTGTTTGTTCTTTTGAAAAACAAATTTCAGTGCAGAATTCTACTGGAGCAGCACTATTAATTGATTTGTTTTGAAAAAAAAACACCTTTTCCTCTGCAGAATCCCTTTAACTAAATTATTTCCAGAACCCACAATTCATTGGTAGTGTAACATGCAATTAGCCAGGGGCTTCATTTTTTGCCCACAGTTGACATGAGCATCGCAAACTGACCCTCATTAGTGATGGGCGAATTTATTCGCCAGATGCGAATTTGCGGCGAATTTGCGCGATTCGCCGCCAGCGAATAAATTCGCGAAATGCCCGCGAAAATTCGCAGCAAAAATTCGCCGGCGTCAAAAAAAAATTTTCCGAAAAAACGGACGCCGGTGCCAAAAACGGGCGCCGGCATCAAAAACGAGACGCCGTCGCGATTTCGCGAATTTTTCACAAAATTCGCTAATTTTTCGGCGAAGCGAAACGGCGCAAATTCGCCCATCACTAACCCTCATGGATCCTGCCACCTAGAAGGATATCTATCAAACATTTCAATAGAAAGTTGCAATGTGCATAGTAAAGAAGTCATGAAATAGTGACACATTTACCATGATTAGCAATTATAATAGTTAATTTATAAGTTATAGTTATTAATGATAAAATAACAGTTGTGCTGTCTTGCCAAAAATATTTTCTTACTTTATTTTCAAGCAAGTTCAGAGTGGAGCAAAATCACAAGGAAATGAATGATTATCAGTTTGCTTGAATGGTGAAGATAGCCTTGCCATTGACTTCTATGGCATCTGGACACGTTTTAGTTTACATCATTTTAATTTCACATTTTCACTATTTTTTTATAACAACCCCAGGTGATTTTGACCACAATTATTGATGATTAAGCCCTTGATCATTACAGCCTTTCAAAAGACTGAATGAAATGGTTTCTCCTAAGCTGTATAATGAGTCCTCAGGGGTACCTTATGCTATGACTCCATGGGGCAGATTTACTAAGGGTCAAATTTCGAAGTTAAAAAAAACTTCGAAATTCGACCCTCGAATTGGAATCCTTCAACCTTGAATATCCAAGTCGAAGGATTTTTAGAGTATTCGAATAGAAATTGAACGGTTCGAACGATTGTTAGCGATCGATCGAAGGATTTCTATTCGATCAAAAAAACGTAGAAAAGTGCTGTGGAAGGTCCCCATGTGCTAACATTGCACTTCGGTAGCTTTAATTTGGCGAAGAATGAAGTCGAAGTTTTCGATTATCGAATGGTCGAATATTCAAACGATTTTTACTTCGAATCGAAGGCGAAGAAAATTCGAAGTCATAGTATCCTATTCGATGGTCGAAGTATCCAAAAAATTACTTCGAAATTCGAAAATTCACTTGAGCTTAGTAAATCTGCCCTATCTGTAGATTTTTATTATTTCTTTATTGTTCTAGACTAAACGTTTTCTAAAGTCACCATAGCATCTGCTTCAAGTCATTTCCCTCTCCTTCCAATTCGCAGAATGAGTTAATGAACAGTAGGCACTATTTATTGTTTTTAGGATGACACTTTTGCTTCATAGATCACATGTTCTGCAATTAAAATTGATTTTTCTGTCTGATAAATGTCTGACCTAGGGTAATAGAGGATCTTAGTGGAGACACTAACTGCAGAATGTGAAGGTCAGCTGGTACTGTAGATAGACAACTAAGATACTGTATGCCTAATAATTTCCTGAGGGGGATTGATCAAAATGCAGTTTTGATCTCCATCTGCTGTAGTTGGTCTGCCAACCATATTGAAGTTTCCTATTGATTTGACAGCCAGGCAGTCATATTTATGTGATGTGTTGAAACTACATATTGTTTGCCTTTACTTCTGTTTATGAGTCATGTCCTGAGCTGCAGTTTGTCTAGGATGCATACATGGCTATAAAGAGATGCTGTTTTTTGCCCGTATTCACAAATTTGCTTAATTCCAACTTAGATAAAAAAATACACTCCTAATGAAACAAACTGTGATCCTAGGCCACTCTCCAATATGCAATAGTTTAACATCTGTAATGACTTGAACGTTATATGTACATGGTGGGACAATTGATTAGGTCTTAGAAAGGAGACACTCTCTGCAAGAAGTTTGTATGTTTTCCCCTTGTTTAATTGTGTTTCCTGCATTTACTCCAGTTTCCTCCCACCCCCCAAAATCACACAGGAAAATTAAGTGGCTCTTGATTAAATTGGCCATCAAATTTGATGTAGATTGATCCAATGATTGATCCAGTGGTTTCTGCTAAAATTCACATTAGTGTGTTTGAATGTGCTCTCTCCGCTGATTATTCTGACTATTTGTGTCATCGAAACAAAGAAGCATCAGTTTGTTCTCCAGCCAAGATTCCAGTTTTCACAATGTGTTAAATGTTCTGTCATTACCAGACCTGTGAAGAAGGAGAGTCTTAAAGTGGACCCGTCACCCAGACATAAAAATCTGTATAATACAAGTCCTTTTCAAATTAAATATGAAATCCAATTTCTTTTTTTTATTAAAGCATTCATAGCTGTTGTAAACTCATTTAAAAATATCAGCTGTCAATCAAATATTGCCTGCCCCTCCTCTATGCCTAGGCATAGAGGCGGGGCAAGCAATTACTTTCACTTTCCATTCAGCACTTCCTAGGTGTCACTGCTCTCCCTACATTCCCCCAGTTCTCTTAACCATTTAATTGTGTATCCAGGGCATGGGGATGGACATCAGGTCCCCCATTCTGGTGCACAAACAAGACTCTGAGATGATGCAAGACTTGTATTTATAACAGTGTCCACAAAATGGCTCCTTCCTGCTTGCTATAATTATGAGTCCCAGACTGATGGAAACAAGATTCAAATAATTTATACAGTGTAATTATAGTTCATGTTGCTTGACTAACAGGATAAAATAGGATGTATTAAAAAAAAATTTTGGTGACGGGTCCCCTTTAAGGCTGGTAACTTGTGCTTCCCATTAGCACAAAGATCTGCTTGTGTTGCCAAGTCGCCAAATAAGTGGTTGACCATATGAGGCTGACCAAAATGTTCAGCACTGGCTCAAAACGTAATAATGTAGTCAACCTGTGAATTCATGATTTAATGAGTTCCAATGGCATTCAGATTTTCCCCCCATCCAATGAAAAAGATGTCCATAGACTTCAATTTGCAAAAGAAATTGTTGGCAAAAGAATTTTGACAAGTAAAAAAATTTGTGCTGCGTCAACAACAAATTGTTGTCCATAGATTTCATGTATTTGGCAAATTTTTCACCCTTTCTCAAATTTTCTGCAATTTGAAATGGGTCAGATTCACCCATCACTACTTACTGTATTATGACTGATCCCAAACAATTGGCTAAGAAGAAACACATTGCGCACTTCCATTATATTTAAATATATTTTGATTTAGCCTTGAGTGCTTCCACAATTTCCCTCAAATATTGTATATTGGCCTGAAGCTGTGGCATAGCTTCATGTGGTTTTTCAATAGCACCCCATACCCACCCCTTAAAACTAATGGTGGTCCTACACTTTTAGATATGGGCGTTGGTTTGGGCAATCCCTCTCTCTTAAAAGCCTTTACTGGCGGGGGAGGATTCAGCCTTCAAATTGAAACCAATGCTCAACACACACTGAACACAGGTAATGCTATTATGCAGAGAAATATCTCTTTTTTAAAATAAGTAAGTTAGGGACCGCCATATGGGGTTTACCTTGACGTGGTATGGTGGCTTTTCAATTTTATGATCATAACTTTGGTAACTAAAAACCCGTTTTGTAAACACATGCACTTGCATTTATACTGAATTATTTATGAGACAGGGGCCCAGGGAAGTGCATTGTAAGTAGCACTTCCATTATATTTAAATATATTTTGATTTAGCCTTGAGTGCTTCCACAATTTCCCTCAAATATTGCATTCAGATTTTCCCCCCATC
Organism: Xenopus laevis; assembly: GCF_017654675.1. Lineage (NCBI taxonomy): Eukaryota > Metazoa > Chordata > Amphibia > Anura > Pipidae > Xenopus > Xenopus laevis. Next base: position 192,223,159 of record NC_054372.1, read on the forward strand.
CAATGAAAAAGATGTCCATAGACTTCAATTTGCAAAAGAAATTGTTGGCAAAAGAATTTTGACAATTAAAAAAATTTGTGCCGCATCAACAACAAATTGTTGTCCATAGATTTCATGTATTTGGCAAATTTTTCACCCTTTCTCAAATTTTCTGCAATTTGAAATGGGTCAGATTCACCCATCACTACTTACTGTATTATGACTGATCCCAAACCATAGGCTTAGAAGAAACACATTGCTCCCCACCATCTTTGATTTTGCTTCCAGTGGCCTCAAAGTAGGTGCTGTTTTAATCAGCTTGGAGGCAAGTGTTGGAGCATAAAGAACAGCTTCCTGCAAAACCAAATCACAACCCCTATTTTACACAATGTATAGCATATAAGAACTGACATCATCTTCTGAAACTTCCAAACACTTCCAACAATGCACAAGGGTAGAAACAACACTAGTGATGGGCGAATTTGGGCGGAAAAATCGCGATTTTCGCGAAACGGCGAAAAATTCGCGAAACGGCGCCGGCGTCTCGTTTTTGACGCCGGCGCCCGTTTTTTCGACGCCGGCGCCCGCTTTTGAATTTTTTCCTCGAATTTTCGCAGGCGTTTCGCAAATTTATTCGCTGGCGGCGAATCGCGCAAATTCGCCCCGAATTCGCGGCTGGCGAATAAATTCGCCCATCACTAAACAACACTAAACAGTAATATATATTGAGGACAAACAAATTAAGGAAAGAAACATGGATTCATCAGTTAGAGATGTCAGCTAATCCCAGTTTATTTTAGCCATAATTTCAAGAACATTTTGGACAGCACATAAGAGAATATCTCAAAACGTACCAGAACTGACCCTCTTGCTGGGTTTCCAGGTTATGTAACTGGTAGCAATATATAAAGTCTTAATAATACATGGAGTGGGTCACCCTAATAACATAGGGTTCGTTGAAATCTCTGATCAACGCATCCTACTCTACCTCTTTCTTTTCATAGAAAAGCAAGTCTAACTTCGTGTGAAACTTTGTACCATAATGATTCAATGGTTAATTTACTGCATGATGTCATTGGCTCAATCAATAAGACCACTAACAAGAAATACACTCAAGAAGACAGAATAATGAGTATCTGTATAAGAAACAATTTATAACCTTGGCTTGTTAAATTCTTGATATTTTTTATTGTCCTAAGTGCACAGTCTAATATGTAGGCTCTCACACAGTCTATTAAAGATTCCAATTATAAATAAGGAGCTGCACATTTGCTCTGAGATGTCTGTCTGAGATGTTTGAATGTTCTTAGCCCATTAAACCATAGAGTACTTTCCATATATATATATACATCCCGGAGCATGAACTCCAGCAACACACACAACATAAACACGGCTAATATGCTGTCAGGAAATGAAAGGCAGATCCAGCCCTTCCCCCTATTTCTTTCTTTCTATAACTACCCCCTTTAATTATAATACCATTCAATTTATAGTCTCTGTGAAATTGGAGGCTTAGGTTCCATACATTTATATATAGTTATATATAGTTTACTCCTTATCTCTTTCACTCTTATTGCTAATTTAAAGGAACAAGAACACCAGAAAATGAAAGTATTTTAAAGGAATGACAATATAATGTCCTGTTGCCCTGCACAGGTAAAATTGTCAAATTTGCTTCAGAAATTCTACTATAGTTTATATAAACAAGCTGCTGTGTAGCCATGGGGGCAGCCATTCAAGCACAGGATACACAGTAGATAACAGATAAGTACTGCTATAGTTTATATAAACAAGCTGCTGTGTAGCCATGGAGGCAGCCATTCAAGCACAGGATACACAGTAGATAACAGATAAGTACTACTATAGTTTATATCAACAAGCTGCTGTGTAGCCATGGGAGGGGGCAGCCATTCAAGCACAGGATACACAGTAGATAACAGATAAGTACTACTATAGTTTATATAAACAAGCTGCTGTGTAGCCATGGGGACAGACATTCAAGCACAGGATACACAGTAGATAACAGACAAGTACTACTATAGTTTATATAAACAAGCTGCTGTGTAGCCATGGAGGCAGCCATTCAAGCACAGGATACACAGTAGATAACAGATAAGTACTACTATAGTTTATATAAACAAGCTGCTGTGTAGCCATGTGGGCAGCCATTCAAGCACAGGAAAAACCGTAGATAACAGATAAGTACTACTATAGTTTATATAAACAAGCTGCTGTGTAGCCATGGGGGCAGCCATTGAAGCACAGGATACACAGTAGATAACAGATAAGTACTACTATAGTTTATATTCAGTCCCTGATCATATACAGTATCTAAACACATTATCTAGTGTTTAGGAAAATGTAAATACAGTATGTCTTTACATTTCTAGTTTACTTGCAATGTTTATATTATAGCTGGAGACATGGAAATGCTTTCTGTATGAAGAAAACTTTTACTGGAGGTCATTAAACAAATGCTTAGAATGAGAAAGAATCAACTGCTGGTCTGAATAATGAAAAACCATAAAATAAATTAAATGATAAGAGTGCTTCAGATTTTTTTGAATGGCTCTGCCTTTAACTGTATTAAAAAGTAACTATCTTTGGGATTGGGGTAGGTGTTTGGTAAGTCTTCAGTAATGCATGTGTGGCTTTTGGAAGTGATCATTTTAACCTGATGCTTTATTTTCAATTACTGAACCTTCTTTATATTCCTTGAGCATTCCGCTAAAGGTTAGCTGTTCTGGGCTGTAAACAACTCTGCCATCCTATTAAATATAACCTCTGAAACACATATATATTTCAAATATAAGAGGTTTGCAGTTGTATTAGAGGTTAAAAAGAGCAGAATGAGCAAGGAAATTACACTAGGGATGCACCGAATCCAAGATTTGGCCAGGATTCGGCCTTATTCAGCAGGATTCGGATTCGGCCGAATCCTTCTGCCAGGCCGAACCGAATCCGAATCCTGATTTGTATATGCAAATTAGGGGCGGGGAGGGAAATCTCGTGACTTTTTGTCACAAAATAAGGAAGTAAAAAATATTTTCCCCTTCCCACTAATTTACATATGCAAAATAGGATTTGGTTCGGTATTCGGCTGAATCTTTAGAGAAGGATTCAGGGGTTTGGCTGAATCCAAAATAGTGGATTCGGTGCATCCCTAAATGACACATTCAGACTTAGTAATGAAAAGACTTTGTATAAACTGGCTAATGATCTTCATGTGACAGTGGGGATATGGTTCAACACATGGTGCACTCGTGTTTTTAACAATTTTGTGACTATGAGTGCTTAGGTGGCATAAATTTTGACGACCATGTCAATTCTGACGCGCGGGTCAATTTTGACGGTGCCGTTAAAGTCAATAGGCGTCCAAATAATGTTGACGTGCGACGACTTTGACGCAAGCGACTTTTCCGATGGCAAAATGCGCCCATCACTAGTCAAGAGCCCCTTTTTCCAAAAAAAACTACAATACTTACACCCCAGTAATATAGTTCTTCTCTTTGTTTATATTAGAAGCAATTGTATACAGTATGTTTGGAGAGAGCAAAACCAAAAAGGTACTGCATACATTTGGGAACTGGTGAAAATATGTGATTTATTGAAACAACTGGTGAAAATAGGTGATTTATTGAAAAAAAAAATCCAACGTTTCGAGCACTGATGTGCACTTCATCAAGGACTAACAAAGAGTGCAAAGATATGTTAGCTGACATATTACATGGGTAAGGATGAGGGAACTTTTTCGCCAGGTAAATTTTTTAGAATCTGTGCTTGAATTTTACCATGTGGTCTGTAATGTCTGGTAAAAAGTGGGACACTTTTACCCTCTTGCTACATCCCTGCATCAGGATATACCATATCTCCAAGATTTGCACATGTGCATTTCACTGCCACCTCCAAGTGTCAGTTGGATGGAATAGGAAGCCTCTGCATCAGGACCAGCCAACAAAAAACATCTTAACCACAATGTAAGTTCACCTTTCTGTTGAATCAAATGTATTTCAACAAAGTTTTGCACATTTTTCTGTGATTACGAGGATATTTTTTTTTATCTAAGGGAAACGTCTCAATTTCGCTAAATTTTTACTATAGATGTGTGTTTTTTTTTAATTGCACTCCTGCTGCTGTCCCAAAGTTCTACACATCTCCTATTGATAATTGGATATTTAATTGATAATTGGGCATTGGCTGATTCCACTGTCTAGGCCAATGTGACTGGAACTGCTTTGCTTGGGAGAGTAGGATAGACCAACATCTTCTATGATGATGCTTGAAATGGGATAGATTTTAAGCAACGTAGTGGAACCCTGATTCTAACAACTTTAATAAGCTCAAGTCAAGTCAATGAAACTAGGGGGATTCATTAATCAATTAATTGATTTCTTTGTTTATGTGGTTTACCATTTTATTTTTCTCCCATGTATCCCATATATAGTTAAACGACTATTTTTGGCTAATAAACCCAACCAATATCAAATTTGTACAGATTGCCAACAAAATAGCGCTCCATTTTCAGGCTGTTGATAGCACAACTATACAGTATTAGAACTGTTGTAATACATTTGCTTTTGCTTAGACTAAGCAATTGTAACTGTTGACAATAATATGTTGATTTGTTTTATTTGTTTAGTTGGAGGGAAAATAATCATCTAATTTCCTCCCTCAGTAGTTGCATATTGGTAATTAAACATTATGCCAAATAAAAGATATGGAGAATGACTACTTAATAGTCAGTGAGGCTTAAAAAGGTTCCAGCAAAGGCATTAGCACTGCCTGTATGCTCTTGGGTTTAATAAATACCTTCACATTTTTGACAAGGATAGACCATTCCATCGACTGTATATATACTGGAGAGCCATAATCACAGACATTTTAACATGTTAACATAGAGATAATGGGTTCTGTATAAACAAACCCCTCCATTACCAAAGCTGAAGTCTTTGTAAGGTTCTGAGATAAGTATCAGCTCACTATACAGAGAGTTTATCGTGAACTGGTAACTCCCTGTTCCTCTACCAACTCTGACTTCAGGAAGTTGGAAACTGAACATAATTTCAGTTTATGGTTTAGTGCATGACAAGACAATACGCACACTGTAGATGTTTCTTGATCAGATAGACAAAATTAAAATTCAGCACAAACTTTAGTTATAAAGGTCACCTAAAAAGGGGGATTACTGTGCCGTTAAGAGTAAAGTAATGATCTTACTATTCTGCACTAGTGATGGGCGAATTTGCGACGTTTCGTTTTGCCGTAAAATTTGCGAATTTCCCGTGAAATTCGCGAAATGGCGAAAAATTCGCAAAACGGCACCTATTTTTGACGCCGGCGTCTGTTTTGGCGGAAAAAAAATTTCGGGCGAATTTTCGCGGGTGATTCGCGAAATTATTCGCTGGCGGCGAATCGCGCAAATTCGCGCCTGCCGAATAAATTCGCCCATCACTATTCTGCACAGATACTTGCAAAATTGTAAGAACATTGTTAGAAGAAGTAGAGTTTCAGGGTGTTTACAGTTCTCCCTGAGAATCAATAAAAAATTATATTTGTTCCCCTATATCCATTTAATTGAATACAAATTTATTGATTCCCCCCTCAGTTTCTGGTTGTTATCAAGTTACACAAACTGTCACCAGCCAACTGGGATATTTCATGCATGAGGTCAATCCATGTAAGCAAGGAGCCAATCAAAATGTTGCCAGCGGTGTAGACAACGGGACGGTCACATAAATTATCAGCGCCCTACAGCTGTAGCTTGTGTAAATGTTTATTTCCAGTAATAGATGCTTGTTATGGATGTAGTCCGCACATGCAGGTGGACAGAGGACAACTCATCAACCAAAATGTTTCCCTGTAGCGGTTTCAAATTATATTTATCAAGAATCAATCATCTTGAGGACTTGGCTTCTTCTATTCCCTGCTTCTCATGTGTGCCTAAGAACCTGAACAACCAGAACCAGCTTTAGGTAACATGTACAGTTAAATGCATGATCATTGGCTGGTTAAACTGGGGGAGGGTACAAAGGGGCACATAAATGTATATTTTCTATAATAGTATATGTTCTATAATCTAATCCACAATGTCTGGTATTTTTACAATACAACATAGAGGATTGATCTTCATACTGCCTGAATGTCCTGCCGATAATATTCTTATGTTATATGATACGTAGCAATTCACCAAATACATCATTTTAAGATTTTTTTATAAATCATGAATCCACCAAGAATAGTACAGATGAATATCAAAAAGAATCATAACCATAATGTGCATATAAATATATTCAGAAAAATTCATACAAAATGGCAATATCTGGTAACAATGTCACCCTCAGTTCTCCAGAGCTCGAAAATAACATGAATTAGGACACTACTGTAGGTATCAATTTTCAAATTTCAGTTTTTTCAAATGAAATCACAACAAAAAACTCAACGGCAAGCAGATTTATGGATTAACTCTAATTGAACAAATTCAATCACATTCATTTGTTGAAGAAAATTTGATCAGAATGCAAATCATATTGTTGCCCTTTGCTGTTCCCTTCATTTTTGCAAATTTGAAAGAAAATGAATAAAATAGCTTCAATGTTGAAAACATAATTCCCACTGACTTATATAGAAGTTCTCAGGTTTTAGCTGCCACATTGTTTCATTAGTCTTTTTGATATTTTTTTTAAATTGAAAATTCAATTTTGTAAAACTCAACTTTTGAAAAAAATTGAGATTCTGTATTTTCACAGTGATTTACATGAATTGTGAGAAAATGTGATCTTGAAAATTTGATTTTGTAAAACTCACATTTTGAAAACATTTAAGACTGTATTTTTTCTCAGTTACTTTTTTGAATAGTGGAAAAAAATTGATATTGTGCTTTTCTACCAAACGTGTTTGGTGTCAGTTTAGCCAAATTCCAGCTGATTTTGAATCTGGTAAAAAGAACTTTAATGCTACCAAATTTTAAACCAAATCCTAGATTCAATTCATTCCTAAGAATATTGTTGTTATTATGTTACACCTATATTGTTCTAACAGTAGTATAGAAAAGTTTCAATATCAATCTTATATAATAAGGAATATAAGAATTTTGCTGTAAATTCAGAATATTCAGTATTCATCTAAACCCCAATATTATGATTGCTGTATTTTTTAGCTCATCAGTCTATCAATCCTCTAAAAGAAAACTAAAATAGAAAATTGAAAATCTTACCTGCAACTATTGCTTTAGCTGTCCGACTGACTATTGTTCCAACACCATCTAAGGAAGCTTCACACTGGTAAACACCCTCATCCGGTCTGTGGTGCCTGGAGTGGACCACATTCTGTATTAGGAGAGACCCAGTGGGGAGTTGCTGTCTTCTTTCATCTATTGCCAAATTCAGATAAACTCCATCCTTCTTCCACTTGATTATTGGTGGTCCCCGATCAGATTGTGCTGAGCAGTTAAGAACAATATTGCCTCCACGCATGGTAACGACATCTGATGGTTCAGACAGGAACCATAACGATGTAAAACTGTTGACCTGTGAACCTGAAACAATAAGAACAACAAACACTGTTTAGGATACATAGGCCCACCATGGACTGATTAGTTCATTAAACAGAGGACAGAACAGATTTTTTTTATATAGACGACATACAAATACAAGAGGTCCTCTTGGTATGATGGGCAAGAAAGGACTCTTGAGAAATGACTTGTGAAATAGAGCTTATCAGTCCATTCCAACGGTGTACTTTAATTTGTTTTAAATACACTACATAGTAATTAGGAGGAATGAATAAACACCTTGCCTACTGAGCTTACAATCTAACAATTGACTACATTCCTTCCTGCTCCACTACATACAGAAAAACTGATAATGTTTAAGGACTTCTCTCCTAGGAATACATTAATTGACTGCCCTATTATAACATGAGCCAATGAAACACTGCGAATGTACATGTATAATTACAGAGCTCTCTCACCGCGGCACCGGCAGCACAATGTTATTTACAGCTTTTTATGGCCAACTATAATGTTGTTTGTTTCTTGCAAAGGACACCTGCTTTGTGGGAGTCTGCTTAGTAATGTGATAAACTAATTTGTACTTAAGACTTACACTTTAATCGTTGTTTTGCTCCCTGCCTTCTTAACCAAGGGAACACATTTTCTACATTTGCATGAATTAGCATAATGGCACCATAATTAAACTGTTCTTTACATGGGACAAGTGAGTCCCTTCAATCTATCTTAATAACTCACAGCGGGAAGGTAGCAAACAACGCCTCTACTTATTGGGGAATCATAATACATACAAACACCCTCACTGAGACTGTGTTGGATGTGATTCATACCCATCATCAAGCCACAAAAGCCTGAAATTACAAACACACTAATAAATATCAATTATCTCAAAGATACATCTCCAAGATGTCCTCAGAGCAAATTTAATGCTCACCGCTGTGTGGAACGAGTGATAGATGCCAAAACGGCTATGCAAGTGTTCTGTACAACTGCTCAGCGCTTCTCCCATGGAATATCATCAGTTTATGTGCAATATCTCTGATGTAGGCTCTCATACAGAATTCTGCTTCACACAAGACAAATAATAAGCTGGTCTACAAATAATCTCAATAGTCTGAGCATGCGAGTTTGAGTTAAAAATGTGGGAATATTTGAATGTGGGAATAATCTTTGAGTTTTCATGCTATTTATTAAAGCATTCTATAAAAATCCTGGTTACAAAGACACTGAAAGCCTCAATTATCAGTACCCTAGGCCGCTTCTATTTTGATGATGTGACAATAAAGGTCCATGCGCAGACCCTTTCCCTTCTGTTAGACCCTTCAAGCAAGATTCTGCCCCAGCTGTGTGATGCCTGCGTCTCAAGTGCTTGTAATGCAAAATTAATTTCACTTTTTAAATGACACAGAGGGGAAACAATATTTCTTAATTCATTTTGTTAAAAGTTAGGAGTTCTATTATGAAAGAACCATATCTAGTTCTAGTTATGAAAGAACCATATCAAGCTAAACTGCTGAGCTAAGAACAAGGGTCTAGTTCAGTGATCCCCAACCAGTGGTTTGTGAGCAAAATGTTGCTCACCAACCTTTTGGTTGTTGCTCCTAATGGTCCTAATGGTCTGAAAGCAGGGGCTTATTTTTGAATTCTTGGCTTGGAGGCAATTGCATCCATGATTGCATAAAACCAGATGTATTGCCAAAAAGAGCCTCCTGTGAGCTGCCAGTCCTCATAGGGACTACAAAACAGAGAATCACAACACTTATTTGGCGTCCCCAGGAACTGTTTTCATGCTTGCGTTGCTCCATAACTCTTCTTACAATTGAATATAACTCATGGGTAAAAAAGATTGGGGACTCATGGTCTAGTGGATATTGCTGGTTATCTGAAAGGGAAGACTGATAGAAGGTTCAAAGGATTTTAGTTGTTTTCATATCAAATGTTATGTGTTTCAAATATCATTGAATATGCTTTTGATATATTCAGTAATTATTAATATGAAAAGCTCTGGCCATATCACCCAAAAGATTATGCCACGTATTATACTCATTATAGTGAATGCCGTGCCATATATGTGCCCACTTGCAACATCCTCACTTCTTTCTAATAGTCCTAACTAGCCAGAATGCCGTCAAACCAGGCAATTTAGTTGCCCACGTGACACTGCATATTCAAATAACATCAAGTCTGTACATATGGGGGCCGATTCACTAAGGGTCGAATATCGAGGGTTAATTAACCCTCGATATTCGACTAGGAATTAAAATCCTTCGACTTCGAATATCGAAGTCGAAGGATTTAGCGCAGATAGTTAGATCGAACGATCGAAGGATAATTCCTTCGATCGAACGATTAAATCCTTCGAATCGAACGATTAAATCCTTCGAATCGAACGATTCGAAGGATTTTAATCCAACGATCGAAGGAAAATCCTTCGATCAAAAAAAGTTAGCCAAGCCTATGGGGACCTTACCCATAGGCTAACATTGACTTCGGTAGCTTTTAGATGGTGAACTAGGGGGTCGAAGTTTTTTTTAAAGAGACAGTACTTCGACTATCGAATGGTCGAATAGTCGAACGATTTTTACTTCGAATCCTTCGATTCAAAGTCGTAGTCGAAGGTCAAAGTAGCCCATTCGATGGTCGAAGTAGCCCAAAAAAAACTTCAAAATTCAAAGTTTTTTAACTTCGAATCCTTCACTCGAAGTTAGTCGGCCCCATAATGATGGTTCTCTTTGTTTTTCCCCCTATTTTATTCCTTTAAAAAAGAAAACAATTTGTTAATCAAGAAATTCACGTTCAATGATTTCAGGAACAGAAGGGGCTTGTGAGGGTATAAAATATGGGTTCATTAAAATAATGATTCTGCTCATTAGCAGCATATGGTGGGGACCCAGCTGTGCTTCACTCAGAACATCCTTGGCCACTCATGGTGTTTTGTTTAATTGTCTGGTGAAAGGGGAACAAAGTCGCCCATCTCAGCTGCAGATGCATGTTTATTTGGGCAGGACTGAAAATAACTGGAAAATCATCTTATAATACACAAGGGATGGGCTTTTGAAAGGGCACTGAACTGAATGGATTTAGAGCTGAAGCAAGAAGGAACTACATGCTAATTTCTTAGTGTTGATACCATTCAATTCACAGGATGCAAATGACCCAGCACTTTTGTGGTTTCATTCCTCTCTGCCCACTGCTGGCATTGTTTATACTGAGTGAATGACTCCATTTTAATACAGTATGCTAATACATTCTTAATTTACAAATTATATGCAAACAAAAGTACTGTCTCAGAATAGAATGCTTCGAATTATCAGCATTGGCAAAACACTTTTCGACAGAAAAGAAAAAGACAACCTTGCATATGAAATAATGCCTCCCAACTGCTAGAAAAACAACATTTATTTTTGTACAAAATTAAATAATGATGAGGTTTTTTTTTTGCAGATGCTAAGTCCTGGTTATAGTTTTTTTTTTTTAAGAAGGGCCGCAGTAATGCTATGTACTGTATGTACTGGAGAGATGTTATGTTCACAACTAAGCTGAACGAACGATTTGAACGATTCGAAGGATTTTAATCCAACGATCGAAGAATTATCCTTCGACCAAAAAAAACGTGTAAAGCCTATGGAGACCTTCCTTCTAACATTGGGTTTCGGTAGCTTTTAGGTGGCGAACTAGGGGGCCGAAGTTTTTTCTTAAAGAAACAGTACTTCGACTATCGAATAGTCGAATAGTCGAATGATTTTTAGTTTGAATCCTTCGATTCAAAGTCAAAGTCGTAGTCCGAAGTAGCCCATTCGATGGTCGAAGTAGCCCAAAAAACACTTCGAAATTCGAAGTTTTTTTACTTCGAATCCTTCACTCGAGCTTGGTGAATGGGCCCCTTACTGTCATGAAAAACTTCACTTTTTTTTAATAAGAATTGTTGATCAGCAATTGTTGGAATACCACACAGTGGGCCCGACTTAGGCTACATATACAGATTCATTGAGCACCTGTCCATAACCAAGTCTTATTTTATGAATCATTTTTACAAGATGATGATGATTATCATTTAATTATGATCAAATGATCATAGTTATGGAAAGTTTAACTACATTATTTTTACAATCAGGGTTGGCTATGGGTCCTAGATTTTTCAAAGTTGGCTGTGTTGGAGAGTACTTGTAGCCCATGGAAGCTAGACTGATGCTCTCTTAAAAAGCTGTTGGATCAATGTATTACTGGCACTATTCGGAGGGAACTCTCAGAACAGAACAGTGACACATTTATGATTTGTGTAGAAGGCAAATCACCTGTTTAAAAAAGCAGTGTGACAGGCAGTAAAACTGTTCATTTCATTAAATATATCTCTTTCCACCATAACCAGCTTCTGGAATCATTATTTCTGGAGGGGGGTTTATTTTAGGAGAGTTTTAGAGGAAAGAAAAGCCAATCAATGATGGCCAAACAGTTAGAACTTGCTGAGACCCAGCTGATATTATCAAAGATTTTGACTGACTGGGCTGTTGAAGTTCACAACAGATGAAGAGGTTTGACATAACCTAAGAGAACATCTCAACAGAGAGGAGTTTTATATTCAGACAGCCATTGTCATTTCGACCAAGTGTAATGAGCCCTGAAGCAGAATGTATATGAGAATGCAGCTGTAAAACTTAAATGCAGATGGTTTTGTCAATGGGAAAGATAACATTGATAGACCCATAACCTACCAAAATATCTCAGCAGACAAAACTATCCTACACCATAAAACTCCATATAAAGTATCTTTCACACCCTGCAGATGTCCAGATGTTGATGCATTCCCACCAGTACAACACATTGGGGTTCTGTGAAATCACCACACATGTAAATGTATAGACTTGAAAAGCATAAAAAACTACTCATGATCCCAAGAGTATCGGTTGTGGTCGTAAATGCTGAACTACATAGGATATTTTGGCCAAATGTCCTTAACTCTTCCACAACATCTTGCCATACCAGTACAGCGTTCTAAAGGTGCACAGTTATGGATGCGCTGTACATTTAATTTATCTAGTTGAAACACTTGGGGCACAGTCATACAGTACCTGCAAATTCCATTTATCCAGGCCAAGCTGTTCTAGAAGTGTGCAGGAAACTACAGTATAGCTACATTAAGGGGATTATTTATCAAAGGTAGAATTTCAAAGTTTTTTAACGCTTATAAATTTGAATGCGCTCACAACTCAAATGGGAGGTTATTTAAGAAAAAACTCTAACGTTCGATCAAAAAGGAAAATCCGAATCAAATTCTAAACAAGTTTTCCTCCGAAAAAAAAACTTGAATGTCAGGAAGACTATTAACATCTTCAAATGGTTCAACGGACCTCTGCCATTGACTTGTACATGAACTCAGCAGGTTTTAGGTGGCCATCGAATTAGAACTGTTTCCAGGGTCCAGGTGTGATAAATCTCACATTCAAATTCGAGTCGGTTGGTTGGTTTAAATTTGAAATTGTGAGTTTTGACCAAAAAAAAAAAAATTGGAAATTTGAATTTAGTAAATCTGCCATTAAAACTTTATTCTCACTGCTAAACTGATGCTCATCACTAAAGAGCCATGTCCTCCCAGATGGATCATCTCCACATCTCCACCAATTATGCCATCTAATTAAAAATATTAAAAGTTTCTCTCTTGATTTTTTTTTTTTAAAAAAAAAACCAGACAGTAAAGGAAGAACATAAAGCCAATTAGACAGGAGCAGAAACTTGAGAAGCAGTCTGTTGACAATCACTTAATGGTTCCTCTTATATTAGATTTCTCCTGTGATTCATCCTCAGCAGGGAAAACAAATCTGTGCAATTCACCTCAATTGTTGATTAAAAAAAACATCAAGGATATTCCAAATTCAATTATGGGCACACTTCAGTTGATTCCCTACTCGCTAGGTTTTGGTTAAACAACAACTACGAATACAGTGGCAAAACTAAATATATATTCCTGCTCAACCCCCTGTATAAAGATCCATGGAGAGACACAGGGTGACATTGAATAAGCAGGGATCACAATTATTGTTTCTAATTGCAACATTATTATTCGGCCAGGGGTTCACATCATATGGAAAATCTGTAAACAAAGAGAAGATCGATGGTAGGAAGTAAGAAAGGATGTGGTCAGAGAGCTAGAAAACAATGGCTTTCTATGTTGTGCCGAGCTTGCAGGCAGCATCATTACAACTGCAAATAAAATCAAGGTAAAAGAAATGATAACATAAAAGTTATAGTCACCTTTAAAAGGAAAAAGCATCACCTTAAACATGCAGAATGTTATGTTCTTTCCAGGAGCAACTTTTATTTAATGAGATGCTTGTATAAATGCTAAATTGCTGATATTCAAATGTAAAAGGAAACAAACCTCTCTTCCATTAATAAACACGGTTTAACGCATCAACTGACATCCCTCGTATAGAGAATTAATGCAGATCTGTATTCCTTAATTTGCTTATTTTTCCATTGCTACAAACCTGCCAACATTGTTATCTGTCTGTACAATAAAGGTGAAGCACATTTCTGTAATATTCCCTTTATGCCTTTTCATTTCTGTTCCTGCTTTGCAGATATTATAGTTTAATCACATGAACAAGAAGGGACACTAAATTTAAAACACATTTAGATCCCACCACTTGCTCCAGATCTTTTTATTCACTGGCAGACTTATTAGCGGCCTGCTTTCTTTATGCTATACATTTTTCATGCAAGTAAAAGAGAGAAGGAATAGTAGGTTGAATGGTGAGATAGCGGCACTAGAGCAAGATAGAAACAGTCTTTGTAGGGCCCCTTGTGCCTCAACCCTTGGGAAGATAAGCAGTATTACATATGTATTGAAATTTAACATTTTTCTGCTACAGGCAGTGTAGAGGTTGATCTGAGTACAAAAACAAAAGAATAGAACTAATTACAAGTAGCAAAAAAAAGAGGCTAAACTGAGTGAAGTACCAGTGTAGCAGTCCAATAAGATGAGTTTCATTAGGACGGATCCAGTTGCAAGGGAGGCATTTAGTTTAATCATGTTTCCACATCCAACAATAAAACACTAAACTCCCCAGCCTACAATAAGTATTGATGCCTCATGTTGGCTTGTGAATCCAGGTTATCCACTTAAGTAGGCTCCAAAATCATGATAAATTTGCAGCCCGTCCACATCACACAATATCATTTTATGACATAAGTATCCCATAAATCAGTCCCAGGAGCCCAAGTCCACAGAGCAGAAATCCCAATGAATCAAAGAACCAAGGAGCAGAAGTTGAACCAAGTACCAAGGAGTAGATCTTGACTTGAGTGTGACCACCAATGAGTAGAGGTTAAACTGAGTACAAGTACCAAAGAGCAGAGGTTGAACTGAATACCAAGAAGTAGATCTTGAACTGAGTAAAAGTACTAAAGAAAAATTAGGTTTAACTGACTACAACCACCATGGAGTAGAAGTTAAACAGAGTACAAATACCATGAAGTACTGGTTGACCTGAGTACAAGTACTAAACAGAGTAAATGTTGAACTGAATACAATCAACATGGAACAAAGGTTGTACAAGAACGGTACCAAGGAGTAGAGGTTGAACTGATTACAAGAACTGTACCAAGGAGTAGAGGTTGAATTAAGTACAAGAACTTGTACCAAGGAGTAGAGGTTGAAGTAAGTACAAGAACTTGTACCAAGGAGTAGAGGTTGAACTGAGTACAAGAACTGTACCAAGGAGTAGAGGTTGAAGTAAGTACAAGAACTTGTACCAAGGAGTAGAGGTTGAACTGAGTACAAGAACTGTACCAAGGAGTAGAGGTTGAACTGAGTACAAGAACTATACCAAGGAGTAGAGGTTGAATTAAGTACAAGAACTTGTACCAAGGAGTAGAGGTTGAAGTAAGTACAAGAACTTGTACCAAGGAGTAGAGGTTGAACTGAGTACAAGAACTGTACCAAGGAGTAGAGGTTGAATTAAGTACAAGAACTTGTACCAAGGAGTAGAGGTTGAACTGGGTACAAAAACTTGTACCAAGGAGTAGAGGTTGAATTAAGTGCAAGAACTTAACTGAGCAGAAATACCAAAATGATGCTCATATGCTTGTGCTATGAAAATCTAAAATATGTTGCTGGTCTTGGGGCTCATTTATTAAAGGGGCACAACTTGTAATGCCTCTGCCTGGTTGTGCAGCCTTGCAGGCAATTTATCAAATGCTTCCCTAGACATGCAGTTAGATGCATCTAATTATCAATAAGTACAGAGTTCTGTCTATATGTACTGGCTTCTTTGGCTTGAGGTAAGTTGGGTTTCTCAGCTAATGCAATTAATGTACAGTACAGTAATTAATATATGTGAAACATTTCAAGGGATTCAGCCATGTCAACAAATGCATTAAAACAATAAAAAAGGCCAGATCAAGGGAAGGTGGCCAAACATGTGTGAGATTACTTGCCAATCAGTTGAATAACCGCCCTAGACTGCCAGCCAGTGCGAATAACCTGGGACTCCTAAGTACCATGAAATGACAAAGTGCTGTTTATGCTTGAAATGGAATCAGTCTGTGATGGCATCATCCCTTTTAAGAGCTATTTTTTCTTCTCAAGTGCACCATTAAAATAAAAACAACAACAACTTTATTATTACCGTCACGCTGACAAGGATCAGGCGATTTACTAGAAAAGAACTGGCTGTCAAAATAATACGTCTAAAGTGTATATTCAAAGTCATATTACTGGCTTCTTTCTTTTTCTTTGTTGCCATCAAGATGAGGATCAAAACCAGCAATCACTTACTTGACTACATGTTTCTAACAGGGAGGGTATCACTAGGTCAAGTGAATATTGAATGACAGTAGGCTTGGATATGAAGTGATGGAGAATGTCTGAAAAGCTCATCCCTCATAACTTAGGAAGCTGTTGTGACATGAAACTGGCCAAGGAGACTACACATCTGCCTTATATACTTTATTTTGATGAATTTCTTATGCATGAGTGTCCCATGCTGTTAGCACCTGTTCTACTGACAGCGACTGTTCATACTATCTCTTTGATATAATTTATTTGCCTAGAAAATTCTGAAACATTTCTTAGGATTCCAGTTCCAATTGCCATAATTCTAAGCCAAGTGCAGCACACTGATCTCTTTTGTTTATATCCCTGAAGTTCATTTTTGGGTCCTCTTCAGCCATGGCTGTGGGTATCTCAAACCTAGAAGGCATTTGAAGCCTATGTACTGGATAATATCAGCTGCACATTAGTGATGGGCAAATTTATTCGCCAGGTGCAAAAAAAAATTGTCAAAAACTGACGCCGGCGTCAAAAACGAGACGCCGGCGCTGTTTCGTGAATTTGTTCGCAAATGGTGCAAATTCACCCATCACTACTGCACATGTATTGACTCAGCATATATACCCTTAGGGGGTTATTTATCAAGCTCCGAAAATCCGAACTTCAAATAATTCGTAGTTTTTGGAGCAAAAAAAAAAACTATGAATTTTTTGAGATTTATTAAAGTCTGATGGACTAAAAACTCTGAATCTGAATCCCCTGCATCGAAAAGATCTTGAGGTCCTGTATAAGTCAATGGGGAAGGTCCCAGTGTCCGCGCTGATGTCTGTACCAATATCCAATGATTTTGGGTTTCAGCGCAAAAAACTCAGAAAACTTTGTCTTTGCAGAAAACTCTGAACAATTCGGAGTTTTCAGGGAAAGCTCCGAAGTTTGCCTGACCCTATTTATTTGGGCTTATTTCTTCATAAATAAGGTCCATTCGGGTATGCGGAGTTGCTTGGAGTTGGATATTAAAAATACTGAGAGCTTGGAGCTTGATAAATAACCTCCTTAGACTTACCATTCCAATATTTGTACACTATTTAATTCTAACATATCTACTTTGTGCATCATCAGAAACCCATTTGGCTCATAAGTCATATCCAGGCAGGACATCATAGTCTTTCCACTTAGTATCACTGTCTTAGAGCAAAAGGAGTGAGAAACTGAAGAGTCTGACATGAGAAATGGGGTTAATAAGAAGAAGGAGAAAAGCAAACAAAAGTAGCACAAAGCTGAAGAAGATAGAATGAAAAACAACAGATGAAAGTAAAGGAAGTATAAAGGAGAGGAGATCATTGATTGACACAATGACTGGGAAGAGCTTGAGAGAAAGAATAATGGCTTGGTAGAAGAAAAGAGAAGGAGAAAGATACAAAACAGAAGGTATAAATATTAGAATTTCAAAAGCAAGGCAAGAGAAAGAACCTGGGTGTAGAAAAAGCATACAGAGTATACAGGAATACTCTGTATGACATAATGGGGCCCATTCACCAAGCTCGAGTGAAGGAATCGAAGTAAAATAACTTTGAATTTCGAAGTGTTTTTTTTTGGCTACTTCGACCATCGAATGGGCTACTTCGACCTTCGACTTCGAATCGAAGGATTCAAACTAAAAATCGTTCGACTATTCGACCACTCAATAGTCGAAGTACTGTCTCTTTAAGAAAAAGGAAGGTCCCCATAGGCTTGGCTAAGTTTTTTTGGTCGAAAGATAATCCTTTGATCGTTGGGTTAAAATCCTTCGAATCGTTCGATTCGAAGGATTTAATCGTTTGATCGAAAGATTATTCCTTTGATTGTTCGATCGAACTTTTTGCGCAAAATCCTTCGACTTCGATATTCGAAGTCAAAGGATTTTCATTCCCAGTCGAATATCGAGGGTTAATTAACCCTCGATATTCGACCCTTGATGAATTTGCCCCAATGTATTACACATTCTGCAATATGAGACTTAGAACCCAACTACACTTAAATAGCTAGCTCACTGTGGAAGATCAATCAGCAGCACTGGAAGCCCCCAACTTCATGTCAAAATAATGTCAGGTTAACTTACTAAAGTAGGGAGCTGTAATCAATTACCCCATAGAGTAGCCATGCTAAATCCTAGCTTCAGAATGGCTCAGTCAACCATATGTCATGGAATATTTTGAAGCTACCTGTACATACTGTTCTGGAAACATGCATCACATCATTTTATAGAATAAACCAGGCATGGCACAGGGTCAATTGGGTCAACCCGATGGCAAGAGAATATTTCTAATTAGAAAAACACACAGTACAATGATAATCACCAACTTTGTCTGCCCTCTCCTGTCTACCAAATATATTAAATATTTCCCTCTCAGGAAGGATTTAATATCTGCCTCCACTCAGGTGGGCTGGTGATATTTAGTAATGGGCGAGGTTGTCCCGTTTCGGTTCGCCGAAAAATTAAATTTTGACCCCGGCGTTATGGTCAATGGGCGTCTGAATAATGTTAAGCGTTTTTTCCGACGTGTGTCCAAAATTTTTTGACGCCGTATGTTCGCAACAGTTTCACGTATTTATTCGCCGCAAATTCCAGCCTACCGAATTTATTTGCCCAGCCATCACTAGTGCTATTCCCTGGATAGACATCAGTATTCCTACAGAATATACAGTATTGTCAACTTGTGTAATTATATATGAACAATGCACAAATGAGGATTGGTAAGGGTGGAAGCATATATTTACATTTCTTAATCTTGGGATAAAATCCTTATTAATAGCGGATTTGCAATTTCGATAAGAGCACACACATCTAATATCCCTTTCCCACCCGCTAAGCTCTCTGTTAAAACTAAGGTAACAATGAAGAGTTTGGCATAAGCTTTTCATCAAATACAAAGATATGACGTTCAAGGATTCTTAATGCGACTCTATAGATTCTTCCGTTTTCAAGCGTGCAAATGGCATTTCATTGGGGCAGATTGGGAAATGGACATTTTTATTTTAATAATAGTACCCGTATTGCATTCTTCTCTGTGTGTAGGAACTGATACAAACAGAAATAAAAGAGGCTTTTTCCTTCCTACCCGTCCGCGCCGGCATTAAGGACTTTAATCCCATTACATTATGATATAATTGCCGGCAGCTTAGAAATCAGACAGTAGAAAA
The DNA here is from genome assembly GCF_017654675.1 of Xenopus laevis. Classification (NCBI taxonomy): domain Eukaryota; kingdom Metazoa; phylum Chordata; class Amphibia; order Anura; family Pipidae; genus Xenopus; species Xenopus laevis. The sequence continues at coordinate 192,242,595 of NC_054372.1, forward strand.
TGCAAATTTAGTTTGTGGATTTAGTAAAAAAAAAAAAAAGAGAGAAAGAAAGAAAGAAAATAAAAAGGATTTCCATTAGTGGAAAGTCTTTGTTGAGTGTTTGTACTGTCCTTTTCTCTCGTTTATCTGCACAACATGATTTGGTAAACAGAGAAAAGGGCACTCGGCATTATCTGCCGCCTGATGGAGGTCTGCAAAAAGCCTTTACTACACGTCACACATTATTCCCTGGGATTACATTCTCTGCCTTCTTGGAAAATATGACAATAATTGACAATGTTTTGATGCTGTTGTATTGTCAGGGTATCTGACTTGGAGAGTTGCAAAGAATATTATATTACATTACAACTAGGCAAGCATTACTGCATTAGTACGGTCACATTGCACTGAGCCAATGGACGTATACTGTATATAATGAATAATGTGCCCCCCGTTGTAATATATAAGTGTAGCGCTATAGTAATTTGAGTGCACCTTACTCTACTATAAGCTTCACTCCCAGTACATATGCTCCGGATGAGACCTTAAATCTTAGGGAGTGAGCCTTCGCATCGATGTGGAAGCAGGGTGTAGTGCAACTGTAACTGTATTCAGGGTGCAAAGAATTGGGTGTCAGTGGTTCTTATAACTGAACCAAAGAACAGATTTATTGAGCACAGTATACAATCCTCAGTGGAGTGTACATAGATCAGAACATTTGCAGGATCATACAGTACATTGAATAGGCAGTACTCACAACACGTTTGGTCAGTATGATTCTCCTCAGAGATAGGAACAATACATGCAGCTTTGAGGAGGTACACCCAGCTTTCAGCATTTTCCCTAAGTGGAACCTGAGGGGAATCTATCTACCCTAGGTCTGTACACTTAGTCCCTACTTCTGGGAAATGAATACCCTGGGATCTTAATCCCACTACAATCCTCGTAGGAGCCTCAAACTGCTTAGCTAAATAATGTGACTATCACTCCTAGAGTGATCTATAAGGGTGAGTAGCCTATTCTTACTAGACCTGACCTGTCTAGGTTCCACTCGAGCTCTGCCTCCTGCACAGGCCTGGAGCCAGCACAAGATGGACCCTGAAAGTATGGCTTCAGAGCCTTTTATATCCTAGCACAGTGCCATCTGCTGGTCACTGAGAGAAGTAACAAGAGTCAACAGTACCCCTCCCAACTGTATTTTAGGACCCAATTAGGTGTCCATAACATGGAGGGACTGCCTGACAATAATACTAGGGGTGGCTATTTTACACATCCCTACATAAGCATATGGAGTAGTTCCATGACTACATTAAAGGATGAGGCCAAAGGCCAAGACTTCTAATGTCCTTGCATTTTAATTATTTAAAATAATATAAAGTCTTGGCCATTGGTAGCTCATGTTTCTTGTCTAGCCAATCAATAATATTGTGATAAAATCTGGTAAATTTATCATTTTATGGTAGGGCTTGGCAACCAGACACCTCCGTATGTATGAAATTGGCACTGTAGTATGGTCAGATCTAGTGAGTTGAAGGTTTCCCATTACTGATCAAGGGGCCCATGCTAACACACACATGATCAGCTTTACTAAAATATTTACTCCAATTTAAAATACAGTTTGATTCAGAACTGCTCCAACTCGTTGGCTCTCACAAGGGAATAGAAAGTGTTTCTACAACACTCTCAGAGGACATCAGAAGACATTAAAGGAAGAGGTCACTCAAGTAAACATAATGGGTTCATCAGAAGTTTACCTAGAACAGGTTCATCTATTTGGCCCAACAGATATCTGTCCAGACCCAATCAGATAAATCAGTTTTTTTTGGTTGCCAACTCAATTGTGACCCTTGTATGGCTAATTTAAGTGGTTGCAACTGTCAAAATGAAATTTCAAGAATAGATACATTCCTAAATTGTGGAAGCCAAAATCAAAATGCTACAAATGTGGCGTCAGAGCATCTCACTGCAGATTCTTTTTGCCAGCGTAGGTTTGCAACTGTCACATCAATCGTAACAAAACAATGCCAGCAGCTTGATTACCGTACCAGGGTACAGAATTAAAGGGAAAATATGTCCTTATTAATAAATGCATGATGGAGTATGGAATCATCATAGGTTTCCATTATTGCCACAGATCATACTGTACTTGGCTCCGTATTAATCAGGATGGTCTTATTTATTGTTAACATCGAAAGCTGCCGTGCTGTTCTGCAACTCATCAACTTATTCAAAAGCTTTACTGAACCAGTGACCAATGGTGTGCAACAGCATCTTCTAACATGAAAGAAACAGTTTCTTACAGAAGTTTTAAGCTACAATATAGTTACATAGTTACATAGTTAATTTGGGTTGAAAAGTCCATCAAGTTCAACCCCTCCAAATGAAAACCCAGCCCCATACACACACCCCTCTCTACTTTTAATTAAATTCTATATACCCATATCTATACTAACTATAGAGTTTAGTATCACAATAGCCTTTGATATTATGTCTGTCCAAAAAATCATCCAAGTCCCTCTTATAGTCATTAACTGAATCAGCATCACAACATCACCCGGCAGTGCATTCCACAACCTCACTGTCCTGACTGTGAAGAACCCCCTACGTTGCTTCAAATGAAAGTTCTTTTCTTCTAGTCTGAAGGGGAGGCCTCTGGTGCGGTGATCCACTTTATGGGTAAAAAGGTCCCCTGCTATTTGTCTATAATGTCCTCTAATGTACTTGTAAAGTCTAATCATGTCCCCTCACAAGCGCCTTTTTTCCAGAGAAAATAACCCCAACCTTGACAGTCTCCCATTATAATTTAACTCTTCCCTCCCTCTAACCAATATGTCTGATTTGTTCTGATATGAATGATTGTAAGTGCATTCTTTCCCACAGACACTAGAGGGACCTTCAATTCTTTACAATAAGAACCGGTTTTACTTTACCAGCCCCCCCCCCCCAAATCTCTAACTGAACTTGAAATGTCTGAGGCTTTGAGGATATTAAATAAAACCCATGCTAATAAAAAGGCTATTTGCAAGATTATTATATTATTCCTCTGTGATTTGCCCATTCACACTGATTCAGTTTCAAGTGCAATTGTTTCAATATTCTCACTGTAAATATCATTAGCTCTTGCCATTGTGCAGCTCATCTGTGTAATGTGTCAGGATTTCCCAGTTTCATAAAACTATGACTAGGCTCCTGTTCCTCCTGGCACTGCAATAATGTACATTCCACTACCCCCTAAGAATATGTGTCCAAACCTATAAAGATAGGATCTGTGCAGCCTCTGGGACAGAATGTTCTGTTATACAGATAGCTAGAATCTCAGCTGCCATAAAGCAGGACAGGACTGCTGCTTACAATGGGGATCAGATAGGATCTGTGCAGCCACTGGGACAGAATGCTCTGTTATACAGATAGCTAGAATCTCAGCTGCCATAAAGCAGGACAGGACTGCTGCTTACAATGGGGATCAGATAGGATCTGTGCAGCCACTGGGACAGAATGCTCTGTTATACAGATAGCTAGAATCTCAGCTGCCATAAAGCAGGACAGGACTGCTGCTTACAATGGGGATCAGATAGGATCTGTGCAGCCACTGGGACAGAATGTTCTGTTATACAGATAGCTAGAATCTCAGCTGCCATAAAGCAGGACAGGAATGCTGCTTACAATGGGGATCAGATGGGATCTGTGCAGCCTCTGGGACAGAATGCTCTGTTAAACAGATAGCTAGAATCTCAGCTGCCATAAAGCAGGACAGGACTGTTGCTTACAATGGGGATCAGATAGGATCTGTGCAGCCACTGGGACAGAATATTCTGTTATACAGATAGCTAGAATCTCAGCTGCCATAAAGCAGGACAGGACTGCTGCTTACAATGGGGATCAGATAGGATCTGTGCAGCCACTGGGACAAAATGTTCTGTTATACAGATAGCTAGAATCTCAGCTGCCATAAAGCAGGACAGGACTGCTGCTTACAATGGGGATCAGATAGGATCTGTGCAGCCACTGGGACAGAATGTTCTGTTATACAGATGGCTAGAATCTGCCATAAAGCAGGGCAAGACTGATGTGTTTAAGCCAACATAGGACTGCAGTTTCTATACTATGACTTCAGATTTGAACAGATTATAGAATTATGTCCATAAAGTGCTGGTACCATGTGTATAGAGTCCACAATACTTTACTCAAGGTTCAACTCCATTTTCCACTGCACAAGATGTAAAAAATCACCTGTATATAATGTTGATGACCATCACTCCTCCCCACCCGCACTCCAGTAGACTTGGCGCTGCAGACTGTGCCTGGATAATTGTATCTTTTAAATCTTCTCAATTTAAATTGTATCTTATCCTGAACAAATCAGGCCCAAAGCTCATGATTTAGTGATGAAAGTGAAATACCACCAGGTAATATTTAAACTAAATTATATGCTTCATATACAGATCTCACAATTTCTGCATGTTCCAAAGCTCCAGCAATGAGCCGTGAATTTCTCATATAAAAAAAGAAAGAAAAAATAGAGAGAAAGGGGATGATGAGGCAGCAACGATCTATATCCTATGGCCAAAGAAGGAGACGAGACAGAGAATGTCTCCCGGCAGCAATTCATTCACTGATACAGAACCAGAAGTGTCTCTAGTAGAGCAACAAAAGAAACTCAGCTGGGGATTCTGACTCAGGTGGTGGACGTATAATCCACCTTCCAGCAGATGGGGGCAAGGTAGCGCCAATTACAGGCTGCCCGTTGGTCTAACGTGGATTAGACTTTGTAAATAGAAGCTGAAGCCTGTTGCTACAATGGGGAATTAATGATAGTGATTAGGAGCCACTTCCTAATTGGAGTTGAGATGGGGGGATGTGTATAATTGCTGAGGGGCACCAGCCCTTTTAGTGCTGTTTGATCCAGTGTTGACCAATTGTTTTCATATAAATTATTTTTTTATACTAATTAGAGTTTATCTGATTAATTGAAACACAAACATTCCAATTTTGACTTTATGGATTCTGCATTCAGCCACTAGATGGAGTCGGCATCAGAGATAAGTCTTTGGAAAATGGCATTGCTGCTACTGATGGGTGAATTTATTCACCAGGTGCAAATTCGCCAAATCTTGCCGCCAAGATTCGCTTACGACGGCGTCGGAACTGTCGGCGATGATAAACGGACGCCCACTGACTTTAATGGTCGCCGGCGTCAAAAATCATGAACTTTTCACCAGTTTTGCGAATTTCGTGGGAACTTCGCAAAATTCATGGCGAAACGGGACAAATCGCCCATCACTAATTGCTGCAAAAGGATACAGACCAGACTTCTTTAGATTCTTTTGCCTCATGCAATATCATAGTCCCGCTCTATTGATATAACCACCTCATTGCCTCCACTACAGGGTGGTACAGTTATGGTACCTTTTATACAGAATGCTCAGGACCTGGGGGTTTTCTGAGTAACAGATCTTTCCGAATTTTTGATCTTCATACCTTACATCTACTAAAAAAGCATGTAAACATTAAATACACCCAAATAGGCTTGTTATGTCCCCAATAAGGAAATCAATTATTGGTTAATATTTACCAGCAAACCCTACTTACCAACATATTACCAATTCTCCAAGATTTAAACAATGTAGCAGGTTTGTTAGGTACTACATGTATGGGACCTGTTATCCAGAATGCTCTGAACCTGGGATTTTCTGGATCATGGATCTTTCTGTACTCTGGATCTTCGTACCTTACGTCTACTAGAAAATCAAGTAAACATTAAATAAACCCAATAGGCTGGTTTTGCTTCCAATAAGGATTAGTGATGGGCGAATTTCTCCCGTTTCGCTTCGCCGGGAAAAAAAATGCGAATTTTTACGACAATGTCAAAATATTTTTGACGCCAGCCACAATCTGGCGTCGGAATTGTCTACGGCATCAAATATATTTTGACTCCAGCGAATTTTCTCTGGCAACTTAGTGAATGTATTATTTTTTATTATTTATTATTTAAACGCGGAAATTTGCAGCGAGTTCGCCCATCACTAATAAGGATTACTTATAGCTTAGTTTGGATCAGTTACAATGTAGTATTATTATTATTACAGAGAAAATGTGGATTATTTGGATAAAATGCAGTCTACGGGACATGGCCTTTCCGTAATTCTGAGCTTTCTGGATAACAGATCTCATACTTGTATTTCCACTAATAAAGGGGAGACACAGGGACAAGGGGTGAAATATACATTGTTTTGCTTAATTTTTGAAGGCAACTCCCTTTTGAAAAGTTATGAAGACTAAAACAAATGACACTACATAAGGGAATCATTTTTATATATTTCTACTGCATGCTTCTTATAGAAAACTAAGACAGCAGAGTATGCAAAAAAGCACTGTACAGTACACAGGCATTGATTAATTTCTCTGTTTATGACTTTTCAACATTGCAGCAACTGTAAATCAGGTCTGAATGAGCCTAGAAACAGTGTAGCATAGACACGGGGCACTAGAGAATCACGATGAATGTCCCGTCAGAAATTCCAACAGCCCAAAACCAATGCCTATGTATCTGCCCTGTACAGCACCGTGGAATATGCTGGCACTTTACAAATACTGGCTCAGAACCCCTGTGGTATCTGTTCAACAATAAAAACCAAAAAACAGTTTCAGATCTTTAAACATCCAACCCCCCTCCCAACAAGAGAACGTATCGTTTCTGTATATCACACAGTACCCGGCCTTCTGGCCTGAGAACAAAAGACTTGTAAGTGAAACAGCACCAAATATTTGCCAATTAGGAAGCAGTGTGAAGTGCTAAACACTCATTAGACATGAGATTATGCAGCTTCACGAAGAGCGTCTGCCGATGGAATAATACCGTCACGGGATATTTTTGTAGAATTTGTTAAATTGTCTATTAGCAACTTGACCCTGAAGAGCTCAGAGTTTAGAGGATGACAAATGTATGCTGCAAAAAGAAAACTGTTGTGGTCCATGTCTATAGCATTTACACAAAGGGCTGGTTTTAGGGTAGGGCAGCATCAAAAGGTCTCCTGGGGGAATTCCCCCACATCTGTAGGGGCTGATGGGATTTGTAGTTAAATGACATCACTGAGACATCATGTGGGGCAGGTTACAAGCAGATAACAGCAGACCAGTATTGTCTACAATCAACCATTTAGCTCAACCTTCTGGCTATTTATTATTATTCAGACTATTACAACAATGGTTTAAGAAATGCAAACAACCCTCATTGTTCTTCCACCAAGATTGCAGTTGCATTTTCCCAGGCAGGTCTTAAAATACCATTCATATGCATTCATGTAGTCCTCTTCATAAGCCCCCATTACGATGAAATCCAAGGCCTAGTGTGGTGGTCGCGGGACCATGTCTCAGGTTCAGTTTCACCAAATGAGTTGGAAGACACTGATGGTATAAATCGAAAATACACCCCCACATGTTATAAATGGTGGCACCTTGCTTTGAGATGTCAAGTCCTAATTATTCCTATTATGTATGCGGTTTGTGTTGGCATGGACAATCCAATAGGAAACACTGGCATGAAATGTATGACGGTACTGTACCTGCCAATGTAAATTTTTTTGAAGATGTGTTCAGAAAGCCTAAGGATAGCAGGCCAGGAGCAGATTCCTGATCCACCAAACTTAAAAAGTTAGAAGCAAAAAAGAAAATAACATTCTCCTATGGATCAGCCACTATATTCTGAACAGTTAAAGGGAAAAAAATGTTCATTTATTATTATTTTCCTATAAATATTCAGTAAAACACAGGGGAAGGCCTTTCTACACAAAACCCCATACATATGCACATTTCTATTGATATCAGTAGAAGCTCTAGTGACTGTAACTACATCTAAAAGGACTATCATACTAATCAACACATGTGGCAGATAGAGACAGAGCTGACATGTGGCTTTCACTGTTTAGTTAACATACTTAAGAGGCCTATTGTCTGCAGTGAAGTATCTTCCGATTGTTTCCAGTAAGTTCTAAAGTCAATGCCCTACTTCCAACTTCCCACTCATTGATAAAGAAGAGAAGCAATCTGTTTCTTTCCACCGTGCTGCCTTGTTGGCCTAACAGTTGGCAAGTACCAAGTCTGCTGACCAATTATCCATTGATAGGTTCTCCGTTCCTTAATGGTGGGCGTTACAAAAGCTGCCGGGAATAAATTGTTCTCTTGGCCGCAGCTGTCACATGGATGAAGGCTCATGCTATGAGCTTTTGGTGCTAGTCAAAGGCACAGATGTAAGTGGAGACGGCTGTACAATATGCAGATTGCATGGGAATAGATCAAGGGAGGCTCAAGGAGACAACAAAAAATGAGACATTAAATACTATCAGTACTTAGGTTGAAAATTTCACTCAATACTAATGTTCTGAAGAATTATTTGCTTTGCTTGTTTTTTTTAATTGCTTTAACTTTATTATCACTAATAGCTCAAGCATACATTTTTGCCATGATTTGTGGGGGATTACTTTCCAAAAATTAAAAATGTCTCCACATAAATACTGCCAAGAGTTTTATTTATTTGTGATTGTGGAAAAAGGCATTGTTAGAACTCGCACGTAAATTTACCAGCCGTCAATTCTCAGTCAACATGTGCACTTCCATATAGTGTCCCAATCTAGTGCTCCTCTTCCTATTGACGCAAGTGAACCCTGATTTGTACTGCCACCTGGTAGCTTCAGGGGTCCCACAGATCCCTGCATCAAAAGAAGCACACGTTATCCTCCCACTGGAATTGACACGAACTAGACTTCATTACTGGAGTTTTAGCAGTGGAAAAGTTTTACTTTATGGGTTCTGTGGGGTACGTAAAAATACTAATACAATTCTTGAATATAATATTTAAAAAGAATGTTCCTTTTTTATGAATGTGTTGTCAGCGATGCATTAAAATCCCAATATGTACTTTTGGTGTCCTATTAATTCCTCTGTCCCTCCACTATACACAGCTTCTTCAGTACCGTCACTCCCTCCATATAGAAATGTGTTTCCCTGCAATGAGCAAGTGGCCAAAGAGATGAGAGGGAGAAAATTCCAAATTTTTAGAAAACACAAATTTATGAAGATCCTTCTTTTAACCCTGCTACGTTTGTCCACAACATTGCTCACATTAATATGTCACTAACTTTCCCAACTGTCTCCCTACTGCTTACATCTTGCACAACAATCATCACCTTGCCCTGCTGTCTCCATCTTGAGCTGTGGTCATCATCTTGCAGGGGCATCACAGCCGTGATGCCCATGTGAAGCACGAATAAAGGCGTTTTAATATAAAAGAATTCGTTGGTGCTGTCCTGAAGTCTTTTGTCGTTTGTGGTGCCAGGGGAAAGTGGCCACTGGTGGACGTGCACCACCCACAAAAAAAGAGTGAAAAACGTTGTGCTGACTGCTTGTCTACTCCATCTTGAGCTGTGGTCATCATCTTGCCCTACTGCTTACATCTTGCACAATAATTATCACCTTACCCTGCTGTCTCCATCTTGAGCTGTGGTCATCATCTTGCCCTACTGCTTACATCTTGCACAACAATCATCACCTTGCCCTGCTGTCTCCATCTTGAGCTGTGGTCATCATCTTGCCCTACCGTTGCTATCTTACACTATAATCACCATTTTACCCTACGGTCTACATCTTCTACTATTCTCATCTTGACCTACTGTCTCAATCTTGCCCTATGCCCTACTGTTGTTGTTGTTTAAATATGAACATGTTAAAGCAGTGGGTCACCTTTAAGTGTGTTATAGTATGGATTATTGTAAGCAACTTTTCAATTGGTCTTTATTATTTATTCTTTATAGTTTTTTAAGGATTTGCCTTCTTCTTCTGACCCTTTCCAGCTTTCAAATGGGGGTCACTAACCCCATCTATAAAACAAATGCTCTGTAAGGCTACAAATGTATTGTTATTGCTACTTTTTATTACTCATCTTCCTATCCAGGCTTCTCAAATTCATATTCCAGTCTCTTATGCAAATTAATGCATGGTTGATAAAGTAATTTGGACCCTAGCAACCAGATTGCTGAAATTACAAACTGGAGAGCTGCTGAATTAAAAGTTAAATAACTCAAAAACCACAAGTAATAATAAACGAAAACCAAATTGTCCCAGAATATCACTCTCTACATCATACTAAAAGTGAATTCAAAGGTGAAAATCCCCTTTAATATATCCTTTTTGTGTTGTTGTGTTACATTGAGGGCCATTTTATTGAGATAGAGATTTCCATACTACATCTTCTGCTTACAGAATTGCAATTATATATATATATATATATATATTTATAGAGCCTTTGTTAATCTTTTATAAAGCAATGTCATTTTCCTTTAGGAGGCAAGTTTTAAGTGCATTTCTCATCTTTGACCGGCTATTATTTGATATATTGCCACTGAAAAAAAAGGTTTCCTCTCTCCCTTGGATCACTTTTATTGCATTGTATTAAAGTGTCCTTGAAATGTTCATTTAATTGGCTAGGAAAGCAGAGATACAGACATCAACCTTCAATTTTTTAGAGTTATCCTTCATTAACTCCATTGTACTGGGAAGAATAGCTCTTCTTTTAAATACCATTTATAGTTGTATCATGTAACAAATATATTTCTAAAATAGAGAATTAGAACATGTATTGGTACTGCAAGTGACAAAGAAACCAAAACCATTTTGCACCTGCCACCATTTTAATGAACATTTCCCAACAATGAAAGAACCCCCAGCTTTTAATCAGCCAGAACAAAAGAGCCCACAATTGCAAATAATTCATTAAACTGCACCAAAGATGCCACTCTAATGTCCAGGCTTTGTTCCACCATCAGTAGAGCATGGAGGGACATCATAAAATCCACGGCTAAAATTACAGTTTAGAAAGATAATCTGTCCTGTAACAATATCCAGCCATGGGTAGTAGATAATTAAGTACTGCAACTAAAATACTCTGTGTAATCATGTATAATTAAATGAAATTTGCTCATATTATTCCCTGAAGCAAATGTGTCTTGTACCGAAAACAGGTGGATTGTTGATACGATCATCAGAGGGAAAGGTCACGGAGACTCGTTTAATTCTGCCAGTGCTATGACACATTGCAGGTGCCATTTGGTAGTCACGGGGTTAACTGACACTGTAATGGAAAGCAGCATTGTCTCCCAGAAGCCTCTTGTTCTTCATTATTAGGCTCGGTAACATGGCAGCTGATCAGCTTGAGCAGCACTTCAGCATGAATATTAATGACTTTCCCTTTCAGCTCAAGAAAGGTTCATAGGTCAGCAATGCTGGTCTCCATCTGCAAGCACGGAGATCGATAAAGACACCAGGCACCAAATCATCACTCTGTGATGTCTCAGGATGGCCAATAAAGCCTCGTCTGTCTCTTTCTGACCTAATCTATGTATCTGCCGTCTCATTAAAATAAAGAACAGCTGCTTTTTATTCCCACCTTCTTAATTGTGGCTGAGAATCCTCCTAGTTCTACAATCAGTGCGAAATCTGTATGCTGGTTTCTTCCTTTCCACTCAGGAGATTTTGCTGATAGGCTCTGTCATTTATCAACTATTACAGCTATGAAGCGGTGTCATAGGGATTTCTTGCTCTGTGGACTTGGGCTCCTGGGACTGATTTATGGGATACTTATGTCATAAAATGATCGTGTGTGATGTCGACGGACTGCAAATTTATTGTGTGTCATGATTTGGGAGCCTATTTATGTGGATAACCTGGATTCACAAGCCATCATGAGGCATCAATACTTATTGTAGGCCGGGAATTTTAGTGTTTTATTGCTGGATGTGGCAACATGATTAAACTAAACGCCTCCCTTGCAACTGGATCCGTTCTATTGAAACTCGTTGAAAATGATGCTCATATTGCCTTATACTGATAATGAACAAGGCACGATTTCATGCAACCAATCATACAATCCAATCCCTACAGCGCTCACAAGCCAAATACAGTTATGCCCCAAATATAAGAAAGGCAGATACATACAGTTTACTCATGGAGGAAACACCTTACCCCAAGTACAGTCCCTCACTCTCAAAACAACTACTGCTTTGCAGGGCCACTCATTATCCAGGGCCCTGAGCAGTTTTGAAATCTATAAAACAACGTTTCAAACAAAAAGGAAGTACCATTGATAACTTCAATGCCTTTAAATTTAAAATAACCGCTTATTTACACACACACACACACACACACACATCTTCTAATTAAAGTCAGATAAGAGGCAGTATTTATCAAATGATAGGGGAGTTTATAGGTAACAGTGGGGCTCATTTATCAACACTGGGCAAATTTGCCCATGGCAGTAACCCATGGCAACCAATCAGATTGTTGCATTCATTGTACTGCTTGCAACTGGCTTTAAAAAGCTAATCACTGATTGGTTGCTATAGGTAACTGCCCGTGGGAAAATTTGCCCAGTGTTGATAAATGAGCCCCAGAGTCAAAATGGACTCGCCCCAGTTCCTAGGACATCCACAATTAAACATAAATACAAAGTTAAGTCCCATGACTCAATGTTCAATTAAAAATCAAAAATATTAATCAATAGTGATGGGTGAATTTATTCGGCAGGCGCAAATCCGTGGTGAATTTGCGCGATTCGCCACTAGCGAATAAATTCGCGAAACGCCTGTGAAAATTCACAAAAATTCAAAAGAATTTTCGCCGGCGTCGAAAAAACGGGCGCCGGCGTCAAAAACGAGACACCGGCGCCATTTCGCATATTTTTCGCCGTTTCACGAAATTCGCACATTTTCCAGGCGAAGCGAAACGCCACAATTTCGCTCCGTCACTATTAATCAAGTATCATATTAAAAAGGTACATACTGACCCCATATAGCCCACCTTACGCGTTTCATACCATCCGCTACTTAATCATAGGTGTCTATCATAGGTGTCTAATTGAACATTGAGTCATGAGACATTGTATTTATTTTTAAGAGGCAGTATTTGCCAGATCTCAATTTGACCTGCATGTTTGCTGACCAATTTGATAATTTCATACCTTGATTTAGCAGAATAATCAGAACTGCACAAAATCAATGCAATTAAAAGTGCCAACCAAACCAGCAATGTCTGCCTCATCTCTTGCATTGGGTTGGATACCAAACTGATCTAAAGATACCAGCGTCTTCACTTAGGCCACAAAAGTCCAAATCTGATTCAAGTAAAATAAATCTTACAAGTGGCACTTTAGGGTAAGGGCACACACTAAGGGGGTTATTTACTAAACACCGAATGAAAAAATCACAAACAACTTATGATTTTTTTTTCTTATAAAATCCGACTTTTAACAAAATCATGAATTTTTCATAATTTATTAAACCCTGAGGATGGAAAAGACAGAATCTGAAAATCCGGCATCACAGATCTGTCCAGGTTACAAATAAGTCAATAATGTTTTAAAGGGCACTGGATTTCGTGCGATAACCCTAAATTTTTGGGTGAAAATTCCGGAAAAAACGTAAAAATCAGATTTTTTTCCCGCAAATCAAATTTTCAGGAAAAAGTAATAATAAATCAGCATCAAAAACCCAAGCTGATTTGATTGGAGTTTGTAGCAGAAAATATTGAGTTAAATTCAGGCTTTGATAAATAACCCCCTAAGATTCGGGGAGATTTAGTTGCCCGAAGACATAGCGTCTCTTTTTCGGGTGACGAATCTCCCCGAAAAGCCTTCCCACCAGAATATAAATCGTCGGCGGGATGGCACTTGGAGCACTTTATTTTCCCCAAAGTTTCCTTTAGAGGCAATTACGGGCGACCTCAGAAAACGAAGCTCTCTAAGTGCCATCCCACCGGCGATTTAGATTCTAGCCAGCTTCTTGAAGGCTTTTCGGGGAGATTAGTCACTGAAGAAGAGGTGATTTGTCGTTGGGCGACTAATCTCCCAAAATAGCAGAGTGTGCCCTTACTCTTATAAAACATCTGCTCTCCTTGCAAAGGTCAACCTGACTGTTGCAAACTGCCCCCCCACTGGGGTGTTAATACAGACAACAAAGCCTAGGGGGGGAAGCTGATAAACCAAAAGTAGACAGATTGCTTTCAAATTATGATCCGCACAATACATTGATATCTTATTTCTATGGAACCCCACTGAGAAGGGCATTTATTAACCCAATAATCTAATAGAGAAGCAATTACATGAACCTTTTTTTATAAGCACATTCAGAGTTCATTATAACTATCACTCTCTGGAATTCTTTTTTATATAATCTTTAGAAAATCACCTTAGAATAACACCTAAAGGAAACCCACACAAACACAGTAAGAACATGGTCTTGTTGAAATTGAAAAGGATCAACATGGAAAGATTGACTCATTTTTGGATTCAAGTTTTTTTAAGGAAATCAACTGCAGCAAAAAAAAAATCTTGATCGAGTTTTTTTTACAAGATAATTTTTTCTACAAAACTAAGATATTTACAAAATAATTACAAAACATTTAACACAATTGCAAATGCAATGAAAATCATATTTTTTTCATTCATTTAAATGTTTTTAAATAGTGTGCGTGTTGAAAATACATTTTTGCTTTAGAAGTTTTGATAATTTTTTAAAAAAAATTTTTTTTTTATTAGCACCAAAAGAAAACATACAATATAGATTGAAACATGCCATACAGTCATGAATGGGGTTACATCTTTAAATTGGAGTAGGTCTGCACACATCCATCGACTTACCCCAGTGGTTAAGGTCACACAGTAATCATCAAAACCCCCTAGACATTGGAAAAGTTATGCCCCCCGAGCTACTCACAGTACCACCCAAGACCCAAATAGAGGCAACACCAGAGCCTTTTATATATATTTCTGTGTACTTTTAAATATAATAACAAAATTGGGGATTTGTCCTCAGAATCTTTGAATCTATAAAAGTTTATATTTTGTATCAACAATAAAGTTAATAAGAGGCTCAGAAGTGATACACTAGATGAAATTACTGGCGTTGACCTCCTGGAGTTAAACTGAAGAGACAGAGATGGGATCTCATTACATCCACACTGCACACTTGTTAAAGTAAAGCCTACGACAGTTCTAGGGTCTAAAGTCTTCTATTCATCTTCTCAGTAAGCCAACAAGGACTACAAAGTACTTTCTTCCCCTGCTCCAGGAGTGACCTGTTGGTTTCAATTCAAGACAGAAAGAGTTGGCTTTCTGAAATGAAAACTCGACTCGCTTAACTTGCCGTCTGAACTCAATCTGATTATGTGACCTTCTGGCCTGATTTTAAACTGCCGAGTAAAAACGTCTATAGAAGTTTAATGCTATTCCATTTGAGATGTATCACCATTATTGTTTCACCTGCTTAAAGGGGACCTGTCACCCTAAGAAATAATTCCAAATCATATATTACCATGTTAGTCAAGCAAAATAAACTTTACTTGCACTACATAAATTATTTCAGTCTTGTTCCCTTTTATCTGGAAAAGAACAATCACACCAAGCAGGCAGCTGCCATTTTGTAAACATTGTTATTAAGGCAAGCTTTGCATAATCCCAAAATCTTGTTTATGTTCTATTATAGGGGACTTGATGCACATGCCCATGTACTGGTTACAAAATTAGATGGTAAGGAAGGAGTTGGAATGTGGTATATAGGAAATGCAGAATGGAAAGTGAAAGTAATTGCCTGCCCCGCCTCTATTCCTAAGGCATAAAGGTGGGGCAGGCAAAACATGGTTGACAGTGGAGATATTTAAATGCATTTATAACAGGTATGGATGCTTTAATAAAAAAATGATTTTGGATTTCATGTTTAATTTGAAAAGGAGTTTTATTATACAGCTTTGTATGTCTGGGTGACAGGTCTGCTTTGAGAGGTCACCCAAAACTATTTGACACCAACAAGTTGAAAACTTGTTAAAAATACTTCGAAATTCAACCATTGAATCTAAATACTTTGAATATACTTCGAATATCGAAGTTTTTCTCATCGAATTTGGGTATCCTGCGGTCAAAGTAAAATCGAACGATTCGAAGGATTTCAGCGATCGATCGAACGATTTTTCTTCGACTTCAAAAAACATAGAAAACTGCTCTAGAAGGTCCCATAGACTAACATAGTACTTCGGCAGGTTTAATTTGGCGAAGTATTGAAGTCAAACTTTTTTTTAAAGAGACAGTACTTTGATTATCGAATGTCGAATATTCAAACTATTTTACTTCGAATCAAATTTAAAGTCGAAGTCGTTGTATCCTATTCGATGGTCGAAGTTTCCAAAAAATTCCTTTGAATTTCGAATTTTTTTACTTCGAAAATTCCCTCGAATTCACTTCGACCCTTGATAAATCTGCCCCTCACTGTCTACATTGTGAAAACTTGTATTTTGATTTTCTCTTTCGTAAGAGAGCCAAGGAATTAAGAAACAAACATTCCTGTAAGATAACATTGAGTAAATTGGCCCCAATCCACTAACCAACAATCCACCGATTTCCAGCCTTCTAACCCAAGAGCAATCAAGGCTAATTGCTGATTTGTTGCCATGGTTAACTTCTAAAGTGACAATATTCCGAACAGCTGGTTAGATTTGTGGGTGATTTTATTCACTGTAATAGTAAAGAAACATGTCAACAACAACAAGGAAACTGCTTATCTAAACTCCTTTCAAGTCCCAGGAGCTTCAATGTGAGATTTTCTTCAAATATTAAAATCAGTGTGTTATTGTCGTATTCCAACTATCAAGGGGCAAAACAAACAATGCTGAAAAAATGATTTATTGTATTTTGTCAAAGAAGCCTAGAGAATAACTCATTTGTATCCAAGTAATACCCTTACAAGTTACAAATTGGGAACGGGGTAACCTGGTGGAAGTTCCTGTTGAGAACGTTCCTGCCACATCAAGGCTTTAGTTGGTTGGTCTTTTGAAGGAAGATTTTATTTTTTTAGTGGGCAGAAAAGTTGATTTATGCATTGTTGTATTGCAAGAACAAGAGAAGCATGGATTTGTAGCTTAGTGGACTATGGTGTGCATTTTAATTATGGGATGGAAGCGTTAATGTTTGCTATTTCTTTCTCCTCTTGATTAATGATTCTTTCCTGTCTGGAGATGACTAGACTGATTACAAATAACAATAAGATATACAAGGACACTGAGCAGAGACTGACTGCAGGAAAATCTCATTTAGAAGTCATATTAAATATGTTGAACAGTGCTATAATTTACTTGACAGAAGGAGCCTAGATTTTCTTTTACCATAACTCTTTAATTATAGGCCACCACAGGCTGGAGACTTTGCTCACTGCAAGATATTTCTGTGTTCTTCAGCATACTTGAGAGTAGAACTTTCTCCTGTGGGTTTATGATGGGAGACCTATGACCTGGAAAATATCAACCCAACACCATAGAACTTTTTCCATAACATTATTTAGCCATTGAGAATTATGGTTTTCATTAAAATGCATTTTTCCTTTTTTGCACTGTTTATATATAATAAGATCCGTAAGGTTTGACCTCAGTCCTCTGGGTCCTGGGCTGCCTTTTTGTATACATTGAGAATGCAAATTAGTAAAATAAACTATAAATGGCACATTAATACTATTTTTATTATACTGTAGGTACTCAGTGTAACATGGCCATCAAAATATTGAGAATAGTTCTCATTCACAGACCCTTAAAGGTTTAGAGAAGTAGGTGGGGATATTATGGACTTGGACTGTAACTGGGTTTGGCCAGATGGGCTCACTAGTTTGGAAAATACATGAGTCCAAATATACAGACATGACCATCTAAGGAGAACTTAAAGACGTTGGGTTGCTGTGGGTTCCTGTTGGGATCAATGAGCAACAAGGTGACTTCTGTGCTTCTTAGGCAGTGATGTATGAGTTTTGTCTGCTATACAGGGCTTTGAAAAAAAGTGGCATCCTCAGGATACTGAAGCTAGGGCCCGAACAAAACTGGGATGAACAGTATTTCCAGCAATATCAATAGATAAAAATATTATAATTAAAATGATAAAATGTTATATGTAAATGATAAATTCTAATGGTTATCGGCTAGTGACAGTTTATAGTCCACTACTTTGAAAAGGCAAGAAGAACATGAATTCTTGCCAAAAACTTCATTAATAACAGTAATAAAAGCCACCGGGTGAGCTAGAAGCTACTCTAGAGGGTAATTAGGTTACTTCAGCCATGCTGTTGTCTTACATTTGAAAATTAAATGGAGACTATCGCTTGTCTTTCTAATGCCCTTGGTGCTTGGCTGTGTGAAAGTCATCAGTTAATTTGGTTAATATGGCTTCAGTGAAATCAGGAGCTGGAGGAGAGAAGACAGGGGATGGACATGTGGGGAGATGGGTAAACATAAAGCTCTGCAGGAAACCAGGAACCCAGAATAATTGCTTATGGTGGACAATACTACAAAACTTCAGTGTTGTATCAATATCATTTTTTCCAGAGTGAACTTCCTGTTGGTCACATGACTGTAAACTACATTGTATTAATTGGTGAAGGATACATAGACGTGAATTTTGAGATTCCTATTAGTTATTCCCTCCTATAATCCTGCCGGCGATTTAGATTCTAGCCTGCGGGAGGCAGTTCGGGGAGATTAGTCGCCCTGAAGAAGAGGCAATATATCGCCGGGCGACTAGATCTCCCCGAATCTGAGCATGTGTCTCTGCCCTTACATAACAAATAAAGCTTTGTAGAATACAATGATTTTATTATTTAATCAGGGATATAAACAGGGATCAAAGGTCATTCATGGTTCACTCATGAACTATGGATAAAAAAAAAAACAGATTCAAATGTAAAAACAGTTGGGGAGCAACACAAGCATGAGCAAAGTCCATGGGTGCCAAATAAGGACTGTGATTGTGATTGTCCCTAATAATTCCATGGCACGTTGTGGCACCTAAGCATCAATAACAAACTCACATAAATATCAGCTATCCCCAGGCCTCTCATCTCTAGGTGACTGTGAGTGTGATTTCTATAATGTGAGGAGTGATGTCACAGTCTTATCTTACGATCACTTTGTAAGTGGGCAGTAAATGCTGGAAAGTATGCCACCGTAAGACTCCCTCCCTTGCTGGGGGGTTTCACTTATGACCCTGTTAAACTGGCTGAGACCCCAGTTTTTCTATATTCTGTCACTGCACCACGAAGCTATGCCCCATCTTCATTTCAAGGAATTATAGCCCACTAGGGGCGGCTGTGAGAGATAATAAGACAACCTGTAGGCAGCCAACTTTGTAGACAATGGGGCTCATTTATAAACTTTGCACAGTACAGATTGGTTGCACAGTGAATATATTTGCCCTGCACATGATTACATTTATAAGCTGAATAAGAGTGTGCAAACATATGCGAATATCTATAAGAGCTTTTTAAATACCTCAAAAATCACAAATTGCTTATATTTATGTGCACACTCTACATTTGAATTAAGTGACAACTTTGGTAGCGGAGAAAATAATCTCAAAAACAATTTCGCGAATGTGAATTTAAGTTACTGTCAATGCTATTTTCGCATACAAACCTCGCACAGTGGGCGCACTCACATACATACATACATTTTTTTTAAAAACCGGAAAGATGGGCAGAGCAGTGCAATATTAAAGTGTCCAGGGAAAAACATTGGCATTACAACCATTTGCAAAAAAATATGCGCTGCGCAAACTTTATAAATGACCCTCAATGACTGACTTAGTCAAGGTTATAATTGTAATAAATATGCCAGTTTAGAGAAACAAATTAAAGGTCATAAAGACCATATGTGCCATTTTTATACAAAGGTAGTTGGTGGAGCTGCCAGTAGAAGGGTCAGAATGCCCCAACTGATAACCCTGCTTAGCTCATCTACAGTATATAGACTGCACTACAGTAGGGGGCAGATTAACATAGGGTCGAATATCGAGGGTTAATTAAGCCTTGATATTCGACAGCCGAATGTAAATCCTTCGACTTTGAATATCAAAGTCGAAGGATTTACCACAATTCCTACGATCGAACGATCGAAGGAAAAATCCTTCGATCAAACTATTAAATCCTTCGAATCGAACGATTTGAAGGATTTTAATCCATCGATCGAAGGATTTTCCTTAGATCAGAAAATTGTTAGGAAGCCTATGGGGACCTTCCCCATAGGCTAACATTGGCCTCGGTAGCTTTTAGGTGGCGAACTAGGGGGTCGAAGTATTTTTTAAAGAGACAGTACTTTGACTATCGAATGGTCGAATAGTCTAACGATTTTTAGTTCGAATTGTTCGATTCGAAGTCGAAGTAGCCTATTCAATGGTTGAAGTAGCCATATTCGACCATTCGAAATTCAAAGTATTTTTTCTTCTATTTCTTCACTCGAGCTAAGTAAATGGGCCCCTAGGTGTAACTGTTTCTGTATGGATGGTCTCTTACCTGTTTTGTCCCAGTCTGCAAAAGTGCTCTGGGAAGGGAGCAAATAATAAAAACAAGTCATAGGGAGCAAATGAAGAAAAGTCAGGTGTAATCCAATTATAATGACAACAGATGGGTGCAATATAAGAGTTTGTGTTTCATATTCCCCTACTCTCTTCCAATCATCGTTGGCTTGCCTATGGCCCACACGCACATACCAAGCCTCCGTACGTGCCATTTACCAGCCTTAAAAAACAAGCCAACAAATGAATTATTCGCTGAAAAGTTCTCAACATAGGACCGCAAAGAAAAGCACAAGAAATGTGACTGCTACTTTCCAAGTCAATTTTGTGCTCATCGTCTATTAATACCAAGCCCCCGTGGAGTAGTGGAGCACGCTTAACAAAATGAAGTGTATAACAGAAATGCTTTGTCATAGAGAATTCACTACTAGAAAAGGCAGCAAAGCCCTGGGGTATATTTGTGGATTAAAAGCTGTTTGCAGGTCTGGGGAGAGAGAGACAAAAAAGAGACCAATATGCAAAGTCTTCTATTTAATGCCTGTAACGAGAGGGCAAGCTGTAGCCTGTAGATCCTATAGATGGTGATTGTATGTCTGTATGATTGGAATAGGGCAGAGAGGGTTCCTTGGGGGGAAACATATATAAATTACTAACACAAGATGCAGTCCAAAGTCAAAACTGCAGGAATTCATAAAAATTAAATGTGTCAGTACCCTGTTTTTCTATACTTATTCCAGGCATCAAATGCTGAATGCCTCTGCTTTGATAAATAATGTGGAAGGTGCAAATTACACTGTTACCTCCAAGGCTACCTTTACATATTGCACCTACACATAAACTGACATCTAATGAATTGCATCCCAACACTTTCCCCACCACTGTGAGAATCACTGAGCTGGAAATAATACAATTCACACCCAATCTGACCCAAGTAAAACAGGAATTCAACACGCACACAGGGACTATGCAAATGTCCCTGTGTGTCCCTTTCATTTCTCTCTTTTCAGTATATAGTTCAGTACATATAAGGGAAGCACAAATTGTAGACTTCTAGCTGTTGTTTGTTTGGAGGTTCCACATAGCAGTAGACTTGATATCTTGAGGATGCAATGGTTTTAATGTTTTTGAAATAAAAGTTGAATTTTACCTATTACAAGAGGCTCCCGGAGTGCTTGCCGATTTCCTTCATACTTGACTTGATATCTCTGACATATGCCATTTCCCTAACCCTCCTTTTTTCATCCCTATGGGAAAAATCACCCCCTTGGCCATAAATTGTGATGTACAGTATATCTGTAATATCAATGGCCTTGAAATGGCCAATGAAGAATTGGTTGGATTTATGCTTTTAGAGCACTGATCTCCAACCAGTGGCTCTCGAGGAACATGTTTCTCACCAACCCTTTGGATGTTACTCCCAATGGCCTCAAAGCAGGAACTTGAACTTGAATTCCTGGCTTGGATGCAAGTTGTGGTTTCCTAAAAACTAGGTGTAAAGTCAAACCGAGCCTCTTTTACCTGCTAGTCCATATCGGGGGTGCCAAATTGCCAATCACAGCCTTTCTTTGGTACCTCCCATAAACTTTTTGAATGCTTGTGTTGCTTCCCAACTCTCTTTACTTTTGAATGTAGCCCATTGGTAAAAAAAAGGTTAGGGACCCTCATTCTAAAGCTATCTTTGTTAATTGTAAAAGAAAATTATTCTATGGCAAGAGTAAAATGCCAAGTATAAACTCCCCCCCCCCATGCTAGCCAATGTTGAGGGCTTTGACAAACAGTCTATTTCATAACCTCAGTGACAGAGTGGGTAGAACACAGAAGGCTGCCATAGGTAACAGCTTCAATGAAGCCTACTGCACATAAATAAATATATGCTGCAAAAAGTTGGAGGGAAATGTACTGAAAGCAGGATGACTTTTGGGATCCATAATAAAATCATGGGAGCAGAAAAAGTAATTGAAAAGCCTCCTTATGAGAGGATATGGATATGGGGTAGGCATTTTAAAAGTGCATCCAGCACAGAAGAACTAGACCTGAAGGGTTTTTGAGGGCTCTCTGAGCATATGGGTTGCACAATGACCTTCCAACATATGTATGATGATCTCTTATAACAATACTAGCAAGCTACAGAACCACCCTGAAAAATAATCAAATCAAAGTGTTGCCTATTGAAATGACTACACATGGTGTATGCTGGTGTCCATGTAAAGCAACCTATGAAGGCTTGGGGCTCAGGACTAGTGATGGCTTAATCTCTCCCATTTCGCTTCACCGAAAAATTTGCCAAAATTTGTGAAATCTGAAAGTTCACAAAAAATCCGTGAAATTTGAAAGTTTTCACGAAAAAATAGAGCATTTCGAATGTTTTCACTAAAACCGAGCAATTCGAACCTATTCACAAAAAAATAGAGCAATTCGAATGTTTTCATTAAAACCGAGCAGTTCGAACGTTTTCACAAAAAAATCGAGCAATTTGAACCTTTTCACGGAAAAATCGTGAAAATCAGAAATTGACGCCGGCGAATTTTCATAGGCGAATTTTAAAAGGCGAATTTTTGCGGGAGACTTGCGAATTTATTCGCCGGAGGCGAAATGCGGGAATTCGCCGTGATTTTGTGCCAGGCGAATTTATTCGCCCATCACTACTCAGGACACACAGGGCCCCATTAATCATACTGTGCAAAACAAGTAATGCCAGAAAAATGGTGTGAAAACAGACATGGTGATGTGTGGTGTATTTTTTACACAGCAAGGTAACTAGGTCCACTATGTATATTCAGGACTTCCAAGTAATTTACAGAGTGTCTTATCCTCTGGGAAGACAAAGACATCACTTATTAGTCTCACTCAGCAAAGACCTATAGTTGGTTAGCTTGAGTCAATGTTGTCAGTCTTTAGTGACACTTCTTGACATCCAATGTAGCTGTCAGGCGTTACCCAGGCATTAGATGGAGCTGTAAATCACCAGGTCTGCTTTGCATTTGTGGACTTCTTATAAGCAGAACTTCAAAACACCCTATCAAGCAGAATCCCATTGCATTTGAGATGTATTTTGCTGCATAATGGTTGTACAGACTGATCATCCAACAAATCCTTTACTTCTGACAAGTAACATACAGTAGATGGTGCAGAAAATAAACATTTTTAAGCCTGATCTTTAGCTTAATTAGCTGTGAACATGGAGTCCTTTCCTTGGTGACTCCAGGGTTCACTCCATTTCTTGCTAAGAGAATATATTCCTTTAATGAGCCTTTTAATATGGTTGCAACTTAATGACTGAATCCAGATGTAAGCGACGTTCCTTTCTCTATAAACACTAATGAATACATTGGCCGGACCTCTGCCCTTTTGGTAGAGAATTTTTAGAATCTCACATTTTGTACAAATATGCCCCCCCCTTTACTAGTCCAGATCGCCTACATACATTTATTCAACTCAATCAAACTGTTGCAGTCAATTTCTTCCAATGTCATTTGGAAATAATGTTTATCATTTCTGCCGCATGATGTATCTTTCTGAAGGGTGGCTTCCATCATTATCAGTCAAAGTGATCCTCATGGGATCATGTAATTAAGCTGTATTTATGATGCTTGTCTAATTAATGTTGGTGCCTAATGACTTGAAGCATGATACCCACCATATCAAAAACATACACTTGCAGAAATAGGAACAAGATGAATGTATAATGTTGTGTACTGAAGAGCCCCCCAGACACTTATTAGTTGGTGCCAGGATCATCCACCCAAGAGTTTTTCGTGTACATCTGGATACCCCATCAGCTGACCCACAGCCATCAGAAATGTATTGTACTGGTGTCAAACACAAAAAGGTCAGTGTGTCTTTTAATGAGATGCATGGGAATAAATTTGGTAAACATCTCTTTATACCTTCAGTATTGCTAGATATGAAACCCTTCTGAACATATAATGGAGTGGATCATTGGACGGTGAATGGTGGATTTGTGGCTTGATGTTCAAGTCAGTAGGCACCAACATTAAATAGACAATCATCATAAATACAGCTTAATTACTGTATACGATCCCATGAGAATTACTTTGACTTTTACCAGTAGGTTTTTCTAGCTGACATGAGGTCACCCAATCCGATTAGAAGAAGGGAGGTTATGCCTAAATATTGGGAAGGGGTTTGTTACAGTGAGAGCTGTGAAGATGTGGAATTGTCTCCCTGAATCAGTGGTACAGGCTGATACATTAGATAGGTATAAGAAGGGGTTGGATGGTGTTTAGCAAGTGAGGGAATACAGGGATATGGGAGATAGCTCATAGTACAAGTTGATCCAGGGACTGGTCCCATTGCCATTTTGTAGTCAGGAAGGAATTTTTCCCCCTCTGAGGCAAATTGGAGAGGCTTCAAATGGGGTTTTTCACTTCCTCTGGATCAAATGACAGTTAGGCAGGTTATATATAGAGTTAAAAGGAAAGTTGGCAATACAGGTATGAAAGTTCTGAATTACAGAAAGGCCAACACTCGTAGACTAAATTTTATCCAAATAATCAAACAGTTTAAAAATAATTCTCCTTTTCTTTGTAATAATAAAACAGTGCCTTGTACTAGATCCAAACTAAGATATAATTAATCCTTATTGGAAGCAAAACCAGCCTATTGGGTTTATTTAATGTTTACATGATTTTCTAGTAGACTTTGGGGCACATTTACTAAGCTCGAGTGAAGGATTCGAAGTAAAAAAAACTTTTTTTTGGGGTACTTCGACAATCGAATAGGCTACTATGACCTTCAACTACAACTTTGACTTGGATTCGAATGATCCGAACTAAAAATCGTTCGATTATTCGATCATTCGATAGTCGAAGTACTGTCTATTTAAAAAAAACTTTGACTACCTACTTTGCCACTTTAAACCTAGCTCCAATGTTAGCCTATGGGGACCTTCCCCATAAGGTTTCTAAGCTTTTTTTGATCGAAGGAAAATCCTTCGATCGATTCGAAGGATTTAATCATTTGATCAAACGATTTTTCCTTCAATCTAATTATTTGCGGTAAATCCTTCGACTTCGATATTCAAAGCCTAAGGATTTTACTTTGAGGGGTCGAATATCGAGGGTTAATTAACCCTCGATATTCGACCCTTAGTAAATGTGCCCCTTTATGTATGAAGATCCAAATGAAGGAAAGATCCATTATCTGGAAACCCTAAGTTCCGAGCATTCTTAAAAACAGGTTCCATACCTGTATATTACCCCAAGAATCTCCCATCAATTTTACATAAGGCGAATGTCTACTCACATCAAGAAACATTTTGGTTTTAGTAACAACCTAATTTTCCATCTTCCTTTTCTGCAGAGACCAGTCACAAGCATTTCACCTGTTCATAATCCAGGATTTTAGCCAGCCGTTCCCAAATAAGCATATTGTATCCTATGTGAATGCACCTAATAATACAAACACAAGTACAAAAAAATCCAAATTGTGTCTGTATTATCTGCATTATTGGTTATTTCTACCGCCACTGTAATTTCTTTAAAAACTGCATTATAAAATTATATTATTCGCACAAAATGATAGTCTTTGTGCAAGTGTTACATTTTTTGGCTGCAGAATATACTGCAAAATATTCAGTAAAATAGATTTTTTTTTTAAGAAATAACATTAGTGCTGAAAACGACAGATCATTACCATAGTAATGTCTTCAGTAAGCCTATTGATTGTACAACTCAAGCATATTAGTGGTAGATGAACTGCTAAATTAAAATTCAGCTACTGGCATTATCTGGAGGCCAACGTGCAACCCAAAATTGCTTTTATAAACATTTTTTACAGCAGGCCGTCATTTAAAAAACAATTGGTTTATGGAGTTGGTTTCCACCAGCATCCTTAAACATCACAAGTGTTTCTTCTCAGTCATTACGGCTGGTATTCCTCTAACCACATTTATTTTTGGAGTGTTTGTTTAGGTTACATCAGCCATTACTTCATTTTATTTTAATGAATTTCAATTATAAAATTTGTTTACAGCAGGCCGCCATTTAAAAAAGCAGTTTATGGAGATGCCTTCCACCTGCTTCCCTAAACATCACAAAACCCTACCTAATAAAGTTTTTATTCTTTGTCCTTTCAATTGGTATTTTCTGTTTCTGTTCATTGTTTTAGGGAATGTTCAGGTTACATCAATATTTTATATACTTTGTGCTATAAAGGTGGTGGGAACATGACTTAAACATGAAAAGACTGAATATAAGACATATTTAAGGTTATAGAAGAAAAATAAGAATTATGCATTTAATGAGCAGAACAAGTTTTTCCTTTGTGTTTTCAAATTCCTTGTTTCTATGTGTCAAGTTCTGTGCCTGATCGTAACCATACATTATGTTGAATTTGACATTTAGATTGTCTTCTCATCAGCTAATGGAAAACGATAACCTTCCAGCACATATTTTTTTTCTTCTTCTTAGAGCTGAATTCAAGCCTAGCCATGGTGTATTCTCGGGAACAAAGATTTCTTGCTGTCGTACACGTTGTGTATAGTAAGAGCAGCACAAAAGAACTGCTATTAGACTGAACTGAACTTAACTTCTATTAGAAACAAGTATTCTGATGCTGTTTTGGTGCTAAATAAAAGGAGGTTTTTGTTGAAGACTAGATGCTTAGCATATTCCTTATGCAGAACTACCAATGCATCCCAAGTTTCCCCACCTATGCTTTATTCAAGGTAAATGAGTTGCTATGGGTTACGACTAGTAACAAACTTTATTTTAGTTGCAGTTCTACAGAGTGAAGACTGGCACAAGTTAACTTGACTTGCGTAATGGAGATGTGCATTTTTGTTGTAGGTCTTCTCTTGAGTTCCTTAATATGTTTCTCTCTATTTTTTGTATCGTTGTACCACTAGTACAACATAACTAGTGGTTGATAGTTCAGAATTTTTTCTGCATGGATTTGGTCACTTTCACCATATCACATCCTGGCCATCAACATTGCACCATCACTGGAATAGTGAGGGAAAAGACCCATTGTGCTGTCTTCAATACATTAGATTATATTATTCTTCTTATTTAAGTAGTTCTAAGTACAGGTATAGGATCTGATATCCAGAATGCTCAGGACCAGGGGCTTTCTGGATAATGGGTCTTTCTGTAATTTGGATTTTCATACCTTAAGTCTACTAGAAAATCATGTAAAAATTAATTAAACCCAATAGGCTGGTTTTGCCTCCAATAAGGATTAATTACATCTTAGTTTGGATCAAGTACAATATATCGTTTTATCATTACCGAGAAAAAGGAAATTCTTTTTTAAAATTTGGATTATTTGGAATAGATTGATTATATGGGAGACAAATCTTTTCAAATATTATGGTGATTTTTCACACAACATGTTTCGGATATAAATATCCTTCATCAGGTGCTTGTTCAACAAGCACCTGATGAAGGATATTTATATGGGAGACAACCCTTCCATAATTCGGAGCTCTCTGGATAACGGGTTTCCAGATAACAGGTCCCATACCTGTATTCTTTAGTGCATTGTTCATGATACCCCAATGGAGCTTATACCCCTTGCTGCAAAAAGTAGTACAGACAGCAGATTTCATCACCAGCAAAGCATATTACCAAATGATTCACAGGGCAGTTGGCTGTCTCCATACCTTTTTAATCTGCTCAACACAATCTATTGTCAATAGTGGCCGTTGCTTCTGCAAACAAGTCAATTTTCTGTTGGGTGTAATTAATAACTGCTTTACCTTGCTTATGTATGTAAACATTTTGTTTCAGTTACTGAGGGGAACAACAACAGGATCTGAAGTAGAAGCACATTTTTTTACATTAAGCTAAAGCTGCACTGCACCATTTTCAAAACAGTATATTTAAGAAAATATAACTCATTGGTTGGCATAGCATTACAAGGCTACTGGGCTTGAGCATTTTCTCAACACATTGGTATCACAAAGAGTATATTCTGACATCTGGGAAGGAAGATAGTAGCAGGCATGGAGAGAGATCGATGAGAGGATACAGGTCCCTAACCTGAAGAGCTAACAATCAAAATGTGTAGAAGGTTACTAAAGCAGGACTGCATGGGCAGACTGCCCCACCCATCACTCAATGTGGAGTCTTTACTGAGTGACATTTTTGATGGATCTTCTTTATATTCCATTAGATAATCTATGGCTGAGCCAAAAATAAATGGGGGGTTGGGGTGCTTCCCATTGTTTTGTTGTTCTTTTTACATCACATTGTATGTGATTCACTGATTTAGTCAACAAAAACAAAATTAAAAGTAAGACACACAGTGGACCGAATAATGGCAATATTTATTAATAATTTTCAAATTTGAGCTGTTTTGAAACGTAATCATGGATTTTTTTCCCGATTGCTAGCGTCTTTCTATAAAAACTTGAATTGAAAAAAAACTCAATTGCATAAAGTCATAGAAAAAAATATCTAAGAAAATCACACACAACATTTTAATCTAAAAAAAGAACTGGAAAAAAAAGAACTGGAAAAATAAAATGGCTTGAATGTTGGAAATACAGCTCTCGTTGATTTCTAAACAAGGTATCATTAGCTGGATTTTGTAGTTCTGAAACTGAATTTTCAAATTTGAAAAAAATGTGAAAAAATATTTAAGAAAAATTTGAGATACAGTTGTTTAAATCGGGGATTACTTGCTTTGCAAATATTTCTGATGGGCCACCTGCTTTACATTCCACAAACTTTAATTAAACTTGTACATATAAATCAGAATTTAATAGGAAAAAAACATGGGAAACAAGTATTCTGATACTCTGCAGTCATGGTAAGTATCCGTACTAAAACAGCAAATTTAAACACATTTGTCATGATGCTAATAGCTTATTTACTTCAGAATTTTGCAAATTGGGTGGGGAATAAATTTAAGAAAACTATAACAATTCAGTTGCAAAACCCACAGGTTTGTAATGAGAAGTGACAAAGTAATGAGTTACAGCTTGACTTTGTGTTTAACATTGTTACTGCTTCTGTTTATTACTCCACTTTCATTACTTCTTCAATGTGAGATATCAGGCAGCAAGGTCATTGAAAATGTGCATTTTCAATTCATTTTTATCCAAGGTTTTACTATGGCCACTCCTGTCTTCCAGCAAATAAAAGTTGGTGAAGCCATCACATACCTGGCTTTACTCCTCCATTCCCACCCCTGTGTGTACAAGAAAAGGGAAATCAAGGGTCTCTTTCGGCTCCAATTTCCATGCAATCTCATGTTTCTATTCACTGCAAATTGTTGATTTTTTAATATAAACAGCAAATTATAAATATCAATTATAGTTGGGGGTAGGATCATGGGACATCTAGACAACTAGAGAAATCCAAGCTCCACAAGATGTTACAACTGGAAATGGGTTGTTGTAAAATTGACTTGCTAAAAACATGGCTTCCAAAACAAGGTCTATCCTAACTGAAACGTTTTAAGCTTAAAGGGCACCAATCATGACCAAAATCATTTCCTAAGTAAATACACTATGTGAAAGTTCAAGAAATCCGATTTTTAAAACAGAATTGTTTGTATAATGTAAATGATCAGCTCATTATTCCTTCTGCAAGATCTCCCCTATCTCCCCTGCAGTTCTAGCTGAGGCAGCCATCTTGGATTTCACTGGCTCCTCCTTCCTATATCTTCCCAGCCAACTGTAGCTCTGAAATCTCGCACATGCTCAGTTGAAATTCCTTGTTGCTTATCAACCCTTCTAAGCTATTTTCAAATCAGCCAAACCTGTGTGTTAGCTGCTGTTCAGTAGTGCTGCCACCTGCTGGAAGTTAGTGTGTGCCGTTCATTTGCATAATGACTTTACCAGCAGGGGACAAGATAGGGAAATTTCCTGATACTTCTAGTGGAGGAGTTTACTAAAACAAGGAATTCTGGGTAGAATACTCAAAGCAGTGTTACAATCTGAGCATGCTCCTGAAATTTGCATATTAGAGTCTCTGTTATAGTCACAGTATGGCCTCCCTCATTGAAATAACCCATTTGACAAAGTAAGGGATTTTTTTAAAACCTGCAGTTTTTTCAAAAAACTATATATGTAGTTTGATTAAATGTGTTTAGCTTGTACTGGTCAGATTGTTAATATGTGTTTGATTTTGGCTGTGATAGGTGCCCTTTAACAGTTCAGAATTCTATATTTGATGGGGATAATAATCACACTAGGTTGACTAAGCATCAAAATAATTGGACTTTTGGTTATAACCTGAAACAAGAACTGAATGCTTTATTAAATCAATATATTTCAGACTGGATAATGAAAAGTTAGTGCTATTTTATTTATCAAATAATATAATACTGTTTATATAACCCTCCCTAGTGTAGTTTTATCAAAACTCTTCTTTAAAGGTCATGATTAGAGTCAAGCCTTTCTGACTCCTTGGGTGTTCATTGCTATCAATCCTGAGCCATCCTACAAGAAGCTTCAGCTTCTTCCTCGAAATCCCTTAAATATTTTTTCTTTACATAATCAAATAAAACTCACTGTAAACTTGCCGGTTGTAGCAAGCGCTCCTCTTGGCCAGTCCTCGGCAACCAGTAAATTTGCTCAAGCATGTAATTTGAAACACGTTCTCAAGCAGTAAATTGCTGCTTCGGTAAAGCCCTGACTGTAATATTATTTCTGAGAGAGCAAATACAAGATTTAGAAAAAAAAAAAAAACAACAAATTCCAGTCTCAGTGATTATACATAGATGCCCGGGGCAAGGGAAAGGAACCATGTGCTAAGGATGAGGCATGGAAAGGAAATAGGAATTACATAGGGATTATGGTTTAGATTGTTCTCCATATAGAAAGGTCTCTCATACACATTGCAAAGATAAGCAATGCAGAAGGAATTACTCTATAAAGCAGTAAGTGATAAAAGAGCATAAATTGGCAAAGGAGGAAGAAGATCAGCATAGGAATGGTCTATCACTTACTCACGTTTTGATAGAAGTAGGGTATTGCAGAAAGGAGTAGACTATTTTGTATTTAACTCCACCTTAGTCTGTAAATATCTACATTAAAGGAGAGCTAGCCCCTAAAAATAAATATGGTTAAAAATGGCATATTTTATATAGTGAACTTATTGCACGAGGCTAAAGTTTGAGCTTGTCAATAGCAGCAATGATCCAGGACTTCAAACTTGTCACAGGGGGTCACCATCTTGGAAAGTGTCTGTGACACTCACATGCTCAGTGGGCTCTGATTGGCTGTTGAGAAGCTAAGCTTAGGGCTCGTCACTAATTATCCAGCAGAAAATGAGCTTCCCTGGCTGTAATATAAGCTGATGCTACAGGTTTGCTGATTATTCAATTCTGATGCTAATTGCACTGGTTTCTGTGCTGCCATGTAGTAATTATCTGTATTAATTACTAATCAGCCTTATATTGTGACATTTCTATTCTATGTGTACTGTATATTGTGAGTGGCTCCCTAAGCTCAGTAAGTGACAGCAGCACAGAGCATGTGCAGTGAATCAGCAGAAAAGAAGATGTGGAGCTACTGGGGCATCTTTGGAGACACAGATCTTTACTGCTAAAGGGCTGTGGTTGCCTTGGGCTGGTACAGAAGCACAAAACATCATGTACAACATTTCTAGTTAATTCTTTAGTTAAGCTGTAGTTCTTTAAGGATGAATTTATTAAACTACAAGTGAATTGAAAAAACTCTAATTTGAGCCCACTGAGCATGTGAGTGTCACAGACACTTTCCAAGATGGTGACCCCCTGTGACAAGTTTGAAGTCCTGGATCATTGCTGCTATTGACAAGCTCAAACTTTAGCCTCGTGCAATAAGTTCAGTATATAAAATATGCCATTTTTAACCATATTCATTTTTAGGGTTTAGTTCTCACATATTTCTAAAGGCGTGATTTAAAACCGCCTGTCTCCAATTTTAGCCAGTGTCAAATTCTGGAAAAACATGAGGTTTTAGCAGACCTATTCTGTTTCTTACACTATGTAGATTTATGGGACTTGCTGTAGTGTAACATTTCAAAATATTGTACAAAGGATATAGGG
This sequence comes from Xenopus laevis, assembly GCF_017654675.1. NCBI lineage: Eukaryota > Metazoa > Chordata > Amphibia > Anura > Pipidae > Xenopus > Xenopus laevis. Next base: position 192,274,939 of record NC_054372.1, read on the forward strand.
GCCGATTCACTAACTTCGAGTGAAGGATTCGAAGTAAAAAAAATTCGAATTTCGAAGTGTTTTTTGGGCTACTTCGACCATCGAATGGGCTACTTCGACCTTCGACTACGACTTCGAAACGAAGGATCGAACTAAAAATCGTTCGACCATTCGATAATCGAAGTACTGTCTCTTTAAAAAAAGATCCCCCTAGTTCGCCATCTAAAACCTACCGAAGTCAATGTTAGCCTATGGGGAAGGTCCGCATAGGCTTGGCTAACTTTTTTTGATCGAAGGATATTCCTTCGATCGTTGGATTAAAATCCTTCGAATCGTTCGATTCGAAGGATTTTATCGTTCGAATCGAAGGAATTATCCTTCGATCGTTCGTTTGAACTATCTGCACTAAATCCTTCGACTTTGATATTCGAAGTCGAAGGATTTTAGTTCCTAGTCGAATATCGAGGGTTAATTAACCCTCGATATTCGACCCTTAGTGAATTGGCCCCTAAGAGTAGTGACATTTCCTTTACTTTTTGATAACTATGCCCCGAAATCTGAACAGTGTCTGGGAATTGTTTGCAGAAAGATATACATATATATATATATACATATATATGTCCCCATTCCTATTATCACTATTGATGAATTCATCCTTCTTATTAAAAAAGAAAACAAAAATTCATCCAGGTCAAAACACAAGGGAAACAAACATGTCAGCCTCTCCTAATTTTCCCTGTCACTCAGCCACCGGACCAAAATAAAATGGCCGGAGAGATAAAGCAGGAATTCATTAATGGGTGAGATTACATCTGTGGGGTGTCAGGGTGAGTGACGGGAGGTATATTGATCCTTAACTGCCAGATGACAGCACAAACACATTGCATTTAGATGGCAAGAATATTCTTCTTCTTACCAGCACAAATAACATCCAGTGCGTGAGTGCGCCGGCGTCAGGAAATTCACGTAAGGAGAAGAAACATTTCTTTAACACCCACAATAGAATTGGTCTGATGAAGCGAAAGGGTCAAATCTCCTGGTGACATGTTTGGCGGCGCGACCTCGTTACAAGCGAAGGGAAACCTCATTTGTTTGCAATTTCATCGGTTCTTTTTTGGAACTCGATTGCAAATTGACTTTAGCAGATGAAATTGCATTTGCTCGGCTTCTCACGTGAAAAGAATTTAAACAGACATTCCTTAACCGGATCTTTGGTGTGTTGCTGAGTGAAATAAAACAGAGGGCTAAGATATAAAATCATGATGTAGGGTATGAATAGTGTCAAATGAATCCCTTATGCTAAATGAATGCCTTATGCTTCCTACTTGAATGAATTTAAACAGATATCATGAGAAACGAAGACTAACTTCTCCTTTAATTGCAATAGGCAGCCATGGAAAGCGTTCATGTCGAGCTTGTGGTTCAGTGGCAACATTTGACATCCCATTATTTCTTATTGCTCAAAATGATATACATGGTTGTGTTATTGACAAGAAATAACTGAAATAACATGATTTCAAGGGTCAGCTAGCGATGGGCGAATAAATTCACCAGGCGCAAATTCGCGGCAAACTTCCTCTTTTTGACGCCGGCGGATAAATTTATGAAACTCACACCATGAATTCACTGGCGGCAAAAAAATTGGGATGTGCGTTGGAAAAGTTGCTTGTGGCAAAACCGTTGCGCCGTCAACACTATTTGGATGCCCATTGACTTTAACGTCGGCATCAAACTTAACGTGAATTGACACAGGCAGAACAATTTGTGTTTCCGCAAATTTTTCGTTGTTTCACATATCTTTTGGGAAAATCATGAATTTTTCGGCAAAGCGAAATGCGAGAAATTCACCCATCACTATGGTCAACCAAGGCTTCCTCCTAAATGATCCCCAAAATTCCCATTATCTTCACCACAATGCACTCCACCATAAATGTTATCATTGGCATTAACCCAAAGACTTTGATGAGCGACAATTCCTATTAGGCAAATACTGCAGGTACCATAACCTTAATGAATGGGGATTATAGGGTTTTGGTTCAGCTAAAGAAAATGGCCTTTGGAATGATACCGTACACACAACTGAAATGGTGGATGTCATGGCCAGTTTTAGGTTGGCAAAAGGCTTAAGTGCCCATTAAACTATCTTAGTAATTGTAAAAATTGATTAAAATGCATATGGAAGGTCTAGGACAGGGATCCCCAACCTTTTTCTCCCGTGAGCAACATTCAAATGCAAGAAGGGTTGGGGAGCAACATCAGCATGAAAATAGTTCTTGAGGATGCCAACGAAGGGCTGTGATTGGCTATTTGGTAAACCCTATGTGGACTGGCAGCCTACAGGAGGCTCTATTTGGCAGTACAACCAAAACTTGCCTCCAAGCCTGGAATTCAAACTTAAGCACCTGTTTTGAGGCCACTCGGAGCAACATCCAAGGGGTTGGAGAGCAACATGTTACTCACAAGCTATTGGTTGGGGATCACTGATCTAGGACCAGGAAATTATGTCACTGGGAGTCACTGGTTAAAGGGTTGAAAAATAGGTAGACTGTCAGCTGGGGTTGTTCTCTGGGTGATGTTGTGATGCTGATTCTGTTAATGCTTCTGTTAAGAGTTGCTTGGATGATAATATATATCCAAAGCTATTGTGATACTAAAAACTACAACTAATATAGATATGGGTATATATAGTTTATATGAGTGAATGTATGTGTGTGTGTGTATATGGATGCTGGGTTTCATTTGGAGGGGTTGAACTTGATGGACTTTAACAATGTAACTATGGAACTAACTATGGCACGGCCTATCAAACCATCAACCTACAGTATGTTCGTATGCTTTGAATTTGTTTGTCAACAATGCAATATGTTGCATTTCTGTTAAGTCATAAAAGAAAAATTCCCCATAGGAAAATTTTTAAACTTTTGAATATAATTAAACATATGTTGAAAATATTTATCCAAATGGCAATGTAAAACCAGAGGTGGCCATTGAATGGTTTTATGCAAATATTGAAGCCCATGTCTATGTACACATGACTAATGCCTGCCTAGATTGTCTTTCAAAGCACATTCTTTAATTAATCAATATCTGCTTCAGGGCTGATATTGACTTGCATAAAAAGGCAGGGATGAGAAAACGATGTATTTATTGAGAAGCCGAGAAGCAGGAACGTGTGGGAGGACATGGTATAAACGGCTGTTATGTAGCAAAATTAAAGCTTAAATTTCCCGAAGTCGCTTGTCAGATTTATGAAGGAACAATGACAATGCTCCTTTTAGAACATATCATAATGCATTGCTCTGCTATTAACTGAGTCAAAAGAATGTTTTTTGTTCATGATGATTTATTAATTAATTATTACAGTGCTACGCAATATGTTGGCGCTATATAAATACATGTTAATAATAATAATAATAAATATTAATGATCGGTTAACTTTACTGGGGCTCTAGCTATTATAATGCTAGTTTGGGGCTTATAATTGAGTTATTCTGTACAACACCTAGGGTCAGATTTATCAAGGGTAAAAATACTTCGAATTCGAATATCGAATTTAAACTTTTTTCATTGAATTTGGGTATTCTGCGGTCGAAGTCAAATCGTTCAATCCTTCAAATCGAATGATTCAAACTATTTTATCGAACGATCGAACGATTTTACTTCGACTTCAAAAATGCTGTAGAAGGTCCCCATAGACTAACATAGCACTTCGGCAGGTTTAAATTGGGCGAAGTATTGAAGTCGAAGTTTTTTTTTTTAAAGAGACAGTACTTTGATTATCGAATGGTTGAATATTCAAACTATTTTACTTCTAATTGAATTAGAAGTAAAATTCGAATTTCAAATTTTTTTACTTCGAAAATTACCTCGAATTCACTTCTAACCCTTGATAAATCTGCCCCATAGGGTCAAAGGGTGAAGTGACTAACGCGGATGAAAATTCAGCCATGTCGGTACTTTGCTGATTTACTAACGGTCGTTAGCGTAACTTCACTAGCAAAGGAGATAGACTCTAGCGGTACTTTGTTCCCTTATGCCTGGCGAATGGACGTAACTACGCAAATTCACTAAGATGCGGATTTTACTGAACGTTACCTCTTGCGCCAGACTTGCCTTCGCCACCTCAGACCAGGCAAAGTGCAATAGAGTAGATAGGAGTTCCTAAAAAATAGTTGAAAATGTTTCTAAGTCCCAAAAAACGCTAGCGCCTTTTTCAGGGTGATAGACTGAAAAAGAGCGTAATTTTTTTTGGGGGTAACTGGCTTCCCCCTACATTTCCTAACATATGGCGCATAAACTATACACTGGGCTCATGTGTAGGGCAATATAACAACTTTATTTTATTTTATTAAGGTTCCCTGGGCTTGTGTAGTGTAATGTATTTGCTGCAACTTATACGTCCATTCAACTTTAACTTCCCGCTGTATGCAAATTAGCCAACGCTATCGCAACTTTTCTTCGATTGGCGCAGTTACGGTAGCGCAACTTCGCCAGTGTTCGGCACCTTGGACGCAACTTCGGATTTTAGTGAATTAGCGTTGTCCTGGTGAATCTACTCCTGGTGAAGTGTTGCGATGTGAGCGTAGCCGTCGCTGGCGAATTTTCAGAGGTTAGCAGACTCATAGGGGTGGATTTACTAAAGAGTGAAGTGGCTAACGCTAGCGAGTTTTGACAGGTGCAGGCGCCAATTCACTAGCAGATGGGACCGTCGCTAGCGGTCATTTGCACTCTATCGACAGGCAACTTTTCGATCTGGCGAACGGAAGTTAAAATGCGGATTTTGCTGAATGTTAGCTCTTTCGCCACCTCAGACCAGGCAAAGTGCTATAAAGCAGCTAGATCTTCCTTAATCTTCTGTCACTTACATCATATCCTGTGAGCTGAAATTGCATTAAGTTCAAAAAACACTGGCGACTTTTCCTTTTTTTTAAGCGGGATTGGCTGCAAAAGTCCTAACTTACTTTTTTGGGTAACCGGTTTTCTCCAGACATTTTATTACATATGGGACATTAATTTTACAGTGGGCTCATGTGTAGGGCATTATATTAATTCTCATGTCTTTATTAAGGTTCCCTGGACATGTGTAATATAAACCGGTATCTTAAACCATTTGCAGCACCATTTATAATAAAGACCTCCGAAACATCGCATTTTAGTGAATTAGCGTATTGCGCCTGGCGAAGTGGTGCAATAGTTGCGAAGCTTATGCTGGCGATAATTTGCCTGTTAGTGAATCTGCCCCATACAACTCCATTAGATTTGATTAACAAATGAGATTTGGAAGGAGAAAGAGTAGGGAAAACCATATAAGCACTTTTATACTATCCAGGAAAGACTTGCAACTTGCAAGACTTCTTCTCTGCATTTTTTCACGAGACAAATTCAAAAGAAGTAAGTGTGCTTTTAACTATCCAAAAGCTGTGATATTGTATCCCTTAATTTCCTTTTATATGGTTAGCCATAAAAAGTGTCAGTGTTCGGAGAACTCGTGGCAGTATATAGCTATTTGATATATGTCTACCATCACAGAAATTAATGGCCTGAGCTTGGTCCTCTTTTATCGTCATACTGACTAGAGTTGCACTAAATTAAAGTCATGTTGTAGGAAAGAGAGAATTAGTCTAGAAGACCAGATACACAAGAAATATAAGGACAAACACGGATCTTTAAAGATGAACAGGGCTTGCTATATGGGAAGGCAAATTAGGATATATATTTGGAGGCAATTGCAAGCCTAAATACTTAAACATTTTAGAGCAACTGTTATTTTTTATTATTCGCCGTAGGCAATTACAAAACAAATTTGCAACAAATGAATATATTTCCATCTTTGCATACTACATTGAAATGTTTTCCTATTACCATTCCTATTCTGTCCCTTATTTCCCTGGCTTGTAAAAATGCAAATCATGGATAATCTCATAATAGTGTATGACTTTCAGTCCCAGGCTTCCATGCCTTGCCACATTATCAGGAAGGCTTATTAAAAACACATATTTTAAGCGTGCTTTTTAACTAGTGAAGACCTGAAGTGTGTTTTTCAGCAACCCTTTTGAACATGCTGGGTTTTAGACCCATGCCACCTACTAGGACTTGGTATAAGGAGTTCCATCCTATCCTTCTCTATAACCTATCTGCTAACTTATATAAATAGTTTCACACAGTTAATAGTAACAAGTCACAGGATACCAGGCTGCTAGGCTGATAAACCCTAGAAAGACTCAAAGGGGTATAATTATTTCATAAGTGAAGTTAGAGATCTCCACAGTCCTCTAGAGTGAAATTCCTTCACTCTCTTTTCATTTCTACGGGATTTTGAAAGGTGTATTTATCAAACTTTCCCTTTCACCCTGTTACGATTGGCACCCTGAATCCAGAACTAGTACTAGGCTCCCGGTCATGACTCAGTCTTCCGCCTGTAGCAGCCACCTTTGGCCTCGAGAGGAGCCTTTAGTAGTGATGGGAGAATTTATTCGCCAGGTGCGAATTTGCAATGAATTTCTGCACTTCGCTGCCGGCAAATTTGCAGCGAAAAGTTTTGACACCAGCGACTATTCCGATGACAGCGACAATTCCAATTTCAGTGACAATTAAATGCACGCGTTGGAATTGTCGCAAGGTCAAAATTGTCCTTGGTGTCGGAATTGTCACCGGCATTGTTTTTGATGCCTGCGAATTGACACTGGCATCAAAATTCACGTTTCACAGATTTTCCGGTGTTTTGTGAATTTTGTGGGAAATTCACAAACTTTTCATCGAAGCAATATGGGACAAGTTGTCCATCACTAGCCCATAGCTGATCAGTTGCCGCCAGGTCTTAATATGAGAGGAGCAAAGAGTTCTGGACAAGCAAAGGGGCACGTTCTTCAAGTTTAGGACTGAAGGTGACACCCACTTCACAAGGAGTAGACAATGTAGCGTGGTCAGACAGGTCAGAGTCGGTACAAGCATCGTTCAAGCAAAGTCAGACAGGGCGGGGTTGTTACAGGTAGAGTTCATGAATACTCAGGCAGGCAGGGATCAAAAACCAGTGAATCACAAACAAATCACACCCAGGAACTAATCAAATTAGACCTAACAATGGGCAATGATTTTTAGCCCAGGACCCTTTTAAATTTTCAAACTTCTTGTCAAAATGCGATGATGTCTTGATGCTCCGGCGTGTAAAACCAGGAAGTAAACGCCGTGTGTGACATAAGAGCAGCAGCGAGAAGAAGGAAAGGTCTATGGCTGCGGTTGTCCTCACGGCGGGCATACCCACCGGCCCCTAGTCTCCACTAGACCACCAGGGTAAGCCCTTACACACCCATTGATAAATACTCTTTTAAAAATGCAATAGAAATGAATAGAGAGTGTTGGAATTTCATTCGAGAGGACTGTGGCAATCTGTAACTTCACTTTTTGATAATATAAAAGAGTCATAGATTATGCAGAATCATCTTAAACCAGAGTAGATATTCTTGGACCTCTCTGTTGGATACTTTTGAACCAGAATTACAGGATAACTGAACAATAGGTTATTCCTTTTATTAGAGTGCAGTGAATACGTTTTAAATAATGGTCAACGATAGGGCTTTTTCAAGTAGAGGCCCCATCATGCTTGTTATCTCAATATACATATTTGTATCACATCATTGTTTTTGAGCATTGCGACCCCAAACATGTGATAAAGCAGATAACTGGCTCACACCAAGGAAAATCCTGGGCAGTACTAATCTATACTATGACAGAAAATGGAATCAACATAGATCACGGTTTCAAAATATGTTAAATAATGCTGTGTTATCCATTTTAGATAAAATAGTCAGTACATCAAGTACAACCCTTACAAAAGAACTACGGTAAGTGATTACATTTACACATAAAAATACAGACCTATGTTTAAACTCACATATATAAAGGAGAACTAAACCCCCTCCTAAAGAGAGCCCCTATCTAACAGTCCCCGTTCACCCCCCTCCCTGCAGTTCATTCTGAGAACACAGATGGACAGTAAAAAGTCCAACAAGTTTGTTCTTTTATATCCTGTTTGGAAATTGCAGGGCTGGAATGGAAATGTGGTTTTCCTACAGGACAAGCCTAATTATATAATGCATGCACATGAATTCTGTTGCTAGCTCTGATTGAGCTACAAAGCAGACAGGAAACATACTAAGGTCAGCTTGGCCCATATCATTCAAATAAAAACCGATATATAATTCTAAATTTACTTCCATGATTGTGTAACAGGAGCTACAATTTCTCTTTCTAACTGTGCATCCATCAGACTCCATACATCACTTAAATGTGGTTCTCTACACCAGGGATCCCCAACCTTTTTTACCCGTGAGCCACATTCAAATGAAAAAAGAGTTGGGGAGCAACACAAGCATGAAAAATGTTCTTGTAGATGCCAAAAAATGGCTGTGATTGGCTATTTGGTAGCCATCACAACCAATAATTCTGTAATCTACTGTACCAAACAGCTGATGTGCAACACCATACCAACCAATAATGCTGTAATTGAATCCCCTAGCAAACACAATTACACATGTAATATAACCCCATACATAACCATGCTACAAACCCATCCCCTACAAATGGGCATAATATCATTTAATACATGGGTGCTGAGACTGTGGTTAAAATATCTCCTCAAGGTTTGCCAACTGAAATTGAAATTTACGTTTGAGGAGGCTAATTAACACAATATTCTTGAAGAATTCTGCCATAATCAACCATCACAAACTAAGACATGCACAAATAACTGCCTGATTTTAATGCAATTAATGTGATTTTAACTCAATATATAATGCCCCAGAACACATGGAAGCAAGCGTACATGTCTGCTCAAAGTGTAATATTTTAGAAAGCATGGTGGGATAGATACAGTGCCAATGTAAACACATGGAAGACATGGAAGTGCCAGCCTCAGTGTTGGACTGGGACACCAGAGGCCCACCCAAAAACCTTTGAACTGGCCCACCAAAAACATTAAAACCCAGGGGCCCACTCTCAGTAGTATTATTCTTTCTCTCCTTACTCAACTTCTATTCTTCTAGTCTCTTTTCTTTACATACTATAATCTATTATTCCATCTATTTAGCCTCTTTGTTCTCATAGAAATAGGGAATGGCCATAAAATAAGCCAAATGTTTAGCAGCATGAGGGCCACTGACACCTGGGCCCACCTGAAGTTTCCCTGGTATCCCAGGGGGCTAGTCCAACACTGGCCAGCCTTCACTAAAGTCTTCCATGGGTCTAGGCTTTCCAGGCTGCATTATTTAGAATTGTCCATTTTTTGGCCTTACAGTTGTTGTTCAGATATAATTCCCAGTACCTTCCCGACAACTTTTGATTGTTGCAGGCTGTGCTTTAATAATTAAAGGGCCACACTGTGCATGATACTGATTTAAAGTATTACTTTTGCCAACTTGCCCTACTGTCCACATTTTTCTACTATTGTGATTTTGCTAAACTATTCATATCACCTCTAGTCTTCTAGTCTACATAACTATGTGGAAGACCACAACTGGACATCCATGATTGATGCAATTATTTCCCTCTTATAGACAAAAATGACGGCTTTTCTGGGACGTCCTGTTTTCTTACTTCAGGCCAAACATCACATGATAAGGTAAAACAGGAGAATATAAAATTAGACACCTCCAGTATTGGCTGTTCAACATGAATCTTAGCAGCAGGCTACCTAAATTTCTCAGCTGAAGGAAAATAAAATCCCGTGTGAGCATGTAAGTCATTCTGTCTGCCTAATTATACATAACCCTTTCCTGGAAATTGCTGCAAACTTGGGACTTCATCTAAAAGCTGTCTGAAGACAACCAAACAAAAATGTTACCCCTGTTATAGTCATATATCAGAAACAACCACTAGTATTGATATCACAGTTTGACCCTTTAAAGACTATTTATTTGCCATAAGTTTGCATTTTAAAATAAATTATAGAAATCAGTAATTTTTTTCCCATTTTTAGCAGACATATCCTTGATCATTCACACTAACTTTATGCATGGCTGCCGTCACTTTTCATCTTGGCTAGAGAAACACTGAAGTATTTTAATACAGTCAAATAATGAAAATAAAATTGACTCTTAACCTCAGGCTACAAAAGCAATTTAAGGATATGAAGTAAAGATCTGACAGATTCCCTGGAAATAATTTACATTAGGGCAGCCACAAATCTTCATTGTTCAGAAACATCAGTGCATAGCAGTTTAATCCAGAATTTATGTCATGCCTAATTATTGCCGAGCTGGTCTCCAAATGGCACTATCAGTACATGGACAGTGAAAAAAACGGTCCCTTTAGTTGTCTGAATGATTACCTGCTCCCATCTTGCTTCAACACATCTGTGCTTAATGGGCTCTCTTCCTAAGAACGAAGGTGGTTTTAGTTCATTTATATGAAATGCATTAAGCTGAAATTGCAACAGTGCTCCCATGAGAGGCGCTAAAGAGTCCGTCAGAATCTGCAGCTGCCTTTTGGACTGAGTTATACCAAAAGCAATGGCAAAGACTGAAATAACCACCTATTACACTTTCTTTTTATTGGCATGCATCATCTTCTTGTCTGAAATTTTCTTCTTCTAGGATTGTAATTCTCTGTTCCTCTTTTTAGAGACCCCCAAATATGGCATAACAGGCATTTATGTTGCAATTACCCACTCACTTCAGGGTCCGGTTATTCTGTTCTGATGAAACCCTGCCATTCCTAGAATTTGTAATAATCTAGGGATTTACTGTATGTGAATTAGTTAAATAAGTGCCTTCCTTAGGTATCTTTCAACTTCCTTAGTTCCAAAAGGATCTTCATGGGCAAAACTTACAAAAAGGCACGCACCTTACATTTATGGCGTTTTTTATAAACATCCACATTTTTCTAGTTGGACTTTTAAAATAAGATGGTGTTAAAAATCCAATGAAAAAAAGTACTACAACTCAGTGTCATAACTAGATATTACTGGGCACCACAGCAAATTATTTTCCAGACCCCCAAAATGTTTAGAGGTTGATCTGTTTTACCAATATTTATTGAACTTTGTATATGAATTAGGGCCTCATGGGGCCCCTATATCTCCTAGGCCCCCCTGCAGCCACAGGGTCTGCTTCCTCTGTAGTTACTCCCCTGCTACAACTCAAACCTGTCGAGAACATGTCAAAGTCAATGGCAGATGTCCCGTTAACAATTGGAAGATTTGTGCTCATAACTTTCAGGCGTTTTTACAAAAAAATCGTATGATTATGGGGCAAACTCCAGAAAAATCACAGTATTTTGATTTTTTCATGACTTTTTCCACACAAGAAAAATTCCTGAAAATGTATTGATAAATAGGTGGGAAAAGTCCGTGCGGATTTGGTCGGAGTAGTTTTCAGAAAATAGTGAGAACTTTTTGGATTTTGATAAACGACCCCTTAAATATCTGGATTTTCAGATTTCTTGAGTAGGTATTTGACTTAGGTCAGTGGTTCCCTTGAATATACTAATGTAAATAGGTCAACTAGATGATTAATCCACTTTAGTATCTTATTTGAATATGTAAAAACTGCCCTTCCCCACCAAAGTCTTCACCTGCCGCAATGTTGATGACTGCCAATGCATCTTAGATGGACATGATGATGCTTCTAGCCAGAGACAAATCCATTGTGTATTTCCACAATGCAAGAAAACGTATTATCTGAAATAATATTCTGATTATTCTCTGAATAAGGTGTCTTGGGAACAGTTGTTTTGTCCAGACTTGACCACATTGGAATGAAAAGATGATGGTGCCTATTTTGTTTATAAAAATACACGTACACAACTGGAGTAGTTGTCGAATGCCTATACCTATGGCTAATTCATGGCTTTTATGCTGCTTTTATTGAATACAAAAAGTTAAATGCCTGCACTATTCATATAAAATACTCTGTAGCATGAACATTTCAATCCTTCTTGCTCATGCCAACAAAGCAGTCCCGTTAAAACGTTATTGACTGATATGATAATCCTATTTTTTATTTACTAATTTAAGATGCACAAATGAAATATAATCAGCCGGTAACTGTTGTGTACTGATGAATCGCCTATTACAGACGTGACTGTAGGGAAATACACTTTGTTTACCTTTCTGACAGGGAAGGACAAGATGACATACCATTATTTGTATCTGGAGACACTCTGATTTATAGGACACCGCAAAAACGTTATTGCCTCCATCCAATTCTTTTTTATGGCTCATATGCATGTCTTGCATTTTAAGCACTGGAGTGAAATCATGTATGCTGGGATTTTTATAGGCAGTACAACCAAAACAGCCTTGACCATACTAGAGTATATGCTCAGTGTGTTTATGAACGTGTCTTTCAGACTTCAACTATTTATATATATATATATATAATATATATATATAAATATGTAAAAGGGCAGCCAAGTTTGGGAGTTTTACTTTGAAAGCAGCTAGTAAGTTGCAGGTAAAACTTAGTCCCTTTGTAAAATGTATAATTAAGCAATTGAATTCTTAATGAATCAGATGAAAATTAAGCGTAGGACTGGCCAGATATGGGATGACTTTGACGTAGTTGGCCAGCTTAAATATATTGCAATATATGGACAAACAATCCCTGTGTTGTTTAAAGGGTAAGGCATTTTTTAGTAGCAGTATGCACAAAATGTCTCTGTCTTAAATATATTGATAATGGGTTGAGTGCAGAGGACTCTTGTAGTTGACTATATGTATTTTGTGGTCACACCCTCATTGCACCCCCGCCTAATGGTTTTTAAAAAATAGTGGTGAGCACAACTTTCCCTTGTTTGTTATATATATATGTATATATATATATATATATATATATATATATATATATATATATATATATATATATATATATATATATATATATATATATATATATATATATATATATATATATATATATATATATATATATACACATCACATATCATATATGGAAAGAATGACTAGGACAATGAAACTGCCATTTGTAGACAAGAGCATGGCAAGTGTGGATTATCTGCCAAATAAACTGGGCGACAGTTCATATGAGTATGTCATTCATACAGCCCTGTGTCTGTAATTATTTCTCTTCCTGTGGGATATTGGAAAGCAGGCCAGTAAGGGCATTCCTTGGTAATTACAATAAGTGGGCACAGGGGAAATTTAAGGTGATTTTCTAATTATACTATTATCTGACAGTCTATCAGCCTTGAAGATAGAAAGACATCTTTTTTCGTTATGACATAAATGGGAGAATTTATTACAAGGCACACATTTTGAATATTAACAAATGAAACCCTTGCTTTCAAGCAGGTGACCAGCCTGTTGATTGGTTAGTATGGGTTACTTGACCTAGGGCAAATGTTGCAACTCTTATTAAGTACCCCCTCTCTCTTGCTACATTAATGGCCAAATTAACTTAAACTTTTGAGGATTAGACAGATTTAAACATCTGATTATATCCTACCATGTAAATTAGAAGATCTACTCATCTGACAAAGTTCTGGCCAGAAAACAGAAAGGCAAATAAGGATGGTCTGCTAGTTCAGCCATTGGATGTCCAATGTTAGATAGAGGTCCTCACCTATAGGTATTTTTTCACCCCTCCTGAACATCATCTGACTTAACATTACTATGATTTATATGTGAATGGGACTGCCATACATGAGTTAATAAGCTGTCAGCTCATGATTGGCCAAGTCAGCATCCAGTGTTGACCTGTACATGACCAGCTCGACAGTGGAAGGTCCGTCATATTAGACACATCTGTGTTTTAGAGCAACCATGATATTTACGTTACAGACAGCATCTTACTGTATATTGTTCATAAGTATCTTGCCTCTTTGTTAGTGTTGTCATACAAGGGAGGCTAGGTAGTTTGATGACTTCACTTATAACATCCTGCTTGGTAGCCTCTCATTCATATTCAATGAAAGAACTTCCTAATGGACAATACTTTTGCAGGTGTCCTTTTGTAGAGCTGCTATACAGGTACAGTATGGGACATGTTATCCAGAATGCTTGGGACCTGGGGTTTTCCAGATACTGGATCTTTCCGTAAATTGGAACTTCGTACCTTAAGTCTACTAGAAAATCATTACAACATTAAATAAATCCAATAGGCTGGTTTTTCTTTCAATAAGGATTAATTATATCTTAGCTGGGATCAAGTACAAACTACTGTTTTATTATTACAGAGAAAAAGGAAATCCTTTTTAAAAACTTGGATCATTTGGATAAAATGGAGTCTATGGGAGATGGCCTTTCCATAATTCGGAGCTTTCTGGATAATGGTTTTCTGGAGAACGGATCCTATACCTGTATCTTCATTATTGTCTGATATACAGTATTGGGAGGAGATAACCAGTTCGAATGAGGTTCTAACTGGAATCCATTATAAAATTGATAACTCCTGTTTAACAGCCTATAAAAAGTAATAATAAAAACCTATGCCAGAATAGTAGGCATTTCCCCAATAAAAACAGCTCCCTAAGCTCCCTAAGTTTGCTAATAGCCTATACAGAGATAAAGTAAAACCCTACTGCAGGGGTCCCCAACCTTTTTCACCCGTGAGCAACATTCAGATGTAAAAAGAGTTGGGGAGCAACACAAGCATGAAACAAGCTCCTGGGTGGTGCCAAATAAGGGCTGTGATTGGCTATTGATGGCGGGAGGCTCTGTTTGGCAGTACATCTGGTTTTTATACAACCAAAACTTGCCTCCAAGCCAAGAATTCAATAATAAGCACCGGCTTTGAGGCCACTGAAAGCAACATCCAAGGGGTTGGGGAGCAAAATGAGCTACTGGTTGGGGATCACTGCCCCACTGTATGGCAGCATAGCTTTTCCCATATTTATTAGGTACAAAAGGAACTGCCTGATGAGTTTGACCATAGTCAGTAAAGAGAGATACCATTTATACCTTAATTGTCAATATAGTTAATACTCTGTGCTAAGCACAAAGCCACATAAAAATGATTTATTGTAAAAATTAAGCTTGAACAATTGACTGGCAAGACATCAAGCAAGGCAGCATTTACAGTAAAATGTATAATGTCTTTTAAAGTGACCAGAATAAGGAATATTATAAGAAATCCAGACTCCTAACACATCAGTAGCTCCACAGGACATGGACAGTATAGGTGTATATATATATATATATATATATATATATATATATATATATATATATATATATATATATATATATATATTAAGCAACTGCTTATAATAAAATTTGCCATTACATTATGTCAGGTGCTGGTGATATGTGAATGTCGTTGGGAACAATCCAATCCACTTCTGCGCATCAAACCTGACAGCAAGGCAATCACAAGAACAGAGCGAGCTTGGTCTCCTTTGTCCGTGGACGGCGCAATGTAAAATCCAATCTATGCAGCTGGTCTGACATTTTAAATTACACAATATGAAAGTCATTTGCCCCTCACCCAATAGGAAAAAGTGATCTTAATCAATTACAGAGCGAAAGGAAAAAAATGGAAGAAAAGTGCTGACTGGGAAACACTTGGATCCCAGCCTAATTAAATTAAGCTATTCAGCTCTAATATTTTACTGGTATCTACCACTATAATTATGCAAATCTTTCCTTCCCTCTAGCTCAGCATGGCTAAATTACAGTGAATGATAAAAAAAACACATACAAATAATTTACCATAATGTTTATGTGTTATTATAAAGGTTAATATGGCTTTTAAAACTGACCCAAATCCCTTTCCATTGTTATACTTGTGCATATATAATAAAATAAAGATACAATTAGATACAGGATACAGTTCCAAGCTATACGTAAGACAGATGGCCTCTATAACTAAGTGATAATGAAACGAGTAGCAGAATACCAACCTGTGGAAATTGAGACAATGATAAACTATAATTTCTTTGTACTTTTATTTATAAACACCAGGAGCAACCCTGATGCCCAAAGGCTGGCCAATACACATTATGCCACAATACAGCAGTTCTGTATAAATAAATCTATTTCCCTATAATATTCTACCCTGATATCTCTGAATCTGATATTCTTTGTCACCCCCCTAGCTTCAGTGTGTAATTACAGTATGCTAAAGCTCCATAAATATCTAATGCTCAAGTTGCAAAGAGAGATCCCTGTATATGAAGGAAGATGGTAGAACATAAAGACTGATGAAGAACATCTAGGAAGCTATAGGGGTAGGGTTGAAGTCAAATATGCTAATTACTGTGGGAGTAATGTAACAAAAGGCTCAAAGCTCAAATGTTCTCCAGTTATGATAGATACACGAACATGCAAAGGTTAACTCATGTTATGTTGTTGTTCTTATTGTAGGTGTCCCTACAATAACAGGCTGATAACAAGCTGGTCAAGCCTTATAACTATTCTAATGGTTGGATACATGTTGGTTCTAGCGCAACTCGCTATAAATGGATTACATATGGACATATGGACTGAACCACAAAAAAGTAGTTCTTTGAAATGCATTTGCCGTGCGATTCTCTTGACGGCTCTCTGGCATATCTATGATTATGCTAGGAGGAAGTTTACATTAAGGGGCAGATTTATCAAGGGTCGGATTAAAAATTCTCATTTTTAAATTAGAACTTCGAGTTTCTTTTAGTGTAATTTGACTAGGGAATAGTCTAAATTCGATTCGAGTTTAAAAAAAATTGAAATTCGAATTTCAAAATTTATCATGTCTCTTTAAGAATTTGAATTCGACCAGTTGCCATCTAAAACCTGCCAAATTGGTGTTTTAGCCTACGGGGAACCTCCTACAACCGGTTTGGGGGCAAATTCACTAAGATTCGTAGTTGCGCCAGGTGTAACTTCACCGCACTTCGCCACACTTCGCCACACTTCGCCAGGCGTAGTTTCGCCAGCGCTCCGCAAATTGACTAAAATCCGAAGTTGCGCTCAGGGGTAGCATAAGGTTGCGAAGTTGTGCTATCGTTGATTCGCTAAGCAAAGCGAAGTTACGCTAGCGATGGTTAATTTGCATACGGCGTCAAATTCAAATTTCAATGGAGGAATACGTACAATCACTACAAATGCCTGGGAAACCTTCAAAACATCAGATAAATTTATTTTTTTTGCCCTACACATGTGCCCACTGTATAGTTACATTGCCATGAGTTAGGAAATGTAGGGGGGAAGGAGGGGAGCCCCAAAAATATTTTCGATCTTTTTCAGCCTATCACCCATAATATAGAAAAAACACCAGCGTTTTTTGGGACTTAGAAAAAATTTTAACTTTTTTTGAAGCAATCCCTATCTACTCTATTGCACTTCGCCTCGTCTGAGGTGGCGAAGGAAGTCTAGCTTAAAAGGTAGCGTTCAGTACAATGCGCGCGTTAGTGAATTTGCGTAGTTACGTCCGTTGCGAAAATTCGCCAGGCGTAAGGGTGCGAAGTTACACTAGCAAATTTACGCCATCGTTCGTTAGTGAATTTGCGAAGTAACGAAAATGACCAACGCTAGCGAATTGACGCTAGCGTTAGGCGCTTCGGCCCTTAGTGAATTTGCCCCTTGGAGTCATTTGGTGGACTTTTGAAAATGTTATTTTCTTTGTAAAAATTTTAATCAAATTTGATTCAAATTTGATTTGAGTTTGTGGGTCAATCAAATTCACCTGAATTTAAACTTTTTTTTTTGAATTTTGAGTTTATGGCAGTTGTTGGGACTTCTTAGGAACTCCCATAAACTCGAAATTTGACCCTTGATAAACATGCCCCTAACTGTTTTTACTTATATTCTAATGGCTAGCAGTTGATCCAGGCAGGTAATCCAGTTGGCCAATGCCTCTTGACTCTTGTCTACGACACATCCAAAGCTGTGATTTACTCCCACTTCCATTTAAATCATGTACAGTAGATCACTGACTACATGAGCAGATCTGTTTGGAAACTCACAGAGGTGGTTAAATGGAACAATGGCCCCCTTATTAGTTGTAAACAGGATCTTCCTGCTTTTTTTTTTGACTGCCTATATAATCTTTTGTCTTGCACTTCCATAAATGAAACAGTCATTTATTTTCGAAGCATAAACCGTGATGACTAAGATCTTGATTTACCTGAGACCATTCGCATCAGAATAACCTTAAATTTGCATCCTTAAATAACCTCATTGTGTTAAACTGTATCTTTTATACAGGCTTACAACAAGTAATTATATTAAAAATGTATGATGTAACCTGGAAAATTCCAATGTTTGGTAAGATTCTCTCCCCCTCTGTAAAGATACATCTAAAAATGATCCCACTAAGCTGTCAATTATTCTATGCTTCAAATAATAGGCACTGTTTCAGATAACCTGAGGATAAAGTCACATAAAAAGAGGATGGATGATGGATCTGAAATGTTCCAAAAACACAGAGATAAGAGGTATCTCAGAAAACCACAAGGATGAGTATTAAACCATTTACATTTCAACTAACAACATATTTATTGAGTGGGAAGCCACACAGAAAGATAACGCTGGTGTGTATGGAAAAATCTGAAGTATATTAATAGATACATGTCAAGAAAAAAAAGCCGAATATAAATCATGGGATGTGCGTTTTAATCGAAATATAGAAAGAGAATTTAAAAATAAGAAATAGCATATTTAATTTTTTTTTAGATTAAATATCACACCCCATCTTTTTTCATTTCACCATTTATAACTGGAATGAATAAAAAAAATCATAATATAAATGTCAAATTAAGTATTTTTTATTTTTTTGTAACTATATTAATAATATAAGCTGGGTAACACATTTTTTTTCCAGAACAGAAGGTTATATTTGCAATGAAATGAAACTTTTCTGTAGCTTTTGTTAAAAAAAAATGTAATCAAAGACGTGTGAATTGAATAAGCTTCAATTTCAAATGGGCAAACTTGTTCAGTCTGTTTTTTTATCATGATGCAAATTCATAGGAGGAGTATTGAAAGAAGGATGAACTTTAGCAGTGAAATAAAATATCATCTTTATTTTTTTTGAGGGAAAATTCAACTACTCAGTAAATGTAAGTTGTGGCTTGGGCAAGCCATTGCAATTTTACCAAACTTCTTATGCAATCAGTTATTGACTCACAACTTGGTTAGTAAGTTGTCTTGTGTATAGGCCAAACATTACCCCTTCTCAATCAATATCTGATACCACGCTTCTGTATAAAAAAACAAGAAAGGCATATATGTCACTCCAATATTGTAACTCAGGATAACACTAGGGGGCCAATTCATTAACTTCGAGTGAAGGAATAAAAGAAAAAATACTTCGAATTTTGAAGTGTTTTTTTGGCTACTTCGAACATCGAATGGGCTACTTCGACCTTCGACTACGACTACGACTTCGAATCGAAGGATTCGAAACAAAAATCGTTCGACTATTCAACCATTCGATAGTCGAAGTACTGTCTCTTTAAGAAAAAACTTGGACCCCCTAGTTCGCCACCTAAAAGCTACCGAACCCAATGTTAGCCTATGGGGAAGGTCCCCATAGGCTTGGCTAAATTTTTTTGGTCGAAGGATAATCCTTCGATCGTTGGATTAAAATCCTTTGAATCGTTTGATTCGAAGGATTTAATCGTTTGATTCGAAGGATTTAATCGTTCGATCGAACGATTATTCCTTTGATCGTTGGATCTAAGTATTTGCACAAAATCCTTCGACTTCGATATTCGAAGTCGAAGGATTTTCATTCCCAGTCGAATATTGAGGGTTAATTAACCCTCGATATTCGACCCTTGATGAATTTGCCCCTAGGTTTGTAGCCAATAGATGTGCACAGGTTCACATGCAATCCAGTTATTGATCTAAGACCTGAAAATATGAATTAATAATCTTGCTCATGTCTTGTGATTATGAATCAACTTTTCTGGTGACCTGAGCAGCTAAATGTCTTCCAAACTTGATGAGCAGACCTGACCAGTGGATATAACAACACTTGGCTGGTATGACTGACTGACAGCTGATAGACTGGACTGCAGCCATATTGGATCTTATTTAGGCTGTTTAAACAGAAACTCTTGATCTGATGATGGCATAACTTGATGTATGCATTGAATGCTCCAGAAGTGAGAAGGTCCTAAGCCCCATCTTCCTCTATTCATAAACATTCTTGGAATATGAATGTTGGCACATTTCTCTAGAAAACTTGGCAGAATATAAAAGCCATGTGGCAAAAAAGCTAAAGAAACAACACGCAGGTAATTTGTCCCATGACCCAAGATTGATTAGAATCAGAAAGTTTAACTAGATCATCTATTGGTGCTCTTCATTACATACATTATTGGGCTTAGTGATCAAAATTCAAATTTGTGACGTTGGCTTAGAAAATTCGAATTTGTGAGTTTACAAACTCGAAATTAAAAAATGGCTGGAAGTTTGCCTAGGACAACTCAACTTCTAAGTGAACTGGTCAGTTTTTTTGCTTAATATATACCAGAAATATACATTTTTGAAAATATAATTTGAATTTGTGAGTTTTTTTGTGCAAACAAATTTGAATTGAGTCAAAAATTCTAATTCCAACCATGATAAATCACTCCCTATTTGTAGTGAGAGAGTGAACCTCTCTCTTTGATGAGGTTTTTTTCAACTTCGAATAAGCTCACAATTGAAAAAACTCGAATGTTTGCTTAATTATGAAAAAATTTGAAAGCAAAAAAGCTTGATCGAATACAACCGTGAAAAATTAAACCTAAATTTTTCTAGTTTATAGGCTTAGAAAATTTGAATTTGTGAGTTTACAAACTCGAAATTAAAGATTTGCTGGAAGATGTCTAGGACAACTCAACTTCTACGTGAACTCGTAGAAGTTGAGTTTTTTACATTAGAGTTTTCAAGTTTTTTGCTTAATAAATACCAGAAATATACGTTTTTGAAAATATAATTCGAATTTGTGAGTTTTTTTTGCAAAAAAAATTTGAATTGTGGCAAAAATTCTAATTGGAACCCTGATAAATCACTCCCTATTTGTAGGGAGAGAGTGAACCTCTCATAACAATGTAAGACTCATTTTTTTTTCATCTTAAGTGCCACATATTTGGATTAAACTATGGAGATCTACCGTAAATTTATTTGACTTGGTGAGATAATATTTCTTTCTTCCCTCGCACATTCAGGTTGACATACCCACACACAAGAACCAGCAATGTTCCCTTTGTTCATAAGGCAGCAAAGCGATTCCATGACAATCTAACATTTCCTTTTCCCCCTTGGAATCCTTCAAGCATACACTAGGAAAATTTATCTTCATTGTCAGCTAATTTTTCCCGACACAGGACATGTTTCTTCATTTGTAAAGTCTGACATTTTTAAGATGTTTTTAGGGTTCCTATATCTCTTACACACACACACACAAAGGGGAATGAAAGGAAACTAGGGATCAAATATCTGAAAATAAATCACCTGCACTATTTATTGGTTATCGTAATAAACCAATCAACACAAATCTTAATTAAAGAAAAATCTAATGGACTGCTGCATTGCATTGATTTTTTACAGTTACTGGAGGTCACTTTTATTGTATTGTTGTGCCTCTAAAGTGCAGCTAAAACCATAAACAATTCCTTGCCAGTAATTTGCTTTCATTACATAGAGGTGCTGTGCTGTTTGCCTTTCACAGAAGCTTTATACAACTACAATTTCCCCACTAATCTCTTTTGTTGCTGATATTTTCTGACTGTGGGAGGAAACCAGAGCAACCAGAAGTAACAACATATTCTTCATGTTATTCTTTGGCATATCAGAAATCTCTTCCCTTGCCTAAGAAGTTCTGCATTAAATATTCTATATTCTAAAGTCCACAATAGCAACCTTCTGTATCTTCTGAAGGTTAGAAGCGAATGTTTAAATTTGCTTAGATTTGTCAGACTAATTATAATATAGGATATAGTGAATAAAGTACCCCCTCTTGTAAAATATAAGGATATTATAATTTACCGAGGAGCTTCATGACCATATAAAAACACGAGGCCGAAGGCCGAGTGTTTTTATACAGGTCATGGAACTCCGAGGTAACTTCTAATATCCTCATATTTTGCAACAGGGGGTACTTTATTTATTAAAATACACAAATTTCAGTGAGTCATGTGACAGAAATGACATCAGAACTCACCGTTTATAACTGATGACATCAGAACTCACCGTTTATAAGGATATAATTTACAGGATATTCATAGCTTTTGTGTATTATATGGATATTAAGGGGCATATTTATCAAAATCAGATTTTTTCTGAGTATCTAAATAAAAAAAGTCCAAACTAGAATCCAAAATTGGACCTTATTCATTAGTTAAAAGCACAATTTAATCGGATCTGGGATCTGATTTTTGGCCTAATTCCAGTGTAGACCACAGAAACTTCCAAATAGAATAGGGACCATATTTATTTTTGGCAATCAGAATAAATAGCCCCTTAAAGTCGATATTGCATTTTCTACGCAACTTGAGAACATCATAGTAAAAATGTAGCGATCACTTTTTAGAGCTTATCTATATAACTGAAAAAAATCTAAACATTTTTAATAAAAAACCAGCAATTAAAATGAACCAGCTTTTATATAGGTCGACATGAGGTATATTTTTAACATAAAAGCTATTTTGGCTTAGACCCAATTTCTTGCAAAACTAACAGAACTAGAAGCCACAGAATTAATGGTCAAGCATCAGCACAAGGCAATAACAATAATATTTTTACAAAATATAATTATGAAAATGATGGACCTGAAGGTCTTCCACTGTTTATTTTCCACTGTTTATTTTATTTATTTTGTTTATTAATGTTTGTGAACTGGAAAACTGAATTTTTGTATACACAGTTTAGGGGGATATGAATGCAATACCAAGCCTACAAGAGTCTATAAACAGTGTGAGGCATATTTATCAAGGTTTGAATTTCGAATTGAAAAAATTACGAAATTCGAATTCAAAAAGACCAACTGAAATTAAGTTTAAGTTTTTTTTTGGTCGAATAGGTCAGTATTCGGCCGAATTTGAATTGTACAAATCGAAGGAATAGTGCATTTGATCGAATTCGATGAAAAGTTTTTCACAAAAAAACCTTTGATTTTTCAAAGTCCACCAATTGACTCCAAATAGGTTCTAGGAGGTCCCCCATAGATTATAACACAATTCGGCAGGTTTTAGATGGCAAATGGTCGAAGTCGAAGACAGTACATGATACATTTCGATATTCAACACTTTTTTCAAATTTGAATAGACTTTATTCCCTAGTTGAAGTACACATAAAATAGCTCGAAATTCTAATTTTTTTCATTCGAATATTCACCTCGACCTTTGATAAATCTGCCCCTGTGTGTTGACTATCTCATTCTGCAGCTTGACTTCATTGTGCCTCATTTGTGTTGAGCTGGTTGGTTGCTGTGGGAGCTTTGCTAAGGATCTGTTGTGACCTGTAATTGATTGCCAAAACAGTATACTTATTTGATTTCCTTTAAATTGGGAATATCAAAATCCAATCACAGCCCTTATAACAATGAATCCATATATAAGGCAAAGGACATGGGAGGCTGCTAAGCAGGTTATTTAAAAAATGTCATCTTATTGTCTAGATGTTCCATTTACTGAATGTGTTCAAATATATGATATATGTATGATAGAGGATGAAGGTGGTGACACACAGACAGATATTGTTTGCTGTCTCAGTCTGTAATTAAAAAATATATCTGGAACGGTCCAATTCCTATGATGGACGAATGGCTAGTGTCAGAGGGTTGATATTTGTCACCCCCGCCCTCTATGACGCCATAACGCTATAGGGCCCAAGGCAGGATGGACTATAAGGGCTAATGGTCTACTGTGGACAATGGTCACTCATATAGCTTATACTAGGCCATACAAACAAAAGATCATCACTCTGTTACTTAAATTCCAGAGTGTCAGCATAACGCCAGCCTGTCTGGTGGGGCCCCTTCTTGCAGAAGTGCTGCTTAAATTACTGGAAATACCACAATGGCCTTGGTTAGCCAATAGCTGATTGCGAGGTTGTGGACCGTTGGAGCTAGGCACAGTATGTTACAACATTCCTTTGATAACATGTAAGACTAAGTAAATCATTTAGACATTAATTGTACAAGGAGGAATCAGACTATGTATGGTATTGGCATACTCCCATTTGTTATCACCCCCATCTATGACATCAAAATGGTTATATAAACTTATGTTATATGGGAGTATCCTTGGAAAGCATTCGGGTACCACCCAGGTGACACACTACTGTTTCCCCAGGCAAAACCTATTGTCTTGTATTTTGGACACAATAAACTACCTCATTATATTTGAACTTGCACTATTTCGTGGTTTTGCTTTACGTACGAGGTCATAGAGGTACAAATATAACAACAAGTCATACCTAAATAAGGTCCATCTATGGACACCTCTCTGATCAGTATCAGACAGCCTGGAAAAGCGTGGAGGACTACATTGGACCATAGATGTGGTCTATAGCCTTTAGGTCCCTCATTTGTTCTTTAGCCCATGACCAAACAAAAAGATCATCCCAGTTAGACTAAATATTACGTGGGAGCTACTGCCCATGAGAATTTTCAAAGGACTCCTATTTGGTGCCCTGGAAGGTTCATACTTAACTTCAACACACAACTAAAACCATAATGTAATAAGTACAACATTATTATATTGCAATAAAATTGTATATTAGTCTGCACATAGGACATATACGATTTCGGTTCACATTTATTAAGGATAGAGAGATTGCAAGACATCTATGAAATTCATTCAAGCCTGTAGAATACATTATATATTACTAGAAGAAACTATTTTGGAAGGAAGATCCAATAACCCTTTCCCGTGTGAATCAAACACATTATGGTAGTTAATGTATTTATTAGAGAGGCTACACTGCAACTTATTATATAAATATTGATTTATTTTTTCCCAGTCTGTGAATTTGAGGGCATGATCTAGTTACAGTGGTTGCAGACATGGGCTTACAGAGTGTATGACAGACAGAGAAATTTGTCATGAAAATGGAATTAGTTATTATTTCTATTTATTTCTATTTATATATACATATTACACTTGGAAAGAACATTTCATCTCTCTCCTCAGTCCCTTTACCTGTGGAGCTTACAATCTAATTTCACATAAACACACACAGTTTCATTAAGAATAATTTAGCCAACAGCTAAATTATTTGGACTCATTTATCAACCATGGGGAGAAAATAAAAAAAAACCCTCTTTTGAAACAGTTAAATTTAAGAAACAGTTAAATTTAAGATCCCTGCACTGGGGCCTTCACTGAGCAGGTCTTAGGCCAATTAACTTTATGAGTACTGAGGTGACCTGCGGGCTGCTGGATGGTAACATGCCATTCTCATAGTAAAAAATGGAACCCGGAAGCATAGAACCTACATCAACTGGTTAAACCACAGAAATTATCTGAGATGGGCAAGGTCTTAGAGAGCAAAATATAGAGTTCAGTGCTCTGTCTTCCGCCAACAAGAGTAAAATAAAATGTTATCTGCACTAGAAGAATTTCCAGTTTGAAACCCAGAAATTCAACTCCTAGGGGGTTATTTACTAAGCTCCGAATGCCCGAAATTCCCCGAAATCCGAAAAATTTGTGATTTTTTTGTGTTATAATAGGCTTAAAAAAAAATCACAAATTTTTCGGAATTTATTAAACCCCGAGGGCTAAAAAGCTAGAAAATAAAACCACGGCATCTCAAACCTGTCGAGGTTGCATAACAGTCAATGGGAACAGTCTCATTGATTTTTGGTTGTGTCAGGGATTTTGGGCAATTTCACAATGTTTTTGGAGGAAAACTCAGAAAAAATTTCCGGGGAAAAAATCGTGAAATTCTGAGCTTTTCCGGCAAAGGTAATTTTCGGGAAAATGTAATAATAAATGAGGGCGGAAAACCCGAGCGGGTTAGATTGGAGTTTGTAGCAGCCAATATTGAGATAAATTCGGACGTTGATAAATAACCAACCTGAAGTTACCAGTTAACCCGCTTGGTGCTACTCAACTCGCCTCATTGGCCCATCGCCCCTGTCCAACCACCTTCAATAGGATTTTTGGGACTGTTTTAATCTCCTTCCTTTACTGGTTATTTGAGACATAGGACACCTTATAGAAAAGAGGGAATTGGTGGTAGAACACTTGGTTTACTATGTATTTCCCTGATACATATAGTTGAAGTGGTTATTGAGCTTTGGCACATGCTTATTAACAATTTTCTTTTCAAATTGTAATACGGTTCCCACTCATTATTGAAAAGACTGCATAATTGACTGTAAATAGATGGATTTGCACATGAAAACAGGCTGTGTTTACCTAAAAGGCTCCATCTATTTGTATACCTAGACATTTAATGAAGGTGCCACTCATCTCAGAACATTATCCATATTCCAACAATCATTTCCTAATGGAGCCGCTTTGATTATTAGTTAGAAATGTCACTGCACCCATTAGTATAGGGTGGAAAAAATGAGTGTTTGTGCCCTTTATTAACCTCACAGACGCTCTTATAACTCTGGTGTAAATGCAAATGTAACGTTTAAAGGCATATGTATATTTTTATGACTAGGTGAATGAGTGCATCACTATCCTGAAAAATCCAGACTTTTGTGAAAAATATCAAACAAGCACTGTTTGCTCTTCTTGATATCTAGGAGTGCTTTGGTCTGGGATAAAACGGAAAGCTTAATATAAACAAGATAGGAATTATCTTACTATAATTGAGACACAAGGGAGAGATAATGATATGACCAAAACCCAGCTGAACCTAAACAGCCACATGCAAAAAATACTTAGCATGTAGGAGCAGGAGAACCCTTAAAAACTCTAAAAAATTCAAATTTTAGTTTCCTTCAACAAAGTCACTGCCCTATGAGCTGTGATGTCTCAGTTGATCAGGGTCGATGCTTATTCTTCATCCTATGGCAGATTTGTTGATCCAGGTTTGTGGTTTGGTGACACCAATGGCACCATTAAGGGCAATAAGCTGTCAAACTACAGTAGTACTTCAGGTTTACTTGTCTCAGAAATCAATGTTCTGTAATGTGTGACATCGTATACATTCAAGTAAAAGTCAAATTCATTTTTGGGTCAAAGGACATAATTAAAGTTTGTATTTTTTCAGAATTCTCAGAATTCTAATACTGAGATTTTAGTTTCTATGATCAACAACTACTACTGTAAAATCGAATTCCCATCGGAATATTAGGCTGCCCATATAGATACAGCAATAACATCGTACAAACCACCATTTTCTGTAACTGTTGTTACATAATTGAAATATACGGGCACAAAAAAAATCCATGTTTTATTTAAAGGGGAGGGTATATTTTAGTTGGAGTTTATTTACTAAAACCAACATTTTTCTCATTATTTACAACTTTGACCAAATTCCCATTCACAATTTTATCTTATTCATTAATAAAATAATTAAAAAAATTCATTGCAGGAAAAGACTCTTTGATATCTCGATAAAATCACGGGAAAAATTGTAAACATGTAATTTTTTTTTTTGGATTTTAGGCCTGAAAATTCAGATTTTTTTCAGTTCATTGCCCAAAAAACACAAATTTTCGGATTACCATGCAAAACCCAGGGCAGATCATGATATCTTCCAATTGTAAAAGGGACATCTGCCATTGACTTCTACATGACCTCGGCAGGTTTGAGATGGAGTATTTTTAGATTCTGACTTTTAGCAGCCTCTGGATATAATACATTTTCAAAAAAAAAAAAAATTTTTATCCCACAAAATAATGGTGTTTTCCCCCTTTAAAACCACGACCAGAAAAATTCTAACTGATGGGAGAATGTAGAGGACTGCTTGACTTTACTTTAAAAATCAGTTGTATTGAGGTGATCAAAGCCATCACTCCCATCCCCTATAACAAGGATTCTTTTGGCACCCTGCTATTTGTTTTCTGGTTACAACACGAAAAAAATGGCTAATAGTTTGTGAGAAAGCAAAAGTGAGAGGC
Organism: Xenopus laevis; assembly: GCF_017654675.1. Taxonomy (NCBI): domain Eukaryota; kingdom Metazoa; phylum Chordata; class Amphibia; order Anura; family Pipidae; genus Xenopus; species Xenopus laevis. The sequence continues at coordinate 192,302,868 of NC_054372.1, forward strand.
CGCCAGCAAGGCCAAGTAAGCTAGCATTAAAGTGAGGGAAGCAAAGCACATTCATCATTTCTCTCCGACTGATTAAGCGAAGGTGCACAGATATTTCTTGAATTTTAAAGTGAAAACAAGGGATGGTATGGCAATGATGTATTGTTGCTGTCAATGGAGGTGTGATTGATTATTGATTACAATCATCTAACCTTTCTTGGTGGAAATTAAATTAAATTTGGTACACAGCTACCAGTAATTTCCTGAAATGCATTTGTATGTTATGTCACAATGTGTTCAGGCACAGACTAATACAATCTATTTGTGCAGGACCAACAAGCTATTGTATGTTATTGTATTACCTTATTATTGCATGTAAAAAGCATCAGAACATTCCTTAGGGGCCGATTCACTAAGTTCGAGTGAAGGATTCGAAGTAAAAAAACTAAAGATTTTTTTGGGCTACTTCGACCATCGAATGGGCTACTTCGACCTTCGACTACGACTTCGAATCGAAGGATTCGAAATAAAAATCGTTCGACTATTCGACCATTCGATCAGTCAAAGTACGATCAGTCAAAGTACTGTCTCTTTAAAAAAAACTTCGACCCCCTAGTTCGGCATCTAAAAGCTACTGAAGACAATGTTAGCCTATGGGGAAGGTCCCCATAGGCTTGGCTAACTTTTATTGATTGAAGGATATTCCTTCGATCGTTGGATTAAAATCCTTAGAATCGATCGATTCAAAGGATTTTATCGTTCGATCGAAGGAATAATACTATCTGCCCTAAATCCTTCGACTTCGATATTCGAAGTCGAAGGATTTTAGTTCCTAGTCGAATATCGAGGGTTTATTAACCCTCGATATTCGACCCTTAGTGAATCGGCCCCCTAATGTTGGGTATACGGTTATTCTAGGACAGAAGGTAACCTATGGCAGATTCTTCAGAAGGTCCACCATTAGGTAGGGGTTTGAAAATGAAGCTATCAATGCAGTGATGAATATAGAAAGTCTACAGTTAGTCCTGTTATGGCAAAACAGTATGAGCAATTTAGGACCTGACAGATATCCCTATTTTCCATTGTTGCTAAAGGAAATCATTAAGAACTGAGCAGGAACATGTAAAGACCAAATTGAAGATGTTATTGTAGATTCAAATATAGGAGATGCTGTTGTCGATGTTCCTAGTCAGAAGGCTTTGTTAGCATATGAACTACAAACCTACTGATTGGCTGCTTACTCTACCACTGTGAACATTCTAATGCCGTGATTGGTTACAGGTTAATTATAGCCGTACTCTCTTCAAGGTTGGTGGCACACAAAGAAAAAAAAAACATTTGTTAAGGTTCTCACACCCCAGAGAAACCCATTTATAAACATTTACTTGTACTCAGTGGACTAGCACACATAACAACATCACAGGCTTCTTTACTATTTAATACAGACACGAGATCCCTTGTCCAGAAAGCTACAAATCTCAGGAAAACCCTCATTGATACAATTCAGAATTTTCAATATTGTTTTAGATCACAAAATGATTGACCTCCAGTAGATATCATGTGAATTAACATGGCTACATATACGTACATTCATTGTGTGAGATGGATATGTTGAGAGGTAGAAATTAACCTAAAAAATGTTTGTAAACAGCAAAAGATTTTGACTGGAATACAAAGTTACAACTAGAATGTGTTAACATAAAATAGTTGAAATGGATGTGTTTTCCATTAGTGGGGAATAGAGCACATCATTAGAGGCAATTTGCCTGGGGTTATAGTAAAGCTCTTTACATTTCCCAGAGAGCCAGGGGAATATTAAAGAATAATAAGTCACATGGGAGTACAGGGTATAGGAAATAGACATAGTAACACAGTATGGAACCTCCATGTTTTTAAGTGATATATGGATCATGGTTTATTTTAATTTTAATACACAATAACTTGTATATAAAATTGTTAGATTGAAAATCAATGTAGCAAATTCATGTATTAGAGAAAAAAGCCCTGGAGCTTTAAGTGCATGGGCTGCATGACCGGGGATCCGAATGACCAGCAGCCAAATTATACTAGTTTATGTTTTATGTTTATATAGTTGTGATTGGGTGAGAAGGAATGAGGGGAAAAGAGAAAGAGAGGGATGTAATGTCAGGGGAAGAAGCAGTTCACTTCCTTTTCTTCTGAGCAGGTAGAAACATCCCACCCACCATCCCCATTTTTTGCATATTTTGTGAAACATCCCACCCACCATGTTTTGTGAAATGTCACCAGTTTTTCTTCTTTATATAGTTACATAGTTAAATTGGGTTGAAAAAAGACAAAGTCCATCAAGTTCAACCCCTCCAAATGAAAACCCAGCATCCATACACACACCCCTCCCTACTCTCACATAAATTCTATATACCCATACCTATACTAACTATAGAGTTTAGTATCACAATAGCCTTTGTATTATGTCTGTCCAAGAAATCATCCAAGTCCCTCTTATAGTCATTAACTGAATCAGCATCACAACATCACCCGGCAGTGCATTCCACAACCTCACTGTCCTGACTGTGAAGAACCCCCTACGTTGCTTCAAATGAAAGTTCTTTTCTTCTAGTCTAAAGGGGTGGCCTCATATTATCCATAAATAACCAAATGTGGATGTTTTCCTGCATTCACTGTTATATTGTGGCTTTGGTATGGAGAGTCTGCATGGTATCATTCATGTTAATTCCGAATGCTTGATCCAGGGAATGTTTCCGATTGCCACTGGCATAATTGACACTGGATTCAAGCTGGGCTTTTTTGCCTTCCTCTGGATCAAAACAGTGGCCATATGATAATTTATGTTAAGTTTTATTTGTTACCGCATTGGTAGGAGCTTGCCAGATTATGGAACAGGTAAGTTTAGAAGAGGGAGAAAGGAGGTTCTCTCCTGTGACTGCTCGGTGGGTTGAATGATAGAGATGCTACCAGGGCCGGATTTACATGGTGGGCACCCCTAGGCCCAATGTCGCTTGTCACCCTGTCCCCTCCCCTTTATTTGTGCAAATTTTCATCATCTGGACCGGAGCAATGGGGTTTTAAAAAATGATTTTATCTCCAGTGCATCCCCAGTGTTTTTCAACCAATTTGGGTGTGGTTGGTCAGCATGCCGCCTCCCTAAAATCCTGCCGCCCTAGGCCCGGGCCTAGGTGGCCTTTCCACAAATCCAGGCCTGGACGCTGCTTGTGCTAGGTGACAGCCTGCTTGGAACTTCTCTCATTGTGGGAGATACAACTCCTGCTGGTAGCAGAGTTTGGGGCCATATGCTCTGTAGGTAGAGGCAGCCTAATACTCAGTGCTGGATATAATTACATGCTGCTGATCTCAAGTGAGGAACGACAGAACATAGTAGCGATCTCTTATAGAATTATGGCTTTGAATATTGCCTTGGGGTGAGGCTTGCAAGGTCCTATATATTTGATGAAATGTGAATAAATACTGTGGCCATTTTACCCCATTTATGGCTCCTGGTGTTCCAATAAGGTATGTAACAATGTGGTTTACTGGGATGGCTGAAAGCAAGGAGTCCCCTTGTCAATAAAAATGTAGGGGAATACAAGGGGAATCCATTGGGAGAGAGTGAGAGAAGAGATTGGAGAGGAGAAAGGAAATGGTGAAAAGTGTAGAATAAAGTCAAAATGAGAAGAAAATGGAACAAGACAGAAGAAGATGAAGAATATGAGGTAGTCAGAGAAGAGAAAACTGCATTACAGCAACATACATATAGATGGAGCAGGCTTAATTGATCCGAAAGTCGGCCAGATCTTGATTGGATGGGACGAAAAATCCTGTCGGATCGCGGCCGCATCTATTCGTTGATGCGGTCCCGCGATCCAACCTCCCGTTAGGCATCGTTAGGATCCGATCGTTGGGCCCTAGGTGGGCATATCGGAGGGAGATCCACTTGTTTGGCGACATTGCCAAACGAGCGGATCTCTCAGTGTATGGGCACCTTAACTCACGGCACCTATAGATCACTGTTCATTCTAATGGGAAAATGCATGTGCATACTGCCAGTAACACCTCCTCCATAAATCACAATGTAGTAACCTCGGGTGAAAGAAGACAGATTGGCTAGTTTAACAAGAAACGTCCCTTTTATTATATTATTTTCTAAACTGTTTCCACTTGCATTGCACTCATATACGCATCTCAATGAATATGCCAATGTATTCACAAATGTGCACTCCACCCTCTTCATTGTACTATACTTTGCACCATATAGTGACTTATCTTTTGCATTTCTTTTTCAGCTATAGAAGGAAAACATAATGAAGAATGTGTTTTACAGCAAGCTCCAATCTTCACTCCCAAAAAATACAACATAATATATATTTGTTACAAAAAGAATAATACTTTCTTAACAGCAACCGGGAAAGAATTCACCGCAGATCAAACGACTCCCCTTGTCTCCCTACCAAGCGAAGAACCAAACAGGGAACATCAGAAAGATCTAAAGTTTTGCTCAGAAATGGAAACCGTCCCTGTGAATTATACTGCCTGTTCCCATTAACAATAACTATATTAATGTTCCTTTAATGTGTATATAAGAGTAGCAAGTGCCCTATTTTATGTCATGTGTTATTTTTTTTTTATCTCAGCGCCATCAACGTTGTCTTAGGTACAAATTTTCTCCACCACAATGAGCTAAAATAAAGATTGGATAACACATGGTTTGTAACATTAACCTGCTATAGGTCTGGACAAAAGGAAGTACAGGTATGGGATCCATTATCTGGAAACCCGTTATCCAGAAAGTTCTGAATTACAGAAAGGCCATCTCCCATGGACTCCATAATAATCATATAATACAAATTTTTGTTATTCTCTCTAACAATAAAACAGTAGCTTGTACTTGATCCCAACTAAGGTCTGGAGCATTCTGGATAACAGGTCCCATACTTGTACAGGTATGGAACCTGTTATACAGAATGCTTGGGACCTGGAGTTTTCCGGATAATGGATCTTTCCGTAATTTGGATCTTCATACCTTAAGTCTACCAGAAAATCATATAAACATTGAATAAACCCAATAGGCTGGTTTTGCCTCCAATAAGGGTTAATTATATCTTAGTTGGGATAAAGTACAAGCTACTGTTTTATTATGACAGAGAAGATAAAGTCTATGGGAGATGGCTTTCTGTAATTCTGAGCTTTCTGGATAACAGGTTTCCAGATAACGATCCCATACCTTTATCACAAATTTCACCCTAATTTGGGCCCCTGTTCACTACTTGGATACGTCAGAACAGATGAAAATGATGACAATTGCATAAGAAAGGAGCAGTTGGGCTGTCTCATGTCAAATATATAGTGAATAAAGTACCCCCTCTTGTAAAATATAAAGATATTATAAGTTACCGAGGAGTTTCATGACCATATAAAAACACGAGGCCGAAGGCCGAGTGTTTTTATACAGGTCATGGAACTCCGAGGTAATTTATAATATCCTCATATTTTGCAACTGGGGGTACTTTATTAATTATAATACACAAATTTCAATGAGTCATGTGACAGAAATGACATCAGAACTCACCGTTTATAACTGATGACATCAGAACTCACCGTTTATAAGGATATAATTTACAGGATATTCATGGCTTTTGTGTATTATATAAGATATAAGGATTCCCCATACTGTTAAACACAAGAGTAAGTAGTTGGCCCTAATTCAGCCAATAACTGAAGTGCACGACATGCGCACTAATATCAGGCACTCCAGAGAATGTGTTGCACAGGCAGCTCTCCAACTCACACTTCTAATCCTTCAAATCACATCCTCATACACCTCTGCACACCCACCTCCCTACTCATGTAAATTATATTTATTATAATGAATAATGTAAAAAATGTAAGGACATCAGAGGTTACCTTGGGGGTTCCATTCCTTAATTTGACCAGGAACACCTGGTGACTATTGAATTGTCTTACTTTTGATACAAGATAATATAATATAAAGGGACAGACAACCTTTGCCTCAGTAACTATTCTACACGTTAAAACCATAAAAGGCATTTGGAGAAGCACAAATGTTTTTGACAATAAAAGGAATTTGGAGGAGCACAAATGTGTGATTCAGATTTACAGCCCGCCAGCTGTTATTGGACTAGAAATAACCAGAATGCCTCTCTAAGCCAGAGGAAGAAGCCAGTTTTTGGACCTTCCCTGCTGTAAGAAAACCCTAATTACCATTTGCGTGAAATGCACCCACAAAGTCAATTCCATGCATGCTGGGAACTTCTGTGTTTGTGCAACAGATTAACACATCTAACCATTGTCCATCACATAGCTCTGTGTATTGAAACAAGTCTTTTTTTTTATCAATCTATTGAAGTTTCCTTCATAACAGAGAAAGGCCGAGCACCCCACAACAGCCATATGTCGCTGTAGCACCACAGGGTGGGTAGGAATACTGAATAGGCTGGCAGCCTCAATGGAACCTAGGAACACTTGTATGTGTCAGAGAGTTATGGCCCCATTGCGGAAGAACTCACAATACTTGACACCAACAACATTTGGGAGAAAGCCATGTTGACTCACTGTGAGGGATAAAACACCCCTAAACATGGGCGGATTTTCATTAAGGCTTGGGGAGGCTAAGCCTCCCCAAACCTGGCTGACACCTCAAAGAAAAGGGAAAAAATAATCTCCCTTACTGAATGCCACTGTTTAAACACGGGGAAAACTCCTGCCCTGCGTGCCTGCTGTAGAAAATCAGTTACACTCCGATTGGAGCTTTCCCCTTGAAACTTCTCCAATCAGAGCACACCTCTCAGAACAGACTGCAAAATAGACCAATCAGCACAAAGAAGAGGGCGGGCCTGTGTACACATTAGGAACTGAAGGAACGGTAGAAGAGAAGGCAGATGCAGTGATAAAGACTACTCAACATGAGGATGTTTAGCAAGTAAGGAAATGTTTTGTGTTGCTACTGATGAATCTTTCTTAACCCTGAACTGGCTTTCATGGTGTTTAATGGAGCAAATACAAGTAATTTTAAGCCATGATGACTTCTGTTGAAACAGGGTCTAATATAAGCACATCTACCCAGAGTCCCTTGCAACCCTCATTATACTTATTGCCAAGAGTTAGAGAGTGGAGAGTGACAGAATTGGAGGAATTGGAGGAATAACAGAATTCTAAATCAAAGAGGCTTATAAGGAAAGGGAAGTGAAGGGAGTAGGGTCAAAATACAACAAAAAAGGAAAGAGGAATATATGTGAACATTGTTGTTGGAAAAAATACCTAGGTTGTAGATTAGTGACCATTTATGTGCCAGGTACATGAAACTGGTGTGTGAGGTGACTCTATGTAAAATTAGCATTCAATTTATTCTGCTATATTATGTGTTTTAATTTTACCCTGTCTTTTTTTGGGCCATTGTAAACATAAATATCATGTCTTTTCATGTTGAACAATGCACAGTTTTGAGTGTTTTTACACCCTTGATATTTTGATGTGGAACAGCTGTTGTACCTGCACTTCTGCATTGTGAAATCAGAAAGAGAAACAGGAGGTGGGGGTGTTAATTTTTTCAGCTACATCCGATATTAAATTTAAAGGGGTTGGTTCACCTTAAAGTTAACTTTTAGTATGTTATAGAATGTCCCTTTCATAGCAACTTTGCATTTGGTCTTCATTAAAAATTTAGTTTTTTTCAATGATATGCCTTCCTCTTCCTGCTCTTTCCAGTTTTTGAATGGGGGTCAATGACCCCAGCATCTAAAAATTATTGTTCTGTGAGGTTCAGATTTAGGGTCGGAATGGGCTGGTGGGACACCTGGAAAAAACCCTGTAAGCCCCAGCTCTTTTGGGCCCCATCAGCCCAGACCCGCTCCCTGTACTGCCGCTTACCTCCATGACCTGGGTAACGATATGTAGAAAAAGGTACGCGTGCATGGAGGTAAGCGGCAGTGCAGGGAGCGGGTCTGGGTCGTCGGGGCCCAAAAGAGCTGGGGCTTACCCCGGTTTGCGGCTGGGATGGGGGCGCAGAGGGTGTTTTGTGGCTGGGGGGGCCCAGGGGATGGCCCTAGTGCGATTGTTACTTTTATTACATATCTTTCTTTTTAGTCCCTCTTATACTGGTGGCTGCAAATAAGACTTTAACAACACGATTGTTGCTGAAATACCAAATTGGGGAGATGTTGAGCAAAACTCTAAATAACTAAAAAAAACACACAAAATAAAAAATGAAGACTAATTGCAAATGATCTTGGAATATTAATATCTGCATGATACTAAATGTTAATTTAAAGGTGAACAACTATTTGAAGGCATCCCATGTATGGCAAACTTTAGCCTTCCCAAAAATAAAAATCACCCTCCGCCTATGCCCCTAAAGTCAAGTGATATTGCAAATTATCTGTGATCAGGAGTGGAAAATGTAGGTTTATGGCAACAACTCATTAAATGCAGCATTTACAGGAACTTCGAGAATTGTAAAATATCTTAGATGATATAGTTAGGTTGTATGAGACTCAGGGACAGATTTATCAAGCGTCGAAGTGAATTCGAAGGAATTTTCGAAGTAAAAAAATTTGAAATTCAAAGTAATTTTTTGGATACTTCAAATAGGATACTACAACTTCAACTTCGAATTTGATTCAAAGTAAAATACTTTGAATATTAAACCATTCGATAATCGAAGTACTGTCTCTTTAAAAAAAACTTTGATTTCAATACTTCGCCAAATTAAACCTGCCGAAGTGCTATGTTAGCCTATGGGGACCTTCTAGAGCATTTTTTTGCAAGTCGAAGTAAAATCATTAGATTGATCGCTGAAATCCTTCAAATCGTTCGATTCAAAGGATTTAATGGTTCGATCAGATGATTTTACTTCTACCACAGGATACCCAAATTCGCTGAAAAAAACTTCGATATTCGAAGTCGAAATATTTCAATTCAATGGTCGAATTTCGAAGTATTTTTGAAATTTGACCCTTGATAAATCTGCCCCTCAAAGTTGGGCAGCTCACCATCTTCCCATGACTTGTAGCCTTTACAGAACATGTTAGGTTAAGTGATGGGCGAATTTGCGCCATTTCGCTTCGCCGAAAAATTTGCGAATTTCGCGTGAAATTCGCGAAACGGTGAAAAATTCGCGAAACGGCGCCGGCGTCTCGTTTTTGACGCCGGCGCCCGTTTTTGATGCCGGCGCCCATTTTTTCAAAGCCGGCAACCGTTTTTGACGCCAGCGCCCGTTTTTGGTGCCGGCGTCCGTTTTTTCGAAAAAAATAAATTGACGCCGGCGAATTTTTGCCGCGAATTTTCGCGGGCGTTTCGCGAATTTATTCGCTGGCGTCGAAATGCGCAAATTCGCCGCGAATTTGCGCCTGGCGAATAAATTCACCCATCACTAGTTACAGGTTTCATCCGCTGATATTATTGGTCAATGAGTGATGGGCATTTGCCTTCCTCCTGGTTGCCTCGTGATCCACTTGTATGGCCCACCAGCTGAATAAATAGTCACCTTTCCCATGAATCAGCATGACTTAGAGCAACTATATAGAGATGTTGTAGAAATACGTTAATGCTACTGCAGCTTACAGTATTTGTTAGTGTTTTATGCTATTATGAGGATGGGTATAAAAGGTAAAAAAGCACTGTCTTTATAAAGTTACACTCTGCCAACCTTTTTTGCAAAATATTGTATTTCAGATCCGTCTATTAGCTTTCCCCACTGTGCCCCATGATGGCTGCTCTTGTTGACTTCTCTACTCTAATCCCCCATGTGTAGAACCAGTTGACTCTGAATATAAAACTCCTGTGCTGAATTCCAAGAACATAGCCAACGATATTTAATCTATGCAAACTGTTCCTTTTTACACATTTATCAAAAGCCAAACTTGTAGACATTAATCATAAGGATGATGCTGGAGATAAAAACTAAACATTTGTCCTATGATCACCAGCTTTGAACAAAACACATTTGAGAGCCTTTCAATACAAGCCGTTATTATTGCATTCTTTACTCTAGATACAATAGGAATATTAGGGTTTCTTTTTAATTCTTTTCATTTTTTAACCTTACCCCATTGCTGCTGAAATAATCCATTCATGCTAAGCTTAAATATACATAAAAACATATATATATAAAACATTTACATTATTACTTTGTGCATTATCTATCACCACCTAAGTGCAACGGGAGGGAGGGGGGATCAATGTCTTCTCTACAACTACAAAGAGGATGAAGAAAAATGATTAATCTTATTCTCTAAATATTCAAATCTAAGGAATACAGAGTAGGCCAACCTTGAGTTTAGAGCTTTTAGCCTGATCCAAAGCAAACTCTCTACCATATTTTAAAGAACAATAACAGTAACAATACAACATGGTTAGTGATGGGCAAATTAATTAGTCAGGCACTAATTTGTGGTGAACATCCTCGTTTCGCCGGCAGCTAAGAAATTCGGCAAAAAATCAACGTCAAAAAATCCGCATGTCAGAATAGTCATGCATAAAATTGTCGTGCATCCAAATTATTTCAGACGTCCATTGACTTTAATGAATTCGGACAAAATTGACGCGCATATAAAAATTGACATTAGCGTCAAAAATGTCGCACGTCAAAATTATTTTAATGCCCATTGACTTTAGTGCATTTCACGAATATTTCACAGTTTTGCAAATATTTTGGTAAATTCTCAGATTTTATCGGTGAAGCGGCACAGATTTGCCCATCACTAGACATGGTTGAAAAATGGAAAAAGCCATTCAGATTGCTGAAAACCTACTTATAAACTAATTACTCTTGAAGACCAACTTCAAAGCAAGATGTTTATTTCAGATTGGCATGGGAACATTATGGAGACAGCTTGCACCAGTCTAGAGGAGCCATGTTCAGAATAAAAAGTAGGTAGGTAGCTGTGTCTATGAATACAATTGCAGGATTGGGTAGGCTAAGCAGACACATTTTGAAAAAGATTGACGCCAATACCTTGTCTGCTGCAAATGGGGGGTTCCCAATCTTTATTCCATGGTGCTCATGACACTTCACAGTGATCAAACGTTTCAGGACTTCCTGGGTGACCACTGAGGAAGGGTCATGCGGTCCCGAAACGTTTGATCACTATGAAGTGTCATGAGCACCATGGAATAAAGATTGGGAACCCCCCATTTGCAGCAGACAAGGTATTGGCGTCTATCTTTTTCAAATTGTATATTACTGGCGAGTGGCTAGGCCATGACCTCTACCTAATCCCCTAATTGGATTTTCATTTGTTAAGCAGACACATTGACGTTCTCCAAAAGTATTTATAGATGAAAGTACTTTTGTGAATAGCACCCATATTGCACCAATGCTTGCACACATAAATTGGCCCTAGTAGATCAAGATGATGAGAGTAGGGCAAGATGGTGACAGTATCACTTTACATCAGTGTGGCCTGAGGCTGTTGCTGTGAAACCTCCAGGATCCACTGACAGCCCAAAGGTTGGACTGTGCCCGAACCTAGATCTCATGCTGCTGTCACTGGTGATTTATGGGTTCTAAGGAAGGATTTTAGGATGCTTTTTGCCTAATTTTACCTTGTTAAACAATACATCTCCACACTGGAACTTCAGATTAACACTTGTAATGAGCAGACTGGATCCTCCAGAGAAGTGTTATATTTTGCAATATCACTTTCTATGTCAATAAATAGCAACACTGCATTGCATCAATTTCTGACTCAAGGGGGTTCTAAACATTTTATTGTCTACTCTTAGTTGCCCTCTGATGGCATCTGTCCATCACGGTTCACTGAAGGTTCTTCACCCCTCAATCGTTCCTTATTCGGCTGCCGGGAAACCCCTGTCTGGAATGTCAATTAGCCAGATGTCGCCCCTGTGCATTATTCCCCTGACTCATTTCTGCAATACTAAATCATTGCAGGAGAACAGTGAAAATTCCAGGAATTAAACTAGCAAGGCTACAAGACGTCCACTTGACAATTGAAGCAGAAAACCGGCGGAGAGCAGAGAAATACTAGGAAGTGACACAAGAAAAGAAAATAACATTAACTGCAAGTTAATAAAAAGGCAAAGCTAATAAAAAAGGTGACACTGGAAAACAATCCTTTGATAGGAAGGAAGAGAGAGAAATCCATGGCAACACATTCCATAAGAAGTTAGGGGTGGTATACAGAGGAGCAAAGAGGGCATTAGTCCTGACCTTTTGACCATAGGATGGCATTAACAACTGAAGTCTGCCCTTTTGGTAAACATTTCAGCTAAGGTGTCCCTGGGGGTCAGGGCAAATGCCCTCAATAAAACTGGTTGGGAGAAAGAAAGTGGTAGTGACTTGGAACATGTGTTGAGACAGGACAAAGTGACCCAGGCTTCTTGCACAAGACCATGTCCAGACCCCCTTCTGAGTTTTGTCAACCCACAAAATGGTTCACCATGGTTTTTCACCCAGTGTTCCACTAACCCAGCCCTGCTCCCCCACCAGAAACTGCAGGTATGGGTCATCAGTCAGGCCCACCTGGAAATGTGGCATGAAGTGTGCAGTGGGGGTGGCATTTAGAGGAACTGGAGCTTGCAACTAGGGTGGGGGCCTCCAGGCTGCAGCCCCGGTGGGTCCCAGACAACACAGTCTGACACTGAATACATGTGAATACAAAGATGAATCTTAGCTATCTTCCAACATCATGTTCCACTGAGTACCACCTCTATGCACATGACAGTTTAATACTGTCTCCATGTTGGGAAGACTGAGCTCAGTAATGGAAATGCAGTGTTATTACAAGTTTGTATGGGCATCTCTGTCATTTTTTTTTCTTTTTAATTTTCTTGAATACACTTTATAGACAAAATATATTACAGCATATAAGCATACTATTACCATACGAAAACACACATCTCCTCTATCGTTATGACCTTGATTTTTATGTATGATTTTAGTTCCTGTGCAATTCAATAGAAAACGATACAGTTCTAAAAACTGCTAAGCAGAACAGTATAATATGGGAACACAGACAATTCAGTTGTTCTAAAATGCTTTGTTCTCTGACGTGTCAGCAAATTTCTGATAGTAATCATCGAGGCTGTCATCTTTTGTTGATATTGCTTTGATGAAAGTGCTTTATAGTAAGACAAGCTGGGTATATATTTGTTTTTTTATAGTTATTATGAAATACTTTAGCTATTTATTTAGTTATTCTGAAAGTTATTATTACTGTTTTGTTCCAGTTGGGAAATAAGAATTACAAATAAATAGGGCTTATAGGACAAGGACTGTCAGGGGACAACAAGAAATGAGAAGGGAGGACTGGGATAGAGAGAAAGAAGACTTTCTAGGGGAAGGGGTAAGGTGAAGGAGGGAGAGAAAGAAAAGGAAAGAAAAGAAAAAAAGGGGAAGCTCGCAGACAAGAATGATGGGGGGACAGAGGCAAGAAAAGGGATAGAAGATAGAGCGATACATTGAAAAAGGTAGAGCAGTGGTCCCCAACCAGTGGCTCGGGAGAGATGCTGCTCTCAGTGAGCTCAGGTGCTTATTTTTGAATTCCTGGCTTTGAGGCAAGTTAAAACATAAAAACCAGAGCCTCCTGTAGGCTGCCAGTCCTCAATTGGGCTACCAAATAGCCAATCACAGCCCTTATTAGGTACCCCCAGGACCATGTTTTATGCTTGTGTTGTTCCCCAGCAACATGTGACTCATGGGTAAAAAAGGTTGGGGTAGAGAGAGGGTAGAGAGGATGAGAGAGAAGAGTGTAGGGATGAGAGAGAGAGAGAGAGAGAGAGAGAGAGAGAGAGAGAGAGAGAGAGAGAGAAATAGTGGAAATATAAAGGGGGAAGGACAGAAAGATAGGGAAAAGGGAGAGAAAAAAAGGGGTAGAGGGTAAATTAGTCAACAGGCAAAAATGTAGAGGGTGAGATATAGTAGAAATAGAGAGAGAGAATTAGGATTGCAACTGTCTGGATTTGACCTGGACAGCCCAGTTTTCAGAAGGGCTACCCAGGTCAATACAGTCTGCCATAAGGAAATATATAAGGAATAAGGAAAACCGGGCAGGATCTCCCTTTATTGACATATCTATTATACAATCACTGATAACCATATCATAGCCCAGCCAACGTGATGTCTCAAGTCCTCATCTGGAACGTCACTGACCCACCCCTGTGACACCATGGCCCCACCCCCTGCCCGGATCGTGGGCAGCACAAAGGTGGCAACACCTAGAGAGAATGTACAGTATAGATGGGTAAAGAGAGAAGTAGGTAGAAAGGGATGGGAATGGATGGGAAAAGATAGGGGGTAAAATTGGAAAGGGAATGTGAAAGGAAGAGAGAGAGGGGCTGATTCACGGTCATACATGTTAGTGTGGCAATAACAGTATTAGCACAAATCATGTCTTTACTTTCATTTTCTAACTTGTAGTAGAGTTGATAACTAGTTGCTGCACTGGTGACTACACTTGTGCCATTTAGCACCTATGGTTGTAAATCAACCCCAGCACAGAGGGCAATTTAGAGGGGGGGGGGAGAGAATGAAGGAGAAAGAGAGAAAGGTAAGGAGAGAAAGATAGATCTGAATGAAGTTAGCAAAGTTTAGACAATTTAAAGCTTCTTTCCCGCTATACTTTCTCCATCAGTCACATTTTCACCGGTGCAGCAATTTTCCTGCATGAGCAAAGTTGCTTATTCTATTTATATTCTGGAAGCCAACCCAGAGAGCCAAAGTGCTAATATCATTACACGCTCCTCACTGGGGCTGGATGAGGTCTAATAGGCATGAACACTTTGAAGAAGTTCTGTTAAATGTGAAATTAACAGTCAGAAATAGAAACATGTCTGTGAAGAGCCTGTCAGCCCTGGATGCACCCTCTAGAGAAAGATACTGCAACATGGGGCTCTCCAGATATTGTTAGACTACAACTCCTACAACTTGGCACAATTGTCTCTTCGCATATGTCTATCCACTTAACTTCATAAAGCAGGACAGGACTGCTGCTTACAATGGGGATCCAATAGGATCTGTGAAACTACTGGGACAGAATGTTCTGTTATACAGATAGCTAGAATCTCAGCTGCCATAAAGCAGAACAGGACTGCTGCTTACAATGGGGATCAGATAGGATCTGTGCAGCCACTGGGACAGAATGCTCTGTTATACAGATAGCTAGAATCTCAGCTGCCATAAAGCAGAACAGGACTGCTGCTTACAATGGGGATCAGATAGGATCAGTGCAGCCACTGGGACAGAATGTTCTGTTATACAAATCTCAGCTGCCATAAAGCAGGACAAGACTGCTGCTTACAATGGGGATCAGATAGGATCTGTGCAGCCACTGGGACAGAATGTTTTGTTATACAGATAGCTAGAATCTCAGCTGCCATAAAGCAGGACAGGACTGTTGCTTACAATGGGGATCAGACAGGATCTGTGCAGCCACTGGGACAGAATGCTCTTTTATACAGATAGCTAGAATCTCAGCTGCCATAAAGCAGGACAGGACTGCTGCTTACAATGGGGATCAGATAGGATCTGTGCAGCCACTGGGACAGAATGCTCTGTTATACAGATAGCTAGAATCTCAGCTGCCATAAAGCAGGACAGGACTGCTGCTTACAATGGGGATCAGATAGGATCTGTGCAGCCACTGGGACAGAATGTTTTGTTATACAGATAGCTAGAATCTCAGCCATAAAGCAGGACAGGACTGTTGCTTACAATGGGGATCAGATAGGATCTGTGCAGCCACTGGGACAGAATGTTGTGTTATACAGATAGCTAGAATCTCAGCTGCCATAAAGCAGGACAGAACTGCTGCTTACAATGGGCATCAGATAGGATCTGTGCCACTGCTACAGAGACATAATCTCCAAAAAATTTGGCAACAAATACTGTTCCTTAAGATAAAGTGATCCTATAAAGAAAGCACAATCCTCATCTTAAGTATTCATAAAAATCAAATGTTTCTTTTTTGGGCAAAAGCACATTTTTTCTGGGCTTCTCCCAGCACATCACCTGTGTACTTGGTGCCAGGATAGTCTGGAAATCTCTCTGCTCATATTGTATATACATTTCCATGTGTTATTGGAAAGGATTGCTGAGATGTGTAATAAAGAGAACAGCAATTCCCTGGGAAATTACAAACTCAAGAAATCAGGGGAAAACAGATTTATCTTGGTAATTCCATCAATTCCTCTCCCGACCAACGAGTCCTGCCCTGAAATTCCTAGAGACGTTTTTTCATGAAATATGTTTTCTCTGTTTAAACAGTACAAAGAAAGAAAAATCTCCCTTGTCGACGCTGAAATATTGATATAAGATAAGATATGCGCCATGTATCTTTCATTTTATCCACCCCTTCCCAAGGCTTATGTGTTTATGTCGTACATTTAGGGGCCGATTCACTAAGGGTTGAATATCGAGGGTTAATTAACCCTCGATATTCGACCAGGAACTAAAATCCTTCAACTTTGAATATCGAAGTCGAAGGATTTAGTGCAGATAGTTTGATCAAACGATCGAAGGATAATTCCTTCGATCGAACGATTAAATCCTTCGAATCGAACCATTCGAAGGATTTAAATCCAACGATTGAAGGAATATCCTTCGATCAAAAAAAGTTAGCCAAGCCTATGGGGACCTTCCCCAAAGGCTAACATTGACTTTCGGTAGCTTTTAGATGCCGAACTAGGGGGTCGAATTTTTTTTTAAAGAGACAGTACTTCGACTATCGAATGGTCGAATATTTGAACGATTTTTACTTCGAATCCTTCGATAGTCGTAGTCGAAGGTCGAAGTAGCCCATTCGATGGTCGAAGTAGCCCAAAAAAAACTTTGAATTCACTCGAAGTTAGTGAATCGGCCCCTTAGTGATAAGCTCTGCAAGTGAAGGGACACACTGGTGATAGAAACATGTATGAGCACAGGTATCGGGAATATTATCAATGTGGAAAGTGCCTTCTCTGATAAATCTAAAACCTTGGGGCTACTTCCAGATTATGCTTCTGAAAGTGCTAATTATTGGTTAATAAATGTACTTTTCTACAACTGATGGAGATGGGATGGATGGGGTGTGGTGGATCAAAACTGGCTAAACAATGGATAGACATGTTTTTCCTTTCATGTGAATCTAAATATAAGCCACGTTCTGTTACTAAATAAATATAGAAATAATTTGCTATATCTAAAATCATTTATATATATATATATATTTATATATATTTTTTAATTCTATTTTCTCTGAAGCTTTCCAGTAAATGATGACCCGTGCTGGTGCCTAGGATAAGCTTGCCCATTAAAGCAAAGTAATTGCTGCGTGGAACACACATTACTAATTAAACCATAACTTGGGGAACAGTGTGAGATTATGGAGTCCCCATCCCAGGCAGGCAAATGAGCATGGCAATAACGCTGCCAGCGAAACAATATTTTTGATCAACTCCTACCACATAATTTAATATATAGCCTATAATTAATCAGCACTTTAAATGCCCCGACAGGCCATTAATCAGCCGTCTGATTGGTAGTCAGTGCACGATATCAAAACAAATTGCACCCCAGGAATCTAGAAATGTTGCATTTTTTATTTGTTGGTTTTTTTTGACAGCCGCTGTGAAATGTTCCTCCAATTACACCATGAATATTTCAGACATAAGTGAAAAGAATAAATCCTGCAAAAAGCAACCTTAATTTAACATTACATTTGAATGTAATATATGCGCTGCTTCCTTCTGTGCGGAGCCAAGTGACATTGGGAGGATATATATACGGAGGAGCCCTTGCCATATATTTTGTCTTCGCGGCTTGCATTTAGATGAATTGCCTCATGCAGCAAGACTCCCCCCACATACAACATTTCTTTAACATTTCTTTACAACTGAAGCTGGATTTCTAAAACAAAGCCCTCGGAGCTAGTGATGGGCGGCGAATTTGCGCGATTCGCCGCCAGCAAATAAATTCGCGAAACGCCCGCGAAAATTCGGCGTCAAAAACGAGACGCCGGCGCCGTTTCGCAAATTCGCAAATTCGCCCATCACTACTCGGAGCATTTACTAGCCATTAGGAGAAGGTGCATGTAGGAAGGTTTCAGGCATTTGGTTGGAATATGGGTAATTACTGTCTGTCAGCACTTCCAGAAGTGGTGGTTTGTCAATGGGCAACCATTAAATGGACGTGGATGAATAAGGTATGGGTCAGATGTATCCCAAAGGCTTTACTCTGTCTACACCAGATGGTTATATTTAAATGTATTTGCTTATTTATATTCATACAATGGAGCACAGTCTGGCATATAACTCAAGGGGCCATCAGGCTTACTTGTGGGTCAAGGTGGGCTTTGGACAACATTTTGGGACAACATTTCTTGGGTGGGTTATGGGTCAAGGCAGGCCTGGACTGGCAATCTGTGGCTTCTGGCAAATGCCAGAGGGGCTGCTATAAGGTCCCATAGAAAGTCAGTATTTAGTGGGCTGGTGGGGGCTGATTGGGCCTCTGTGTACCTGAAATGCCAGGGCCTATTTAAATTCTCAGTCCGGACCTGGGTCAAGGATCTTTGTTGCATAGCACCAAGTACAGTATTCTCACATTTGTACAGTTTTTTTAGTTATTCGGGATAAATATTAATATATTTACCAAAGCTTTAGAATCTGTTGAACTGCTTTTAGCAGTCTAATTCCATTCTATGATGTGAGTTGTTAGAAAAACACTTCAACGAAAAAAGAAAAAGATGCGGTTCGCATCGGAGCTCACCCGGATGTGCTGTGTCTGTCCGGTCGCAGCCTTTGCGAGACTCCGGTTACTTCGTGACGGTATCCACTGCAGAATTCAACATACTCTCGTGTATTAGGCGCAGATCCAGGACATCACTCGGACAACAGCGTTAAATGCAAAATTCAGGCTTTATTTCATCATACACACAGGTAAGGGTTTAGGCGGTGGGTGTGCACGCTGACTTACGCGTTTCTTGCCGGATCCACCGGCACTTCCTCAGAGTCACTCTCTAACAATCCAGTAAGGGGTATATTTATCAAAGAGTGAAGTTAATAGTGAAGTTCCGCCACTAGAGTGAAATTCCGCCACTCTCCATTAATTTCTATGGGATTTTTATAGGCGTATTTATCAAAGGGTGAACTTTCACTTTCACCCATTGATAAATACGCCTTTCAAAATCCCATAGAAATGAATTGAGAGCTGCGGAATTTCACTCTAGTGGCGAAACTTCACTCTTTGATAAGTTTACCCCTATGTAATTTAGCCCTTAACACGATCAGTCCTTTGTAAGGAATCTTTACAGTGTGGAGATCATAGCTCTTTGGTGTATTTTGTGGGTTGTTAAAAAACAAGGAAACCCAATATGTTAGGTAAAGTAGCTACCAGTGAATGCAGTTGATTTGTTATTTTCTTTGTTTGTACATAAAAAAATAAGCAAACAGCAATTCCAGGCTGCCATTTGGCTTGTCTTATTTATGGTCTCAAATCTGCCAAACAGTTTTCAGAATTAAATGTTATTAACAGGGTCTTCCACTGGCCAAAAGGTTGAATGTTTGGTTGTCTTAAGAAATAACAAGGTCAGTTTCACTGTTTTATCTTTCTAGGAATGCACTAAATTCCTATATTTGGGAATAATCCAAACCCCAAGTTTTAGAAAGGAATCCCAAATGCAGTCAGAACCCTTGGAAGGGAATCATGTGACTAAGGGGCACATTTACTAAGGGTCGAATATCGAGGGTTAATTAACCCTCAATATTCGACCATCGAAGTACAATCCTTCGACTTTGAATATCGAAGTCGAAGGATTTACCACATTTACCCCACAAGTTTTCTAAGCATTTTTTGATCGAAAAATTGTTTGATCAAACGATTAAATCCTTTTAAACCATCGATCGAACGATTTTCCTTCGATCCTTCGATCAAAAAATGCTTAGAAAACTTATGGAGAAGGTCCCCATAGGCTAACATTGGTGCTCGGTAGGTTTTAGTTGGCGAAGTAGGTAGTCAAAGTTTTTTTTAAAGAGACAGTACTTCGACTATTGAATAGTCAAATAGTCAAATGATTTTTAGTTCGAATCCTTTGATTCAAAGTCGTAGTCGAAGGTCGAAGTAGCCTATTCGATGGTCGAAGTACCCCAAAAAAACTTCAAAATTAGACGTTTTTTTACTTCGAATCCTTCACTCGAGCTTAGTAAATGTGCCCCTTAAAGTCAAGTAAAGTCAAGTTATTTTAAGGGGGCGATTCATTAACTTCGAGTGAAGGATTCGAAGGTAAAAAGCTTCGAATTTCGAAGTTTTTTTGGGCTACTTCGACCATCGAATGGGCTACTTCGACCTTCGACTACGATTATCGAAGGATTCGAAGTAAAAATTGTTCGACTATTCGACCATTCGATAGTCGAAGTACTGTCTCTTTAAAAAAAAATTCGACCCCCAATGTTAGCCTATGGGGAAGGTCCCCATAGGCTTTTCTAAAGTTTTTTTGATCGAAGTATATTCCTTCGATGGTTGGATTTAAATCCTTCGAATCGTTCGATTAGAAGGATTTAATCGTGCGATCGAAGGAATAATCATTCGATCGTACGATCGTACTATCTGCGCTAAATCCTTCGACTTCGATATTCGAAGTCGAAGGATTTTAGTTCCTAGTAGAATATCGAGGGTTAATTAACCCTCGATATTCGACCCTTGATGAATCGGCCCCTAAGGGTTCAGATTAATGTTTGGCCAGGCTCTTGGATCGCTTTTGAAAAATGCTCAGATTCATCCAAATTCCAAGCCAAATTCAGGATTCAGTTCATTCCTAATCCTAACCAGCCAAGTCTCAACTGGTTTTAGACTTGTCAGTAAAAAAAAGACATAACTTGGTCCTAATTATAAGGAGGATTTTTTATTTTTTTTGTTCCCTTCAATGAAGATGTACAGTGAGGAATGATGGGCAAAATCAAAAGATGATGTACAGCTTGTGACTGCCACTGTGTAAACATTATCTGCTATATTATCAGTAAGTAAATAAAGATCTCAAAAGAGGGATTATTAAAGATTGATGGCAAAATATAAAACGTCTATCTTGCATATTTCCACAGCCTTGGCTTCAAGTTTTATAACCCACCTCTGAAACAAACAAAAAAAAAACACAAAATAAAACTGAGATGGGACCTTTGCGGTTGTAATGAAAGGAGCGAGTCAGTCAACAGGGGGGTTTATGGCTCACTGCAGAATAAATGGAAAACCCTTTCGCAAGAACCACCGCAGAAACCCTCATCTGTGCCCATAAATGCAAGATACGTATCAATTACCCCTCGTTTTCTACAGTGGCATTATATACAGTATAATAGCCTGGAGATGACATTTTCATTGTCAAGATAACTCTAAAAAAAATCAATTTCAGGAATTCTTTATATAAATTATATTGGGTTTCATTTTTTAAAAAAAAAAAAAAGAATCCATTTGGGTTTTCTTGACAAAGCTCCTGATATGGAGGGTGATAAAAAAAAAAAAACAAAGGTATCTGCCGCTCATTAAAATGCAGGCATTACTCATTGAGATTTCATATGCATGCAGAACCTCTCTCTTCCATGGATTCTTTGCATGTGCCAATGAATCTGATATACAAGTTAATGGTGTACATTGCTGCCTGGAAACGAGACAAAATCTTGTCCAGCCTCCAAGCTATAAAACCTAATATTTATCACTTCACAGAAGAAAAACAAAATCTTAAAATATAAATGCACATAAATAAAGAAATTCTCTTGCATCCCCCCCCCCTCCTCTTGATGTAGCTTGATTTTGCATGCAAGACTAAACCACCTTCCCCCTCGTAGGTGACAGATATATTTTTTTCAAGGAACGGATTTAAGGTTCCAAGTTGGAACTTTTCCATGAATATATTTGCGTCTGTAATTGTTCATGCATTTTTGCATTTCTCCAATTAATAATTAATTTCATTTTGACATTCATAATTCTGATTGATATTTTTTCATCCCCTCCTTTTTTTTCCTATAGCAGATTAATATTTAACACAGGATGTTTCATTCATGTATAAGAGCCGTTGCTGTTGTGTAGGATGAGGAGCTTGAGGAATTCATACGTATATTTACAAGAGCTGTACTGGTCCCAGACATACAGTATTTAACAAACATAATTATGAAGCCAGCTTAAGGAGACCTAATTCCTAGAAATATTTGTATATTTTAATTCAGAAATTAATATTAATGAGCCTTACGTCTCCCCATGGTGTCAAATGATATCGCATTCAAATTATTAATTGCTAACGGCTACCCTTTACACCTTTAAGCAACCTATTAAAGTGCTGTAGTCTAGACTACTGATTATGTCTATCTCATTATAAAGTCTCCCTCATGTGAAGAAAACACACTATATATATATATATATATATATATATATATATATATATATATATATATATATACCCCTAGACGGAAACTAGGTTGTTCCTTTGTCATGTGTAATTCATGGAGCAGTATATACCTTCTTATATATATTATGAACCAATTAATTGCTCTAGTCCTTATAATATCTTTCTCTAGATCAGTGGTCCCCAACCTTTTTTTACCCGTGAGCCACATTTAAATGTAAAAAGAGTTGGGGAGCAACACAAGCATGCAAAAGTCCCTTGGAATGCAAAATAAAGGCTGTGATTGGATATTGGTAACCCCTATGAGGACTGGCAGCTTACTGGAGGCTCTACTTGGCACTATACTAAGTTTGTATGTAATTAAAACTAACTTCCAGCCTGGAATTCAAAAATAAGCCACTGCTTTGGGGCCACTGAGAGCAACATCCAAGGGGTTGGAGAGCAACATGTTGCTCATGAGCTACTGGTTGAGAACCACTGCTCTAGATTAATTTTGAGTAACCACCCTAATGAAGGTCTCCTAAAAGGATGAAACTAATGCTTAT
Organism: Xenopus laevis; assembly: GCF_017654675.1. Taxonomy (NCBI): domain Eukaryota; kingdom Metazoa; phylum Chordata; class Amphibia; order Anura; family Pipidae; genus Xenopus; species Xenopus laevis. Next base: position 192,325,723 of record NC_054372.1, read on the forward strand.
TTCCTAACATATCTTATTTTCTTATGAGAGCAGAAAATAGAAATAGTTCTTATGGAAGAACGTATCCATTCCATCTTCAAGAAGTTCAGTTAAATTTAATTTACATACTGACATATAGCAAAGCTTATCTTTCTGCTTTCAAACTTGCTATACCTGGCCACCTTCTACTCGATTCTTATTAATGACAATATACCTCCCTAGCTATGTTTTACCATTCCAGGAGCCAACCACCAAGATGGCATTTCAGAGCCTACCACCATCAATCTGCCAGAAATGTCTTTATTGTGGGTGAGTTCTCTGAAATAATGTCTTCCCTATTGGAACTGTCCAATGAAACATGGAAATGATACCTACTTGAAAAGCACGGGTAATTGTGATATGGTTTTTGAATGAAAAATATTCTATTATTTTATCCAGGTAAATTTAAGAATTGAATTAAGCTCTTCTCTTGAAGAGGTTCATTGGCTCAGAAACTACAATGTCATTCTTGAAAGTAGGGCTTTCATTCCTTTGTTGGTCACCTTAGGAAAGGAACTTCATGCTCCTCAAGCAGGAGTAGATAGATTATAAGGTCTCTGTGAAAGAAATTTGCTTTAGAGAAATAAACTGCGATTAATGAAAGAACTGCTAAAGATTTTTTGTGCTCATTCTAAATTACTTGTGACCATGGTCTGTGCTCTGAACTGGATTGGGAAATCTGGCGCTAGGTGCAGAGTGCAGCTCAGATGGGCACAAGGCATAGGGCTACACTGCGGCCTGCTCCTGCCGGTGCTCCCTAATTTGAGAGTCATAATTAGGTAGGTGCAAATCAAAGGATATGTAGGAGGCAAGCGGGGGAGTCCTATGTGTCTCTCCTGTGATAACTTTTTTAAGGTGCAGGGTACAAAGTGCAAAAAACAGCTGTTAGTGCTGAGAAAATACGTCCATTGACTTTTAATGCATTTGGCCAAAAAAAAGTAGCAGAAACAAAAATGTCGCCACAAGAAAAACAGCCATTGAATTTAATGCATTTGGAGTGAGAAAAAATTGTGTGCAAAAAAAAAATTGATGCCTCTTGACTCCGATGTGTTTTGTAAATTTTTGCCATTTTCACGAACCAGCAAATCGGTTCACATCACTAATAGCGGGCTGTAGCCACTAGTGTTACTTAAACCTATAGATAGGAATGATATTTTTCGCTCTTAGCTCCTTCTAAACTCAGGAGGCATTGTTTCAGAACCCAACCATGCCCATAAGAGTTGGCCTCCACTCGCTCACTGTCACTGCAGGGCAGGTCAGTCTCTAAGCAACCAGCCTTTCACCACCGCACAAACAGTTCACTTTGATTGTAGCTGCTGGGAGCAAGGTGGTTTTATTACACAGTATTAATCAGATAATTTGTATAATGACTTTAATTGGTGAATGATATAAAAGTTCTGTGAAAGGGCTTATACAATTACATTCTTTGTATATTTGCCAGCATACAGTATTTATTTCCCCTAATAAATGATGCAGTAATACTCAATAAAGAATGCATTTTTGGTGCATATGCTTTTAGTTCCTAGCAAAATTATTTTCACATTTTTACTCAAGTAGAAAACAAGAAACAAACAATGGCACTAAAGGCGGCAAACAGTGAATTTACTGCTTTCAATGAAACACAATAAAGCCGTCTTATTTACTGTGTCGAAGAGTCAAATTTGTTAAAAGCTGCTTTAATTAACAACATCAGAAAACAAACACTTTGGATTTTAAAGTGCACTTTAATATGGCCCAATTTGAATTTCCATTTCCATTAGAAAAGAGATCAATTTCTATGTGATGAGGTCTGGATGTAAAACACAGTGCATTAGACCAAAGTCGTTCTAATGGGCTAGAGCTTGAAGCCAATCATAGAGCCAAGGAAAAGGGACTCCAATGGGATCATCCGGAGTGGCTGGAACCCATTCCAAGTGGTCAGACCTTTTTCTGGCAGAAGATTTAAGCATCAAGTTGATATTCTTGAAACAATTTGTTGGTGGCTAAAGATGTTCTCTTTTAAAGTAGACAACACCTCTGTTTTAGAAAACAATTGTGGTTCCTATAATGAGTGGCTCTAATTTAAGAAGACTTTTAATGAAGGCATAGTTTCCAATTATGAGGTTCCAGCTTGAAAGGCTAAAGGAGAACTTTGCTTCAAGGAGAAGGAAAGGTTAAAACTAAGTAAGCCTTATCAGAAAGGTCCATCTAAATATACCAGTAAACCCCCAAAGTAATGTTGCTCTGAGTCCCCTGTCAAAAGAAACACTGCATTTCTTTCCTTCTATTGTGTACTCATGGGCTTCTGTATCAGACTTCCTGCCTTCAGCTTAAACCTCATTGCCCTGGGCAAGAGCATGCTCAGTTTGCTCCTCTTCCCCCCCCCCTTTTCTACTGTAATCTGAGCCCAGAGCAGGGAGAGACTCAGGCAGGAAGTGATGTCACACCACATTAATACTGCAGCTCCTATTCTAAACAAACAGAGAATTTCTAGAGCTTTTTACTCAGGTATGGTAAAACATTCTACAGAATAAATATAGCATTCTAGCTTGCACTATTGCAGCTAATCTATTGGCAATAAAATGCCTCCGTAGCTTTCCTTCTCCTTTCATTTTTTATAGTGAAAGGCCATTTCAGTGGTTTTTGATGGTTGGGACTACTGATATCATTGAAACAGTGTAGTATAGGTCAGATCTCTTCCAGCCAAGACCAAGTCCAATTCCCACAATACGTTGCATGGTCTGGCATGAAAAAAAGAGTATAATTAATTGCATAATTGATACAATGTAGCACTTCAACTTTCATTCAGTACAATGGAGTATTGACTGATGGACAGCTGACTTTTGCTACATTGTATGAATTATGCATGTAGTCATGACTAGCAGTGCAAGGAATGTCAAAGGCACAGACAGATACTGCTTTTTAATAGCAATTGCATTTACAAAAATTTATAATGACTGACAAATAATATGTATTAGAAAGAGCCTTTGAATGGCATTATGGGTCATTTACAAAGACTACAGGTAGAAGCACAAAAGCACTAAAGCCTACTTGATTTTCACTTTGCACCCTGCTTTCCATGTTGTAGATCAGACAGTGATCCACAACCAGTGTCCTCATGGGGAAAATGCTGCTCACCAACCCCTTGGATGTTGCTCCCAGTGACCTCAAAGCAGGTGCTTATTTTTGAATTCCTGATTTGGAGGCAACTTTTGGTTTCATAAAACCAGGTGTACCGCCAAACAGAGCCTCCTGTAGGCTGCCAGTCCACATTGGGGCTACCAGATGGCCAACCACAGCACTTATTTGGTACCCCAGGAACTTTTTTTCATGTGTGTGTTTTTTCAACCAACACTTTTAACATTTGGATGTGCCTCACATATTTTATTTCATGATGCAACATTTGATTTGTGTACTTATATATGTATTTGGCTGTAATTTCCATTTAGGCATTGTTCCAGTACTATGGTAAGCAAGTAATAGGAGTAATTTAGCTAAACCCTGGAAGAAAGTGTAATGGGAATAAGGGTGCAAAAGCATACACCTTAGTGCTCATTCAAAGAGCACTTCCATCCAGATTGCACTCTGCACCTCACGTCTAATAAAAAAAAAAAAACAGGTAATGGAGCAGAGCATAGTGCCAATGGGTGTAAAGCAGGTGGACTGCACCCAACGTTTGCACATAATACATTTCCCCCAATAATTATAATGGATTGATTCCTGTAGTGGAAGAGTTTTCCATGGGCAAAACCCTTAGAAATGAGTTTCAACTCACCTCTGTTATCCAAACTCTAACATTTCCTCCTCCCCAGTAAGAAGGCATTATGCTTTGAAGAATTTCGATTCCGTGTCTCTCCATATCAATAACCAAGGTGGTGTCACCTTATATCATTTGCATACTTTATTTTCAAGGCTGACAGGAGATCTCCATAGAATGTTGGCAGCACAGGCAACAGGAACATCTGCATCCCGCGGAAGCTTTCATTGCCGATACTTCACACACCAGTGGATGCAGCCTTTTTAACAATTCATTAGGTTTTTATGAAAAGGTTGACGGATCTAGATGTTTTGAATATATAATTCTACCAGCACATTATACTTCCTTTAGAGAGGAGCGTTGCCCTGTTTGCAAAGAAGCCTTTTTAATTTAACTGATACGGGAAATAAAATTAGTTTTTTTGATAACTCAGCATCTTTTGTTCTAAACTTAGAGGCTCTTTCATTTGCTATATACAGGATAATGTCTATTCTAGGCTATCTATTAGACTTTACATAGCATCACTTTGAGATGACTTCCTTGGGACAGCTTGAAGTCAGTTAGGGTTACATTTAGGGAGTGTGCATACTAACTCACCAGAGTGAACGATAATTAGGGTTAGATTTGGGGTCCATTAACTCTCCTTAATACACCCAACCCACCCATTGTGATATTTGGGGGTTAGAGGTGTTGGAAAGCACAACTAAACTCACAAACTCTAAAACAATGACTCCAGTTGAATTTATTTTAAAGTTCCAATTACGAACAAAAAAAAAGCACTGAGCGAACAGAAAAAAAAAATCTGAATACTGCGGACAATGCATCACTCTCATACAGCTGCTTGTGTCCCACACCACTATTATTATATATATATTAGTGACATCATTATCTACCCACTTACCTGTGGGACTCCTATAGTCACCCCATAGTTCTCTGCAGCACCCCAGGTGCATTCTGGGAAATCACACCTTCCTCTTGTACAAATTGAGTAGAACACATGTACTGTGCAGCACTTGCACCCATGGCGAGTTCTTCCCTAGCAGAGTGCATGCAGGAGCGTGTCTTCTGCTGAAGATGTCCTAAAATGCATTTGTCACCCCTAGACTTATACTCGAGTCAATACGTTTTACAAGTTTTTGTAAGTAAAATTAGGTACCTCAGCTTATACTCGGGTTGGCTTATACTCGAGTATATACGGTGTATTAATTTAATCCATAAAACTGTTTATGTCCATCTGTTTATAAAAAAATAAAATGTCAACCTACTGGCACAAGGGTCTCACATTCTGAATCAATGGCCCCTACAGTTAAGCACCTGTATACAGACATTGGGGCTCATTTATTAACGCAGCGCAGCGCTAAAAAGAGCGCAGCGCTAAAAAGAGCGCAGTGGCCAGACATTTGCCCAGCGCATGCGAGTATTTAATAATGTAGCGCACGATACCTTAACAGTGCGATTTGTGCGCTAATGTAGACACAAGACAGGTGCGACGTGTGAAACTGCGTATCAGCTGTCGCAGTGCTTATAATAAATTGTGCGCACAGGAAGATACCGCAAATGTAAGGATTAGTTGTGCTCATGTATGAATGCGCTGCTTTAATTAGTTGCGTCACATATTGCGCATATTGCGTTCACTTAGACGCATCTGCATTTGTTTCTGTGCTAATATTTGTTTGGTTGCAAAGGTGTTTAGCCTACCTGATACCCTTAAAGGAACCTTGGTCAATATAAACATGTTGGGTGGAAGGCGTGGTTAATATGCACTTTACAAGGGTTGTTCATCTTGAATATACTAGCGCAGCTGGGCAGGAATGCGCATTTTGAAGAGCGTTACTATTACGCCACGAAGAGGCAGGCGTAAAAATTGTGGTGCTGTTGCCTGGGTGCAGTTTTGCACATATACAGACGCAAATCTGCGACGGCCGCAGTGCAAGCGCATTGTAGCCACGCCCACAGCCACGCCCCTAACAACCACGGCATCGTTTGCGACATAAATGCCCAATCTTTTGCGCAATGCGCATAAACAAAACCATCGCAAAAGCTCTGTGTTATGCGCAATATCACGCAAATATATTAGCGATCACGCTTGTGATGGCGCAGACAACCTTTTGCGTCCACTTATGCGCTGCGCTGCTTTAATAAATGAGCCCCATTGTTTTTTATCAACAGTTTTTGATATTGGCTTACAGTAAGCATAGTGAACATACAAATGTCTATATATCTATAGTAATAAGTTAAATCAACTGGAATCCTGTGTTTTTCTTGAAGACTTTTCACCAGTCATCCAACTGGCTTTCTCAATTCAGAAAGCCAGTCGGATGACTGGTGAAAATCTTCAAGAAAAACACAGCAAGTCCTGTTGATTTGACTTCTTACTACAGATATACCATGACCTGAATGAATGAGAATCTTCTCAAGCAAATGCCTATAGATAATACACGCTGAGTCCACATGGGTCTCAGCTGAAGTCAATACATGAAAAAAAAAATCTGAAGATGAGAAAGCAACAGGGCTGCTAAACTTAATAGGCCACTGTATATTATTAGTCATTCTCTTAAATTTACCCCCAAACTGACGGAGCTGAATTTCTTAATAAAAAATATCTGCAGCCATAGATTCACACTGTTACAACACTCAGCTTTTTTTTCATGAAATTAGTGTATTGATTTTCTACAAAAAGCCTGATGCTCCAGCAAAACTACATCAAGGCATGATAAAGGGTATTTTGTACCTTGTTTTTTCCCTTAAAGCCCTGATCTGTTGCTACAACATTAAAACATTTGTGAAAACATTAAATAAAGTAATTAAGGGAATATTTTTGAATAGTTATGATTCTGTTTCATATTGGCAGCTCTAGACTTTCTTCAAAATCAATGTTGAAAGGAACTTAAGTCCTGGACCCTAAGTCCTAAGTTGACCACTTCTAATTGTAGAACATGTGCCCCCTTCAATGTTGTGGTATATAACAAGAATAGTTGTGGCTTCAGTAGCACAAAGTAAATGTTCTGGTTCCACTTGTTATTCCGTGTACTACTTTTGTCCACCAAGCATTCTTCATATGGAGATAAACAAATGTGAAATAAGGTACTAAACTCATTTAACACATCATGGGATGAGCAACATCAAGATAAATAAACCGAAAAAATACATTATTCAACACATGATTAGCTGGGGTTTCAATCTGAGCCTGAAACTATGATAGTTCCACCAAACAACTATTCGAGCTGGAGAAGATGAACAACAGAATAGCAAGGTGATTGCCTTCAAGAGATGAAGATGGCCAAACCACTTAAATTCTTATTTTGCAAGAAATGTATGGACTGCTGTGATAGGGCAGGTTTTCCAAAGGGAATTGAGCAGGGTTTGACTGGTTATAACTTAGTATGTCCACACCTCAACTGACTATCATGCCTATCATGGCTAAGCTTTCTTCTGAAGGGTAGGGGAGAGTGATAAAAAAATTCAAGAGTGTAGCCATGATTTGAGTACCCCACAAGTACTAATGTCTTAATCCACCAACCTCTGTACTTCGCATGCCAATTGATGCCTATCTCAATACTATGTCAACAGCTGGAATAGACATTGGTAGCATGCAGATATCTTTCATTATCAGATTTTACTTTAACGTTTTACTCTATGGCTCTCCAGTTTGGAATCTGAAATAATATTTAATTATTTGATCAGCTCCCTTGATCGATATCCAACCAAAAATCGCGCAGAGTTCAATTGAGCAGGTTTAAAAATCCCGTTGAATCGAGGACTGCGTAGCTTTGTTGATGTGACCACCTGCGATTCCAGGATTGTGATCCGATCATTGGGTGGCAATATTCTCAATTTAACCTCACAAAAAACTAAAATACGAGAATAGCCATGTGCAATAAGTACTAATGCAACATTCCAGCCAAGCTCAGAACATATCCTCCGCCCTGTATTTTACAAACTCTGCCCTCAAGATTCCTGTTTATTTATTTATTCATGCACTTTCCATTATGCTTTATCAGTCGCATCTGCAGCAGATGTGTAAATCACTACTCGGCAGATGGGGACCCCCCCCCCAAATCACTTTCGCAAAATTGCAGGAATCCGTCCTAATGTGCCAAATAGCACAACAATCTGATCTGGGGAAATTGTTGAATGTGACGGTGACTTTATCAGTATAATAAACTGGAATGGCTGTCAAGTATTCACGGAAAGCAAAGACCGTAATTACGAGCATCCGATGAAATGGCCTTGTGTGAAACTAAGAGAGAGGGAGATCAAAAGTACAGCAGAAAGAAAACCAAAACCAGTGGCACTGTGCAAGATATAAATCCTAATACCAGTGGCGGGGCAAGAGACCTACAGTCTCATCAATGAAATATAATTGCATCCCCAAGCAAAATTATACATGGTCATTGGTCATTATCTTCATTTCTACAAATATGACAGATTAATCCCTGTATGTTATTATTAAAAAAATTTCACCAGGCATAGATATGCAGCAAAATTCCCTGTTTTGTCATCCACATGTTTTTCCTGCACAACCATGGCAAACATTTGTGCAAAAAAATGCAGTGAGAAATGCCCCCGTTGACTCTTTTTTGCTTGAAAAAAGCCACAATTATCACCCACTGACTTCAATGTATTTTTTGAACAAAACAAAAACACAGTGAAAAAATATCCAATGGATTTAATGTGTCTCACTCATTATTATCTGTAGCATATCCAATGATAACCATCTGTCTATGCCCTCTCCATGCTTTTCATTGGTCCTCAGTGCCCCTGCTGCACATTCAATTGTTGCCCTTAGGTTCCATGATACTCGATTGACACCTACTGACTTCAATACATTTGCTCATCACTAACTGCAGCCTTTCTACCAGTACTAATCAACCATTTATTAATTAGCAGGGGTGTAACTATAGAGGAAGCAGACCTTGCTGCTGCAGGGGGAGGGGCAGGAGGTATAGGGGCCCCATGAGGCCCTATTTCATATACAATTTCAATAAATATTGGTAAAAGAGGTCAACTTCTAGACATTTGGGTACCTGAAAAAAAATTTGCTGTCCACCCCAGTAATATCTAATTATGCCACTGTTCATTATTGATCAATGCCCCTGCAGTACGTTTCTATGTATACCATATAGTTTGTCCAATAGCAAAGCCTTGTTACTGAGGGACACTATGCCTTTGAACCATAGAGGATCGCAGTAAAAAAAGGGAGTAATGTATCATACCCACCACCTATTGGCCATGGCTCCAGCAGTGCAAGTTAAAGATTCCTGTTAATAAGAGCAGGTTATAAAGTGTCTATAGCTACAGCCTGTGTATAAGCTATAAGATTGGACAGGAGAAAGAAAATTAACACTTTCTAATATGTACTAAGCGTAAAGCAAAGAGACTCAACTGCATAAATTACCCCTGTTCATTTCCTGCATTTAATTTACATGTTTTACATGCATTTCATGTACAATAAAAAAAAAAGGCTGAACTGTTTGTAATGTACAAGCCCTGAGGGCTCTTGAAGAGTAACAACACTTCAGATAGAGTAAATGTTACTTGTGTTTATTCATTCCATACAAATACCTATCGCCAAGCCTGGGATAATAAATGAACACTACTTATTTCATGCATAAATACGTATCAGCTTTATTTGATTCTTTTCCTCTACGTTTCTGGTGTCAGTACAATTCTTTGAAAATCATCATAGAAGGTTGGGAATCATACACTAGGCAGATATTTAACTGCTATTAAACTTTTATTTTTGTCCACACGACATGTTTTCGGGCATCAAAGGCCCTTTCTCAATTGAAAAAATTTTTTAAAACAACTTGGCAATGTTTAGGGGACATATAAAGCCGTATGTGAGCATTGCTACTATGGTTTATGGCATGTAGACAGCCTTTGCTTCTTTTTCCATTGGACAGCTGTGTTTTGAGAATTTTGACCAGTGACCCAGACCCTCTCCACCTGCCCTCCATCATCGCTCTAATGCTGCCCTCTCTCCCCCAGTCAAGGCAAAAGTAAGCTTAAGGTTGCCCAGTGGGCCTCAGACACCCCTGGGTTCCCACCACCAACAGGCAGCTAGGGTTGCCGTTTTGACCTAGACAGCCCAGTTTTCAGAAGTGCTGATTGAAGCAGTGATCAGCCAATCAACATGTCATCACCCATCCCCCACTGTCATTACCCAGCGACTTCACATCCACTCGTCCCATTCAGAGAGGGGGGATAAGAAAAGCTGCCAACCCTACAATGTGCACTTAATTCAGTGGAGGACAAACTGGAGCTGAGCTCAACTTTGCAAAAGTACAAGGAACATGCTTGGATGCAATAAAGGGCTCCAATATACAAAATGATTACATCCGTTTTAGCTGCATTTGTATTTAAACCCTAATATGTTCTGCAGAGCCTAGCCAATGGTAACCCTTGCCCCCCAACCCTGTGCACGTGGAGATGTATGCACGCATGTGTAATTACATCACGGGGGATGGGTCGGGAGCACCACTACCGATTGAAGTGGAATGACAAATGTACGGACTAGGGGTCCTAAAACATTGCGTCATATTCATGTGCCTCTTCTGCTTATCCCTAGTTCCAGCCCTGGTGTCCTGTATCATTTATCATTTCATGTGATGCTAAGAACCTGTAATTATGGCCTTGGAACCTTTTCCTAAAGCCAACCCTTAAAAGAGAATATTCTCAGTAAAAGAGTCTGCTCAAACCCCCAACACACACTGTAGGTACCCCCCAAGCATGTCTAATTATGTCTAGCTAACTCCTTTGAGAACATTTATTGCCGAGAAAAAAAGGATCCAAACATTAAACCAGTTTCATTGTATTCTTCTTTTTTGTAAGAAGATGGGCGTTCTGGTCACATGAGTAAAACAGCTTTTGAAATGTCATTTTCATTCCCTAATACCATCAGAGAGATTAAATTTATCAAGGCACTGGGAGGATCCCAAGTAAAGCTTTGCAGGCAGAAACCATAGCGCTGGTGACAGGAGTCAAATGCAGCAGCCCCGGCACCCTGTCAGCAAGCGCGGCTCAACTAATGCAATGTCAAGAGGCCATGGAGACGGCAGTTTAAATTCATTACTTTGCCAAGGATTGAAAGCTTAAACTGATATTTCCGACAAGCCTAAAATCTGCAAATTAAAATAAATATAAAAATAAACCATCAAGGTTGTGTTAGTATTCACATGCAGAATCTCCGCTAGTTCACAGGTCTACAACATACTGGAGGGACAAGGGATGCCTTTGCTATGGGAAATGAAGAATAAAAAGGAGAATTGTATTCATTCAACCAAAACATTGAGCTAATGCATTGTTTAGACCAAGAGTTACCCATGTGTCCTTATCGTTTAAAAGATAATGGAAGGTGGAAGCCAAAATCTATTGGATTGCAGTTCACTTTGTACCAATATTTGGATGATCTCTGGCACCAGATTTGCACTGATTCACACCAAATGGTTTTAGTCACTCTTAGTACTCTTACTATTTTTACTTATTACTTAGTACTTATTATTGTAGTAGAGCAGACACTCAAAGAAAAGTCTTCCAGACAGACAAAAAGACAATGCCTTACGTGTTTCGTATTAGTTGTCTGTGAGATAAATGCATGTGCAATGCGCGTGTGCCAAACTACAATCCTTTCAGATGTCTGTCTTGAAGAGTTTTTATTAAGTGCCTGCTCTACTACAATATGGAACCCTTGGCTGAAGGTTCAGGGTGGTGCACCTGGACCTCTTCCAATACCTGATGAGGCAATATGTTGAGACATCACTTGGTGCACTTCTTATCATCAGTAGTCCACTAGCAGGTGCACATAGACATAATCATGGATCTACCATAATATTGTGTCCAATCGTATGCTTCTAAATCTGTAAACTCGATGGGTCAAGCTCATGGAATGAGCAAACCAATTGCTGTTCTGATGGTGAATTTGGTGAAGACAATCTTAGATGCCCCACTTGACTGGTATTTGGCTTAGTTGGTAAATTACTAGCTAGGGCCAGTATTACAAAATGTACATGTTAGTAAATTTGTAATAACCTGTCCATCCTTTCCCTCCCTGACCTGTTCCACTCAAATCTCAGTTCCTGCTCTATGCAGACCCTTCCCTGGCCCGCCCATTTTCCGGCCCAGGTGATGCCACTAAACTGCCCCCTTTGCAACCACTATTTCTTCCCACGGGGCGGTACTGAACAGGAAAAAAGGTGGCAACCCTAATTAAGGTGCACTTTCCTACTGCCATAACAGTGGGTACAAAAACCCTGCAGGGGGCAGTATATTTGACAGCCATGACTGAGAGTGCAGAATAGACACGTGTGCTGCTGCATCTGGGATTTCCAGTGCAAATTATTTGCTAATTCTGATTATTGTTAATTGGTTTAATATTTAAATGTGGCCTGACGATTGCTGTTCCCAGCAGTCATTGTCGTTTAATTCATATTTAATCTGACACCAGGCTTTATTCTCATACAGAAATGGTGAAATATCTATTAAAAATGTATTTGTTTTTTTGGAAAGTTCTGTTTTCAATGTTTTTATTTATTTAAGGTGATGAGTCACCAACAAATCTGTTCTGGTTAATGGAGCACAAGCAGGGTCACTGCAGGACACTACAGGAAAAAAATCTGTTAGGCACCATCAACCCAGTTCCACTCCCACTACCCACCCAATTGCTGCTCTGGTGCTCTCCCTTACCTCTCTACAATAGCGCACGCAAGGGAACAGGTATGTGGAGGGGGGGTCGTAGCACAGAGAGGACTCCAGGACTGAAATGGGGGCCCCAGGGGTATGTGAGGGCCCCCTAAGTGGAAGCCCAAGTGGGCCCTGGTCCCCTCAATCTGACTCTATGCACAAGTACACCTTTTTATGCTGGGGAACCCTGAAGCTACAACCACTGAACATGGTGGCTGCTGTACGGTTCAAAAAGTGGGTTGCACCAACAAATGCACCAAACTAAACAGGAACTAAACACCCCTATCCAATTTTCTTTTTCAAGATTTAACTTACCGTATATACTCGCGTATAAGCCGAGTTTTTCAGCACCCAAAATGTGCTGAAAAACTCAAACTCGGCTTATACGCGGGTCATACCTCCTTCCGCGGCCCCAGCAGGACTGTCTGTGACTGACTGTGTCGCCGCCCGGAGCAGGTCCAGGAGCTCCGGGCGGTGCGTCCTTCCCTGCCGGTGTTCGCTCCCAAAATGGCGGCGCCCATGGCCGCCACGTGGGTAGACAGTCCTGCTGGGGCCGGGTCACGTTTTACTGTGACAGAGGGAAGAGCAGCAGACGTGAGGGCCGGGGTGGGGAGAGCGACAGATGGGGAGGGCAGGGGGGGGAAGTGGCAGAGGGAAGCAAACATGAAATAGGGGTAGACAGAGGACCCTTTAACAGGTACCTGCCCAGTGTCCCCCAATTGTTGCGGCCGGGTCACATTCACATTTTGAAATCTGACATGGGGCCCCTAGGCTTATACACGAGTCAATACATTTTTCCAGTTTTCTTAGGTAAATTAGGTACCTTGGCTTATACACGGGTCGGCTTATACACGAGTATATACGGTACACATTTTTCTAGTGTTTACAAAATATTACACTTTAAAGACGGGGAAGAAAATTACAAAGTGCAAAAAAGAGGCACAGAAGGCTGTGATTTACACTTGTCATCCCCGAATTTAATCTCATGACTCTGACCATTTCCAAGAATAAATAGAAATATTCTGATTTAACTTTTCTCTGTTGCAATGATGCAGGATTTTTTTCAATTTATGTTTTTACGTTTCCTTTTTACAAAAGCAAGAGAATCACTAAATATGGCAAAAACACTATAAGGGGGTTATTTATTAAAGTCTGAATGGCAAGTTTTTTTTTTACAATAAAATCAGAATTTTTAGTAGAAAAAAAAAACTCAAATGTTTTGAGATTTATTATCCCCTGAGAATGAAAAAAGTCCAAAACTGAAAATCTGTCATCTCAGACCTGCTGAAGTTGTATACAAGTCAGGTAAAGTTCCCTTTCCTATTTGGAAGTTTCTCTGGTCTGCAACTGAAATGTGCCCAAAAATGTCAGACTTTTCGGGCACAATCTGAAAAATTTTGGATTTTCAGGGATAATCCTGAAAAGATTGTGTGATTCAAAAAAAAAATTGTATTATTCGGATTTTTCGAGTTTGTGTCCGATTCAATTTAATCGAGATTTTTTTAATAATAAATAAGGTCACATTGTGGATTCTAGTTTGGTCGGACTTTTTTAATTTAAATACAGAGAAAAAATTGGATTTTGATTAATAAGACCCCCCATGTATAGTTAAGAAATTGAGCTCTTAGTTACAGTATAAAAAGTAATAAATAGGTTAGAATTTAACAGGTCACAAGACGTTGCATGCTATTAGGTAATAAAGCTCCATTATTGTGTTTAAGACCCCTCTGAATTAAGGGCACACTTGAAGTGCAACTCGGGCCCTTTGATATTGAAACATTGCAAACAATTAGCTCCGGCGCACATTTTCCGATCTTTGAAACAGATGTTTGTTGTGATTGCTCTATTTTGCTGCGTGTGCTCCACCGCTTTCATATTAAAGTCAAATGTAAATGACCGGGAACAGAAAAAGCTCAAATCTATCAACTTTTGGATGAATGGAGCCACTTTGGCCAGGGGACACTCGAACAGATGCCACATTGGAAACAACATAAAAGAGCCAACGCTTCCTTAGGTGGCCATTGTCATGTAAAGTTCCCCTTGAGGCAGATCTAAAAACTGAGAATTCTGAAAAAAGCAGGATGGGCCTTTTGTGTCTTAACAACTGTGCAGCGGAGCTTTCTGTGCGAGAATAGGGAGAGAGAGGGGCGCACCTGGAGGATTGAATTGCAGGCACTGACAAATTGTAGGAAGAGAATTAGGTGGTGGAAGAACACAACAGGGAGGAAGGTTTAGTGACAGATGTCTATTCCCAGCGAGGGAGCCCACAAGCCTGACAGCGTTGCACGGGGAATGCACAGACCGACGACGCCTGCAGTTTTATACCTCCCCGTGGTGCATCAAATCCCCCAATAAATTATTTCACCCACTGCTGTGGCTTAAGCAATGTGCTGCCCGCAGGGCAAAGGCACATGGATAAAGGGAACAATCTGCCCATGGAAATATAAATATATATATATATATAACAAATAAGGAAAAAAGCAGGGCTGAACGGCACTCAAACGTATCCGCAGGAGCAGAGAAATTCAATTAGAAGAATATTTTATTAATACAAAGTTAAAAATATAAATCTGCATCTCCATCCACCCTACGCGTTTCGCTCAAGGGAGCCAACGACTAAGCGCCCTGAATGGGTGTGCGAAACGCATAGGGTGGATGGAGATGCAGATTTATATTTTTAACTTTGTATTAATAAAATATTCTTTTAATTGAATTTCTCTGGTCCTGTGGATATGTTTGAGTGCCGGTCAGCCCTGCTTTTTTCCTTTGCCGTACCGCTCCCAAAATATAAAACAAATAACACACTTGTCTGTAAGAATAAATAATGGATAGTATATAGACATAAGGGAGGTAAAAGGTCATAAGAAATAAAAAGCATCACTCTGATAGTAGTGGGAAAGGCACTATAATTAATGGTAAGACATTGCCACCCTAAAATAATTAGGGATGCACCGAATCCCCTATTTTGGATTCGGCCGAACCCCCGAATCCTTTGTGAAAGATTTGGCCGAATACCGAACCGAATCCGAACCCTAATTTGCATATGCAATTTATGGACGGGAAGGGGAAAAATGTTTTACTTCCTTGTTTTCTGACAAAAAGTCACGTGGTTTCGGATTCGGTCCGGCCTGGCAGAAGGATTTGGCCGAATCCTGCTGAAAAAGGCAGAATCCTGGCTGATTCCCAGATTCGGTGCATCCCTAAAAATAAATGTAGGGCCCTATAGGTATACAGGCCCTATAGAGTTAATCTTTTCACCATTTCCTTGGGTTATTGGGTAGAATCCCTGTTACAGAATAACCTTTACAGTGATAGGCTGAGAGATTTGATGACACTGCTCTGACTCACTCCTATATAGTGAGTGTAAGGAGCGGCCTCTTCCTTTTTCTCCTCTGGATGCTGATCCAGCTGGATGTGCTCAGGGGGACTGAGTGCAATAGGCCCAGAAGAAGTCATGTGACCAAGTCGGGGGCCAGGTAACCCCGTGAATGAGGAACAGATACACTAGGGCAGACTTGTCATAGTCTCTCTAGGAGAGAAAGGCAGAGAGGTGAGAGAGAAAGAGCAGCTGAAGCTCCAACAAGGATTTGCAGTAAGGGAGGAGCTTCCCAGAGGCTCTGTGTGTTGCCTCCAGTCAGGGACCTCAGTGAAGAGGGACTGTAGGGTACAAGCTGCTTCCTGACAACTTCCAGGAGGGAAAGGTTGTACTGCAATTGCCTGTGTACTCTCTTTGTGAGTCTGCCTTGTTCTGTGTGAACTCTCAATATGCTGTTTTCCTCAACTCCTGCGTGACTACTGAAACCTGTGGTCATTTGCCCTTTTTGGCATAATAAACCGTTCCTGATTGTTAAGAACCTCCTGGCGCCCAAGTTGTTTTTGTGTGCACAGTAGCCTGGGGGGGATGTAGTTGCACTACACCATAGAGGGAACACTTCCACTTAGCGAAGGCCCTGCCCTGGGTGTAAGTCACGTGTAACCCATGCGCTAGTGTTCTAGCTGGTGAATTAACCCCGAGTGGCCCAAATAGGTGTTACATACAGATAGCTAGAATCTCAGCTGCCATAAAGCAGGACAGGACTGCTGCTTACAATGGGGATCAGATAGGATCTGTGCAGCCACTGGGACAGAATGTTCTGTTATACAGATAGCTAGAATCTCAGGTGCCATAAAGCAGGACAGGACTGCTGTTTACAATGGGGATCAGATAGGATCTGTGCAGCCACTGGGACAGAATGTTCTGTTATACAGATAGCTAGAATCTCAGCTGCAATAAAGCAGGACAGGACTGCTGCTTACAATGGGGATCAGATAGGATCTGTGCAGCCACTGGGACAGAATGTTCTGTTATACAGATAGCTAGAATCTCAGCTGCCATAAAGCAGGGCAGGACTGCTAGAATTGCATGGGCAGATCATGTTCTATATTTTTCTATACAAGCATGAGGGTGCCTAGAACTTTTTCAATGACATTTCACAAACTATTCCGCATGACATTGTATTCATACACATATATGCACTTTACTATTTTTTAAATGATTGGGTTCTTTCTATTTCAGCAAAGAAAAGACATTTTCTAGCTGTATAATTTGCTCTCCCCATTCAGTGGCAACTTCTCTACAAACTCTTAAAGAGAACTTTAACAAAAAAAAAAAAAAACCTTTGTTCATTGTTCCTGCGGTTTAAAAAACAACTGCAGTTACGCTTTGCTTTGAAATTTATTGGATAATACGGCTGGAGAGAACTCTGGGGTAATAACTTCAATTCAGTGAACAAAATTTCAGTTGTCGAAATGTGAAATTAAATGTAAAAACCTGGCCTGTTACTCAGCCTGGATCATTATCACATGTGAGCTTCATTGGGGGGCCCATTCACCAAGGGTCGAATATCGAGGGTTAATTAACCCTCGATATTCGACTGGGAATTAAAATCCTTTGACTTCGAATATCGAAGTCGAAGGATTTTAGCGCAGATAGTTCGATCGAACGATCGAAGGATTATTCCTTCGATCGAACGATTAAATCCTTTGAATCGAACGATTCTAAGGATTTTAATCCAACGATCAGAGGAATATCCTTCGATCAAAAAAACATTGAGTTAGGCAGGTTTTAGATGGCGAACTAGGAGGTCGAAGTTTTTTGTTAAAGAAACAGTACGTCGATTATCGAATGGTCAAATAGTCGAAAGATTTTTAGTTCGAATCCATCGATTCAAAGTCGTAGTTGAAGGTCGAAGTAGCCCATTCAATGGTCGAAGTAGCCCAAAAAACACTTCGAAATTCGACGTTTTTTTACTTCGAATCCTTCACTCGAAGTTAGTGAATCGGCCCCTAAATGTCCAAGGCAGCTTTTCCTTATCCAACCAATGGATCTCTAGCTGTGGCCATACCTCATATTGTGGTGCCCTTACTCAACCTACTGCTGCCAAACCACATGCCCCTTTATCTGTCAGTGCTTGTCCATGATGAATACACTTTAACACAAATGAATTTTACACTCAACTAGTATTAACACAGAGCTGAAGAGCCAAAACCAGCTGCTAAGTAAGGTTTTTTCACGGGAGTTTCATGAATTTATGAGCCGGCGATGAAACACAGAAATTCACCGCGACTTCAACATGTTCTTAGTCCTTTGGACGAAGATTTTAGAAAGAAAGAAGTGTCTGTGACAGATCCATCACACACACACACCAATTAAAATTGTGGTTGTTTTTAGGTTAACTCACCCTTAGCACTACATCAATAGTCCATAAATAAATAATTGTACTTGAAATCCATCAGACAACACCTACTATTAATAAGAACACAAGAAGAAAGGATCCTAATAGTCAGATGGCTTTCAGGTTGGTAACAGTAAACCCAAGGTTAGAGACCCCAGAATGTTGCAATGTCAAGTTGCCACAGTAGAGAAGGTAGAAAAATAATTCCTTCTAAAATGATTAGAAAGCGCAAATTTTTCGGCGAATCTAAACGGCACAAATTCGCCCATCACTAGACTCAAGCCATTGGGTTCAGCCTCATGGGCAATAAGGGTAAGACTTGGGGACAGATTCCTCAAAATTTGAAAATCACAATTTGAGGGTTTTAGCCAGGAAATCATGAATTCAAGTTTACAAAAACTTTTTTTATGAGATTCAAGTGCCAAAAATATAAAAGCTGGTGAATGTATGTAGTCAATGGGAGTTATATGGTCAACGTCTAAGCTATTTTTCAATGCAAAATTGATTTGAAATTTGGCAGATTCTTTAAAAATAAATGGAAGAAATGGGATTTAACCTAATTTCAGTTGTCTTACTTACTTCTTTAAGAAGTTACATTTTCAAGGTTTTTTAAAAAAAAAAAAAAACCCTGAAAATAAAATTTTATATTTGGAATGTTTATTTGTTGTACTTCTTATTATTGGACGCCCAGCCTCAACTTATTGGCTACGAGACAATGACCAAATGTTTTACAGCAGAGTGTCTCGAACCCAAAACACATCTGCTAATTATTATTTTAAATATAAAAAACAGCCAATAAGACCAGTTATATTTAACTGCTGAAGAACAAAATACATTTCTATCTTACAAAAAAGTATAACAGACAAAAACTCAGCACTGAGTTCATTGTCCTAGAAAATATGTGTGACATGCTTCACCTAGCTAAAAGTTCATGCATTCATCATTTATTGATGCCTTGAGTTACAAAAACACAGAAAAAGCAGAAAGTTTTAGCCATAGATAAGCATTTTTGTTGTATATAATACGATGACCTCATTACTTTTGCAGCATTACTGAATTCCCATTTGCACACTGGTTTTCTATACATTTGGAATAAAAGGAAAAGGGAAATTAGATTCACAAGTATTGATGCTTCACTTCATTATAAAACTAAGCATTCATCTCTACATTTTAAAAGGGAACACAGTGCCATTAGTAAAGAGATAACTATAATAATTAAAGAAAATGTTTTTGAACTGACTAGGGATAAATCATTAGCAAACAGTATATAAATGTCCACTATACAATAATTTACCTTCTAGATGATCTTAGTGATGAGCTAATCTGGGCCGTTTCGCTTCCCCGAAAAATTAGCGAATTTAACGCAGAATTCACGAAACAGAAAAAATGTGCGAAATGAATTGAAAAGTCAATGGGCTTCAAAATACTTTTGAAATGCGACAATATTTACAATTTGTATACAGGCGACTTTTTTGTCCAAATGCTTTAAAGTCAATGGGCGTCCGAATAATTTTGACGCGCAACAATTTTATGCGTGCGTCTATTCTGACGCACGACAATTGTTTTTTTATGTCACAGCACATTTTTCGCCGGCAAATTTTCACTACAAATTTGAACCTGGTGAATTTATTCACCCATCACTAATGATCATTAGTGATGGGCGAATTTATTCACGGTGAATTCCCGTGATGCGCCGCGGCAAATAAATTCAAGAAGCTGCAGTGAAAATTTGCCGGCATCAAAAAAAATGGACGACGGCCTCCAAAAAATGGACGCACAGCAGATTTTTCACCGGCAAATTTTCACCACAGTTTTGCGAATTTGTTTGCTGGCAGTGAAACGTGAAAATTCACTACAAATTTGAGCCTGGTGAATTTATTCGCCCATCACTAATGATCATTAGTGATGGGCGAATTTATTCACAGTGAATTCCCGTGATTCGCCGCTGGCGAATAAATTCGAGAAGCCACCGTGAAAATTTGCCGGCATCAAAAAAAAATGGATGCCGGCATCCAAAAAATGGACGCCGGCGTCAAAAACTAAACACCTGTGCCGTTTTGCAAATAATTCGCAAATTTTTCGGCGAAGCGAAACGCCCCAAATTAGCCCATCACTAATGATCACTTGATTGACCTACAGTATATTTGTTTTCCACGTATATTTTGATACATAGGTTCAGACTGCAGCCATGCCTAATCTGTGATTGCTGAAAATTTGCCGGCATCAAAAAAAATGGACGCCGGCATCCAAAAAATGGACGCCGGCGTCAAAAACGAAACACCTGTGCCATTTCACAAATATCTTGGGAATTCGCACATTTTTCGGCGAAGTGAAACGCCCCAAATTCGCCCATCACTAATGATCACTTGATTGACCTACAGTATATTTGTTTTCCACATATATTTCCATACATAGGTTCAGACTGCAGCCATGCCTCATCTGTGATTGCCTTTCAGGCTGCCTGGCCAAAGCCTTCCTTTTAATTTCATCGTCATCCTCTTGTGTTTCAATTATCTTACTGTTTCTTTTTTACTCTTATACTTATATAAAATACTCCGATGGGACGAGTAGTGACAGTTTTCATCCATGTGCAGCCTTGTTCTATGTTAATGGTGGGGCTCAAAATGCTTAACTACATGTGAAATGATTAACCATATTTTGGGACTTAAAGTCTTTTTTTTTTTTCTACAAAAACTTGCATTGAAAACCAGTACTTTTGCTCATGATCACACACTCCAAGACAGTCAATCAGCAGATAGCATTGAATTGTCTGCTATTTAAAACCAAACATATGGTTGCTATTGGGTTACACGAGCTAAATTAGACTTCGTGGCTTTTATATTAGTGAACAATTACTTTCATAATTAATGTCATACTTTCTATATAAAGCTGTAAACAAAGATGGTCATCTGGGCATCCAATTGTAACAGTAACATGTCCCTATCAAGCTGGCCTCATAGGAGCCATGTTCCTGATCATCCATTTTACCGTATCAAGCAATAATCATTCCACTATTGTTGTACTTAGAGCCCTCACAGATGGCCAGTTGCAACAATTGGAGGAAAAATTCCATGGATCAGATCCCCACACTGCTCATTTATCAATATCATGAGCCAATATATTTTGTCCATTTTGCCACTTTGGTACTATCACACTAAGGGGCACATTTACCTAGGGTCGAATATCGAGGGTTAATTAACCCTCGATATTAGACCGTCGAAGTAAAATCCTTTTTACCGCTATTCCTACGATCGATCGAACGATTAAATCCTTAGAATAGGACGATTCGAAAGGATTTTAATCCATCGATCAAAGGATTTTCCTTCGATCAGAAAATTGTTAGGAAGCCTATAGGGACCTTCCCCATAGGCTAACATTGGCCTCGGTAGGTTTTAGGTGGCGAACTAGGGGGGGTCAAAGAATTTTTTAAAGAGACAGTACTTCGACTATCGAATAGTCGAATAGACGAACGATTTTTAGTTCGAATCGTTCGATTCGAAGTCGAAGGTCGTAGTCGAAGTAGCCCATTCGATGTTTGAAGTAGCCAAAAAAACCATTCGAAATTCAAACTATTTTTCCTCTATTCCTTCACTCAAGCTAAGTAAATGGGCCCCTTAAAGTCTAATTTCTCACCAGTGATTACTGAATCTGTCCCGTTCCATTTTGCTTTGCCGAAAGATTTGCAAAACTACAATAAAATTGTGAAACAGAGAAAAACTTGCGAAACGCAATAAAGTCAATAGGCGTCAACATTTTTCTACACGCAACAATTTTTTATGCTTGTGACAATTTGTTTTCATTCCCAATGCACTACAAACACAAAGTCAATGGACGTTTTTCTTGTGGTGACTTTGTCTCGGCGACTATTTTACTGTGAATCCTTCCCTGGTGAAAAAATTTGCTCATCGCTATTTTTGACATTTTTGAGGGGGTTCCATTTGTTTACTTGCACAGATGATCATATACTGTACATAAAATAGTTTGCAACTCACCAAATTGCATTAAATGTATGTTACACAGGAGCAGTGTACCGTCGATTTAATATTGAATTTTTCATTCTTTTCTGGACTCCAAGGGGCAGATTAATCAAGGGTCGAATTTTGAAGTGCAATATACTTCGAAATTCGACCATCGAATTGAAATACTTCTACTTCGAATATCGAAGTTGAAGGATTTTTTACCGAATTTGTTAATCCTACGATCGAAGTAAAATCGTTCGATCGAATGATTAAATCCTTCGAATTGAACAATTCGAAGGATTTTAGCGATCGATTGAACGATTTTACTTTGACTTTAAAAAACGTTGAAAAATGCACTAGAAGGCTAACATAGCAATTCCGCAGGTTTAATTTGGCAAAGTACTGATGTCAACGTTTTTTTAAAGAGACAGTACTTCGATTATTGAATATTCAAACGATTTTACTTCGAATCAAAGTCGAAGTAGCCTATTCGATGGTCGGTATTGTGAAAAACATCAAATATTAAGTATTCCTTGTACTTATTTCTGAATGAATCCGCTATATAAAAAAATAACCAGTTAACTCAGAAAAAAAACTTCAACAAAATTTACATAATATACAAAAATTATACTACAGATATGGGATCCTTTATCTAGAAACCCATTATCCAGAAAGCTCAGAATTACAGAAAGGCCATCTCCCATAGACTCCGTTTTATCCAAATAATCCAAATGTTTTAAAATGATTTCCTTTTTCTGTGTAATAATAAAACAGTAACTTGTACTTGATCCCAACTAAGATATAATTAATCCTTATTGGAAGCAAAACCAGCCTATTGGGTTTATTTAATGTTTATATGATTTTCTCGTAGACTTAAGGTATGAAGATCCAAATTACAGAAAGATCCATTATCCGGATTCTGGATAACAGTTCCCATACCTGTATTAAAAATGAAACACAATAGACTTGGTGAAGCCTCTTTAAAGAATCAAGGAAGAGCCTGGTACAAGTCTGGGAAATTTACATCAAAACCACTATTGTTCTTTTGAAGATCCGCGACATGATTGTCTACGCATGTCCTTGTGCATTTTTCTTAAACGCAACTCCTCTCAGCATAATAAATACACACCTTTTTACACCGCAATGTGCTAAGTAAAAATAAAAACAACATGTAAAAGTGTATTTCTATACCTCTTTTAATGTACAAATATACCCCTTATTGTGCTTGAAAGCAGTTGCAGTTATGTTTTTTGTTGAGGTGAAATGGTGCCAAGAGCTTGAAAAAAACTAAATTTTTTTGCTCATAAATACATTATTTTTTTTTATTTTCCATCCAATAGAAATTCATGTCACAAAGCTATTGAATTTCTTATTGACTTGGTAAAAAGAGCCATTTTATTTAGAACATCTTTAGTGTTTTTTGTTTTGAGAAATAGTTTTGGTTTCCCAGAGCTCATCTCATTTGAAGTCAGCGAGATACAAATCTATTACCTCTTTATTATAAGCTTCTCTCATTAAATGGAAAGGAAATAGGAGAGGCAGGAATGAAAAATAGCCAGGGATCATTTTGCCTCAGAACCTAAAAGTACTTTCTTCTAAGAGACAACGGATATTATTTTTAGCTATTGTTTTGTACCAGCCAACAGCAATCAATGTCTGTCTAACAAGCTGCCCTATTTAGAAGTAATTCAGCTTCTCTTTCTAATAAACTTGAAGTAAGAAGAAGAAATGCCTCCACCATCAAGACTCCGGCAAGAAATTCAACTTTGACGCCGGCGCTAAAGTCAATGGACGTCCGAATAGTTCAAATAGTGCAAAGGTTTTGACCACGCTCGTCCAAAATTTTTTGACTTTTCACTGGAGTTTCACAAATGCATTAGCAGACGGTGAAACGTGGAAATTTGCAGCGAATTTGCGCCTGGTGAATCACCCATCACTAAAGATGTGATCTGCTCGGCATACCTGATTGAGGCCATTTTGTTTGCACTTTGCACACTCCATTCTACATTGTAAATTATTGCCAATTCCAGAATATATGGTTGGATAAACGTAGTACCGATTCATTTATATTGTCTCCTGTTTGCTGTAGGAAATTTATTGGTGTTGATTTGGGGAGTCTTAGCCTCCCCAAGCCTTCTTCAAAATCGGCCCATCTTCCTTACAAGTTGCGGAACCTTTATCTCAATTCTAGCTGACCAGAAGATTTCCTGTTACATTTCATAATATTTTTGACCATGATGGCTCCCTGAAATATCAAAAAGTACTGAAAAGAAGAATTATTGCCTCCGGATGAAACCAACCCATGAATACTACATATTAAGCTTGGGGCCATTCTTCCTATTGTCCTGTTATTGAAGTCATATAAAATACATGGATCTGTCCAGAGGCAATAAGATTGCGCTGACTGATCTTGTTTCTGAAAAAATATGACACTTACATCAATCCAATGTGTGGCTTTGTGAGTACTTGAACATGACAGATGCACCAATGCCTTTTCTAGCGTTCAGTGGAAGGTGCCTACTGCCATACATCTCAGGAGACATGTGCAAGCAAGAAGTGTTTGGGAATAAAACACTGTTATTCATGTTTTTTTGCCTAGTAAATCCAAGAACTTTGAGCAGAGCACACACCAATAAAAAAAGCAAATAATGTTCAGAGAGCTTAATGCCCGATAACATCTTACTGCCAGATATCCATGTCTCGTGCAGTCTCTCACCAGCACCTCAAAGAAAACAATAATCAGTAGAGCAAACACTGACACCGGCGCATGGAATCCAGCGCTTGGAAGCCCTTGTTTTGCAAGACCAGTTTTTATCCTACAACATTACATTACAAGACTGGAAATAAAAAGCAAATATTGCTCTGCTCCCTGTGCTTGAAAGGCATCAAATAAGACCTGAATCCATTGTATGTGGATGGCGCCATTTGTGTTATTGCTGCTATTTTTCAAGGATTACAAACAAAGGCGTTTTGAGCGCTTGGATGAACAATGGAGGTTCACCAGAGAATACTCCCAACTACACACTAGCATTTTGTTTTATAATATATATATATATTTTTTAAATTTATGTTTGGCTGTAGAACTGTCAGATATTCTAACAGGTGAAATACAAAGTTTTACCAGCAAATCTTACTGTAAACTGTGCTAGCTCGGGGGGCCTGGCTGGAGGTTTGGAATGAAATGTGTCTATTTTGCTGGAGAGTCCTTTTTCTAGATGTACAGTATAAAACTTTCAACTTGAAGGAGCCTAAAGTTGGCCGTAGACGTGTAGATTTACCTTCATATCGGATGAACGATCGTTCGTTGGCATCTCCCGACCTGCCACTAATCATAAAGTAGTAAAAGAACAGATCAGCCGATGTTCTACCCCTACAGCAATCATACGAAAATTATGTCCAACAAAACCTAGTGACAGTCTCCCACTGATATCATCAGATCGGCAATACCTGCAGAGATATTATCAGCAGCCGACAGAAATTTTCTAACCTGTCTTCGATTGTCTGAACGATGGATCGCCATGGCACAAAAAATGTCGGGACACTCCACACATGGCCCGAAAATTGTATGAAACGGAGATTCAGACAATCAAATCTTTGTATCTATGGCCAACTTAAGTAAAGTTGTAAGGAGGGTTTGGGTAGGTTGATGGGGCTGGAGGATCTGCGAAGTGAAAAGAGTGGAGTAAGGTGTATGTGCAATAGTATTATGGAGCAAGAAGAAGTTCATAAAAGAAACTAATTAATATAGGTTTTCCGCACGGTAACAGCCATTTTTGTTGGTTGAGACAGCAAGGAGTGATGTTCCCACAGCCCACTCTTATTTTCTTGGAACCCAGATCATAGTTTGGTGGTAGGAATTCTTGTCGGGGGTGGGGGTGCCGATGGCATTTTGGTGGTCTCCTCGGGCACAAGGTCCTGAAAGATGGCTGCTTTTTATGGTTACCTATTCCCCTAATCCGGCTGCAGAAGGTGGCCAGCATGGCAAGGAGCCCATGTTTGCTGACAAGTAGGCATTTCAGAAAAGGGATATTGTTATTCAAATCTTTCATTAGAATGTTAGTTGCATTTTACAAGAAGGTCATGCTCTTGCACCTTGTTATTGATACTGTGTGCCAAAAGTGTTGCCATTAATGCACAACCACTATGTACAGGTACAGTTTATCCAGAATACTCGGGACCTGGGGTTTTCCGGATAATGGATCTTTATACCTTAAGTCAAATAAAAATCATTTAAGCATTAAATAAACCCAACAGGCTGGTTTTTGCTTCCAATAAGGGTTAATTATATCTTAGTTGGGATCAAGTACAAGCTACTGTTTTATTATTACAGAGAAAAGGAAATTATTTTTAACAATTTGGATTATTTTATTATAATGGACTCTATGGGGCAGATTTACCAAAGGGCGAAGTGGCTAATGCTAGCATCAACTCGCTAGCGTTACCGCCCACAGGGACATCAGGCACCAATTCGCTAGCGAAAGAGATAGACGCTAGCAATCATTCGCACTTTATTGCCAGGTGACAATTCACTCTGGTGAAAAGGACGTTACTCAGCTCAGACCAAGTGAAGTGCAATAGAGTGCATAGATCTTCCTCAATCTTCTGTTACTTACGTCATAATCTGTGAGCCGAAAATGCATCAAAGTTCAAAAAACACTGGCTGCAACCTGGGCTTGGTATAACATGGCAAGGACAGGGCTACCGGTTTTTATTGGTTTTAATAAAAGCTGTGGCCGACCTCCACCCACGAAAAGGGAAAACTGAGTCTTGTGTTTTATTTAAATGTTAGCTCACAAGCGACTGCCTCTCCACAGTCTCGCCTTTGTGTTGCTTGCATTGCCAAAGTAACGCTCGCTAGCCAGTGTTATTAATTAACGTTGTCTGAGCGAATTTTTGCCTGGCAAAGTGTTGTGATGGGTGCAAAGTAGTGGTGGGTGAATTTATTCGCCAGGCGAAAATTCACAGTGAATTCCCGCGATTCACTGCTGGTGAATAAATTCACAAAACTGACGTGAAAATTCTCCAGCGAAAATTCACCAGAGTCAAAAAAAATAGGATGCTGGCAGCGTCAAAAATGAGGAATGTTTCGCCCATCACTAGTGCAAAGCAGACACTGGCGAATATTTGCCAGTTAGTAAATCTGCCCCATGGGAGATGGCCTTTCCGTAACTTGGAGCTTTCTGGATAATGGGTTTCCTATAACGGATCCCATACCCGTACCACTAATTTATGCCTGAACTGCTACAGTTAGTGCTGGTCACAGTGGATAGTACTTAGCAGGCTATTATGTACCATTACAGTATTTGAGGAGATCGATTTTTAGACTGTGCTATTTTGGTTCCTCAGCACTGAAATAACAATTTCGCTTAAAATAACTGAGCAGAATCTCCAGTTCTCTATGTTCACACAGTCCATTCAAGAAATTCCAATGATGCCGCTACTGGAAAGGAATTAGTTCAGTGTAAAACCATTTCTTTGCACCCTGCCCTACACTTTATAAATGAGGTCTTTGATTTTTATTGTTATTATTAGTGATCTACTATATTTCCTTCACTGGTTGATAGGGTCAGTGACCCTAGCAACAAGCTTGCAGCTTAAATTCCGTAGAAGAGAGTAATATAACACACAAGCCTATTGGGTTTATTTAAAGTTTACATGATTGTCTAGTAGACATAAGGTGTGAAGATCCAAATTACGGAAAGATCCATTATCCGGAAACCCCCAGGTCCTGAGCAGTCTGGATAACAGGTCCCATACCTGGATTTGTTATAGTTATTTGTCTGTTTGTCTGCTTTTCAGATTTCTAATGGGGGTCAGTGACCCCGAAAACTATTACTTTATTACAGTTGTATTCTTATTGTTACTTTGTATTACCGTATATACTCGAGTATAAGCCGAGTTTTTCAGCCCCCAAAATATGCTGAAAAACTCTACCTCGGCTTATACTTGGGTCAAGTGCAAAAACGGTCGCCGGCGTCTAAGAATAGTCTCCGGCGTCTAAGAATAGTCGGCAGTGCCTAAGAATAGTCGCCGGCGTCCAAGAATAGTCGCCGGCGTCCAAGAATAGTCGCCGGCGTCCAAGAATAGTCTCCAAGAATATTCGTCGGCGTCCAAGAATGGTCACCAGCATCCAAAAACGAGACACCGGCACCTCCAATGGGAGCAGAAACCCTCAATTTTTTGATTGAAACTTACCAGAAGCTGCTGCATTTCTCACCCTAGGCTTATACTCGAGTCAATAAGCTTTCCCAGTTTTTGGAGGTAAAATTAGGTACCTCGGCTTATACTCGGGACGGCTTATACTCGAGTATATACGGTACTTATCTTTCTGTCCTGGCTTTTTCCTATTCATCTTCCAGTCTCTCATTTAAACTGCTGCCTGGTTGGTAGGGTAAACTAAACCCTAGCAACCAGGCTAAAATCCAACCAGAAAACTTTGTTTTGGTGCTATGTTATGGTGACCTTCATCGTATGAAGGTATTTGTGAGTTACCAGCCTGATTCTTGATAATGTAACTCGAAGCAGCATTGCTCCCCTTCATCGCCCGGCTATATATTGTCCTGAGAGGGCGGCTTATCATAACTGAATCCATTTTAACGTTGGCCACACTAAGGGGCATATTTATCAAGGGTCGAATTTCATATTTGAAAAACTTTGAACTTTGAATTCAAAAAGACCAACCGAAATTTAGTCGAAGGGTTTTTTTGGCGAAATAGGTCCGTGTTTGATAGAATAGTTCAGTATTCAGATATAATAGTTTGAGTCGAAACAATAGCGCATTTGATTGAATTCTAAACTAAGTTTTTCTCAAAAAAAAAACCTTCGATTTTTCGAAGTCCACCAATTAACTCCAAATAGGTTCTAGGAGGTCCCCCATATGCTAAAACAGCAATTCAGCGGATTTTAGATGGCGAATGGTCGAAGTCAAATTTTTAAAGAGACAGTACATGATAAATTTCTATATTTTAATTTTCAAACTTTTTCCAAATTCAAATCGAATTTGGACAATTCCCTAGTCGAAGTACACAAATACAACAAAAAACTCGAAATTCTATTTTTCATTCGAAAAATTCACCTGGACCTTGGATAAATCTGCCCAGTAAATGTTATTAGCTACAGCATTCTTTCCTCTTTGTCTGCTAAATCATTACAGTTTAATGCCGTTCAGCTTTTCATTACAAAACTCCTTTTTATTGTCCTCGTTGTGTTCCCCGGTGCTACTATTTCTTCACCAGGGCACTAATCTTTAAATGAGATAAAAAAAGGAAGAAAAAAAAAACTTCTATAATGGGAAACATGGGTTTGGTTGTAGAGGGGAGGCCATGAATCACTCTTGTTTTGTTGTCTGCTTTGAGTTTACCAAGATTAATGGCGTAATCCCAAGTGTTTAACACAGCGGCTTGGCTAGTGCTTCCTGCTCCTGCAATAAACGAGAGAATCAGCCCCGTAAGCCTTTCAATGTTTCTTTTTAAACCCCCCTTTATTTAGCGCTTTAGCTTCTTTGCCTCCCGCCCCACAATGGCTTATGTGGGAGTTCTAACCCTCATTAACTCCGTTGCATAAATGCTGATTTTGTTTCCCAGCCCGTTAATAGTGAGGAATGAATGTATGCATTAACTGAGTAAGTGAAGGTTGAAGATCAACAATTCCTCTGTTATAGAAAGAGTTGGTCCCTTGGATACAGGACGAGATCAGGGAAGATGGATTGAGCCAAGAGACAACACAATTTGAACCCTACGAAGCCCAGTTTTTGGAAGGGCTGCCTGGGTAAAAAGGGTGCCTGTCTGGATTTATAGGACATTGAAGTGAATGACATGGTGATCAGCCAATCGCTGATTGCCACATGATCAGTCTCTTACATCACAGACCTGCCCGGCCAACCCTCTGACATAACCACCCCGCCCCCCCAACATCACCGGTCCACCCTCCCAACATCACGGCCCACCCGAGTTAGTGCCCCAATAGGCACGAAACGCATTAGGCCTTCACCTGTATTGTCCTAATAAATGTATTTACATTTTTAACCACTTTTTTGCTAATTATGTTTGAAAAAAACGAACAAATCCTGTTTTTGAATCACAGCCCACCCACCCCAACATCACCGGCCCACCCCCTGCCCTTTTGCTCCAAGAATAAATCTGAAGTTTAGGGTCTCCAGGTAGAAAGTGATTACTCATCACATCAAGGAAGATTCCCAGGTGCACCGCCCTGAGCCCTCAGCACAGGGAGCGGACAATCCAAAATAATTTTCTTGTCATAAACACTTAATCATAGCCTATGATTAAGTGTTTATGACACGAAACGCGTAAGGTTGTGGACACAACATACTTTTTTCACTTTGAACATACTGCCTGGTGGAAGTTTGCCTTCTTTGAGTGCCTGCTCCAAAGATTTTTCCAAATTGGTGGCAACCCCAACTGAAGCTGATTTCTGGATTTTATTTGCACTTTGACAACACACTCTGATTGGCCAAACTGTATCAATGGCATTCAGTATGAAATGAGTCACCAGCACAACCTCACCACTTCCTATATAATAAGCCTAGAATGGAGTGTCGGCACACTCCCTGCACTATTAAAAAGAAGATTTGGTAAAAATAACAGTATGGGACCTGTTATCCAGAATGCTCTGAACCCGGACTTTTACAGATAATGGATGTACGTAATTTGGACCTTTGTATTTTATCTACTAAAAATCATTTAAATATTAAATAAACCCAATGAGGATTGATTATATCTTAGGTTAGATCAAATAAAAGGCACTTTTTTATTATTACAGAGA
This sequence comes from Xenopus laevis, assembly GCF_017654675.1. Classification (NCBI taxonomy): domain Eukaryota; kingdom Metazoa; phylum Chordata; class Amphibia; order Anura; family Pipidae; genus Xenopus; species Xenopus laevis. The sequence goes on from NC_054372.1 coordinate 192,356,613, forward strand.
GAAAGGAAATCATTTTTAAGAATTTGAATAAAATGGAGTCTATGAGAGACAGCCTTCCCGGAACTTTCTGTATAATGGATTGCTGAATAACGGATCCCATGCCAGTATCCTCGATTCTTAGGTTACAAGTCTTTTGTCATTTTCATTGCCCTAAAATACATTTTAAAGCAGGCAATACTAGTAGTGAGATATATATGGTGTATGAGTGTGCTTTGGCTTCTCAACATTTTGTCCCCTGCTGGGTACAACCCAGCCATTTTGGACTGGCCCACCAGGATACCAGGGAAACTCCCGGTGGTCCCACGTGTCAGTGGCCCATTTTGCTTCTAATCATTTTAGTCTATTTCATGTCGATGAAAAAAATGCCTAATAATGGAAGACTATAGCAAGTAGATATGAAAGACTATAGAGAATAAAGAAGTTCAATTGGGAGAGGATGAATAATAGTTTGGAAAGTGGGCCCACAGTCTGAAGGTTTTCTGGTGGGCCCATGATCTAAGGTTTTCTGGTGGTCCCATGGTCTAAGGTTTTCTGGTGGGCCCATGGTCTAAGGTTTTCTGGTGGGCCCATGGTCTAAGGTTTTCTGGTGGGCCCATGGTCTAGCATTTTCTGGTGGGCCCATTGTCTAACGCTTTCTGGTGGGCTCATGGTCTAAGGTTTTCTGGTGGACCCATGGTCAAAGGTTTTCTGGTGGGCCCATGGTCTAGCATTTTCTGGTGGGCCCATTGTCTAAGACTTTCTGATGGGCCCATGGTCTAAGGTTTTCTGGTGGGCCCATGGTCTAAGGTTTTCTGGTGGGCCCATGGTCTAAGGTTTTCTGGTGGGCCCATGGTCTAGAGCTTTTTGGTGGACTCACGGTCTAAGGTTTTCTGATGGGCCCATGGTCTAGAGTTTTCTGATGGGCCCATGGTCTAAGGTTTTCTGGTGGGCCTATGGTCTAATGTTTTCAGGTGAGCCAATGGTCTAAAGTTTTCTGGTGGACCCACGGTCTAAGGTTTTCTGGTGGGCCCATGGTCTAAGGTTTTCTAGTGTGCCTGTGGTCATGCTGTGTGCTGGCAATGCAAGGCAAATTGCACGACTCATGCTGGAATCAGCCAGTAGAAAAAGGAAACTGTCAATGACACAAAGCAGTCAGAACTAAAATGTTTGGTTGAGGAATAAAATTATGACACAGACTATTTGTGAAATAAAACTGTGCACAATAAAGTCAAAAAAGCAGAATGAAGTAGGGAAACTCACTAGAAAATCACAGGCAGCTGATATAAATAACATCACGCAAATCACAGAGAGAGCTGAGAGAAAGCAAACGAAGAGGCAGAACTTGCTGCTAAGTGCTCTTTATTGCACACAACATGTTTCGGGCCCAAAGCCCTTTATCAAGTGTACAAATCATTATGTGAACAGACTTTTTAAGGTGTAAAACAGGAAGTGAGATCATCAAACATCATATGTCAATCAAAAGTGGCATGGTATTCATGTCGTCATAATTTATGTTAATAAAAATATATAAAATACCTTTGTTATAGTTCAACCGTGATACAGTGCTTATGTCATCACAATACGTGCTCATAAAATCGATAAAATATAAAAATAGTACAAAAATAGTCCAAATGGTCTTTTGACTTCATTCCAAGGTTACGAAATTTATATAAGTATTGCACAAAGGTTGTATCTACATAGTGTTTCACTAAAGTGCTGGTATGCTAATGAACACAAAAGGAACTGCCCATTTCTAGGCCTACCACTAATACAACAAGATCACATGTCTATTTTACATAGAAGGATTACCCAATATTCTTACCACTAGTGTAACTATCTTGGGCTCAGTAATTCTGTTATCTGCAAGGAAAAATAGAATATAAGTTTTAAGGGAGAATACATTACAAATGTATCAAAAAGGACGTCTCAATGGGCTGTAAAAAAGTTAAAAAGTTATCAGTCATCGTATACACAAATAGAGATAAGGGATGTTACAATGTAGTTATAAGAAACATTTGACACTCCAGCTATCATTCATGCCTTTTGGATAGAGAGTATCCAGTTTTTTAATCCAGTATGCCTCCCTCTGTGACAATTTTTTTCCTCTGATTGCCTCCTCTTTGCATTGGGTTAACAACTTCAAGTATAGCCCATCTTAGCTGGGACTGATTATGGTTGGCAGTATTAAAATGTCTAGATACTGTTGTGTCGGTGGCTGCTCCTTTTTTAAAATTCCTTATATTCCCTTTATGTTCCTTTATGCGTGTCTTAACTGCTCTTATGGTTTGACCAATGTATGCAAGCCCACAGGGACATTTTAGCATATAGATCACATAGCTTGTGTCACATGTGGCAAAGTGATTTAGCTTAACAGGAGTGCCGTTTGCTGGATGTCGCAAGGTTTCTCCTTTAATGATAGCGGAGCAACAATTGCAATTTAGACAGGCAAATGTTCCCACTTTAGGCTGACCCAGAAACCTCTGGGTACCCAGTATACGGGGCGGGTTAACTTCCGATGGGCATAATATATCTCGAAGACACCTTCCTTTGTTGTAGCTAAATATTGGGGGTTTTGTCAGGGAACTCCTTAATGTTTTTTCCTGTAATACCAATGGCCAGTATTTGTGGATTATACGTTCTATATCTTTGCTTTTGGTACTGTATTGGCTTACAAATGGGAAGACATCCCTTCTGTCTCTAACTTTATATGTAAGAAGTTCTTTCCTAGGTATTGTGCCTACTTCCCTGGCGCAGTTCTCAATATTTTTAGGTTTATAACCACGTTCAATAAATCTATGTTTAAGAGTATTTACTGCAAGGGAATAGTTGGTCTCTTCAGAAGTGATCCTACGTGCCCTTATAAACTGGCCCTTAGGGATTGCTCTCATTACTTTAGGGGCATGGAAACTAGAAGCATGTAAGATATTATTTTTCTCAGCATTAGGGGTTAATGCAGAAAGGGATAAAGGACAAAGTTGGAAGATAAGCAAAGATATAGAAGAATTCATGTACAAGTTTTTGTGTTTCTGTCTTCATTTGTTAACATCCCCCCCTCTCTGTGGTTCTGCTATGATCTCTTTCTGTCTAACAAGGGGCCATTTTGGATTTGTCTAAAGAATAATCAAGCGGCTTTGCGGGTAATTTTCAAGTATGAGTGGATAAAATTGGTTAAAATTGGTTAATCATCAGAATAATAAAAAGGAACAATTGCACATATAAAATAACTCACACAACAGGGAAAAGGAAGTCAGTGGAGCATAAAAGAAGGGGCTTAAGGCTCCCCGAGAGCAGCTGGGACAGAAGGGGTGCTATGAAGCATAAGGGTGAAGAGAAAGCCGCAACGATGCACTTTTATACCTCTCATGATTCCACTGCTAATCAAGTTGATTCAATAAAGCCAGCGATTTTTTGGCTGCTCTGCAATCCTGTTCGGAGAATCAATAAATAAATAGGGCACAACATGAAATTGTAGAGAAAATTACAAAGAATCACTCCCGGCCAGCATTTTCTCTAAGAGAAACATACAGAGCGAAAGATATTCTCCTCACTTAACATTCTGTGCAGCAGGCAGGTAAGGCCATGCCTTAGATTATCCTGAATGGTAATATACAGGGACATTTTATAAAATAATCCCCTAGAGGCAGACAGGGCAAATTTTACTTGTATTTCACCAGTTAGAATTCAACTTCGAACCTGCTGTGAACCATTTGCGGCTGGCGACTAGTGTTCTTGATTAACCCTAAAAAAACAAAAACAATCTGTACCATCTATAGTTCTCTGAATAATCACGGAAGTTCAAAGCAGCCTTGTCTTTTCTTTGTGCAGGCTGGGAGCTGTAGTTCAACTGCATATCTCAACACCTTTACATGCTTAAAGATTTTGCCAAAAGTTACCAAAACCTTCGATCAGCCGATAGGTAGCTTTAGAACTGATCTGCAGGGCACAGGAGTTCAAATGGAAACCTCGTAATTACTTAATGCTTCCAAGGTTCCAGATTCTCCTCTGCTGCTCTTCTGCAGCCTCCTTAGGGCTCTTACAGACCAGCGTTTTTACCTGCGCTATAATGTTTTCAGTTTAAGGGCTCTTACAGACGAGCGTTTTTACCTGCGCTCCCCTGCGTTCCGTTTTTCTGCGTTCAGCCGCAGGGGAGTGCAGGGATAGACGCATTACATTTTTTCCAATGGGGCTGTACTCACATAGGCGCGTGTAGGCGCCGAACGCAGGAAAAATGCAGCATGTTGCGTCTCAACCTGCGTTCGGCGCCTACACGCGCCTGTGTGAGTACAGCCCCATTGGAAAAAATGTAATGCGTCTATCCCTGCGCTCCCCTGCGGCTGAACACAGAAAAACGGAACGCAGGGGAGCGCAGGTAAAGACGCTCGTCTGTAAGAGCCCTTAAACTGAAAACATTATAGTGGGAATTCCTCTGCTTCCTCTGTACCACTTTGTAGTTAGAACTCTATACTCAACAAGGTGGGAACTTACTAAAAATAAGTCTAGGAAATATGAGTTGCCTAAATGCAGAATAATGGATCCCTACAAGTCTAGCCAATTTTGTTCCTAGATTCCTTTGTAACCCTAATTCCCTCATCAACAGCAATGTCCAGTAGTTTTTAGACTTTTTTTAATTTTTTAATTTCCTTTGAAGTTCATCAATAGTTTAGGACCATAGCAGGTGTACAATAAAACAGTTGGAACTGTCACTTTACTACCATGTTCATAGAGCATGACTGTCCAACTGGAGGCCCATGGGTGGATGAGGCACTTTTCTGCCTTCATTAGGTCTCCTGATGGACTTCATAAACTTCCTTTTATGGCATGATTATTTGAATAATGGTGCCTTCAATCAGGTTGTAGATGAAGTTTTACAGCATTGCCCCAGAATATCTGGAACAGAACAACAGGATTCACCCGAAATCTCATCCCAACTGACATTCAAGCTGCAACCCACTACTTCTAGATTCTCCCCAAGTGGGCCAGCCCCACAGTTGAGCTATCTCTGACTTACAAGATAGCAACAATTAAAGTCCACTAACCCCCCTCCATAGTTTATAAAGTGACATTCAGAATTTCTTTTCAGTCTGGGTAAGCAATTTTAAGTATGTTCAAACATGACTTTCACCACCTAGTCCATTCATGCGCTTATTATTGAGCTAGTGCATAATTCTATCTGCAGTGTCTCAATGGTGATAACTCATTCGTACTCTAGTGGAGACTGTGACTGCTATGAATTTTGCTAGTGGGAAAGGTCTAATTTACAAACAAAGTTAAAAACTGTGACTTCCATGCATGGTTAAGGGCAGGACTCCACGGACGATTCCGCCCGCGATCTGACACGCTGCGCAAAAATGTAGGCGTCACGTCGGATGCGACGGAAATAAGGTAAGTAATGCTATTGTCGGATTGTGTCTCATTGTTGATGTGACGAGACACGATTGTCGGATGCAGACGCAATGTCGCATTAACGCTGTGACACGATCAGACAATATAATGCGCAGCGGGTCGAATCTCTGCAGAATCGTCCGTGGAGTCCAGCCCTAAAAGCTGTGGCCTATAAGAACCTGCACAACAACACCTTTCATCTTGCACATTTAGCCACCTTGCTATGTAAAAGGATAGTGTAGTTCTAGGGTTATCCAAACACAATGAAATAACTGCATGCTCTAGATCAGGGTGTTGCAAGGTGAGGTTTAGAAGCAGCAGAAGAACCTCAAACAGGGTGACTGTTGCATAGTGCAGATGCTTTCATGTTTCCTGAAAATACAGTGTAGGGCTGTGTGTGTTTTAACCACCAACAAAAGACAGCTAATATGTATGCTGAGAACACGTTGTGATGCTAGCGAGAAGATATTGAATGGAGGACAGAAAGATAACGGAGAAAGAAGAGAAATAAAAAAAAGAAATATTAGTGAGATAACATTGAAAATGCAGGGCCAGAGGAGCGGAGTTGTGTGCCAAGGCACCAAGAAAGACAATTGAGTCTTATAGACGTGACTAGACTGAAGAACGCCCAGATTTCTACTAGCTTTTTTTCCCCCTTGTTCCAGATCAGTAGTGTGAAAGATTACTCTGTTCATCTCATAAAACGTAGGCATGGGGGGAAAAGGGCTTTGGCTAACTCCTATTTGCAGAGGAATTCTTGTTGAAGAGAAAAAAGGCAAAGAGAACAAGAGGCTGTCAAAGAGATAATCATAATAAAGGCTGCTTTGGGGTCAAAATAAAAGAAGCAATTCCTGACACAGATGGCGGTGGGCTCTAAGTAATAAAGTGCAATCGAAATTGTGGTCCTGAATGGAGAAAGAGCAGTGGAGTTAAGGGACAGCCTAGAGCAATTACATGAATTTTGAGTCCAAAAAAAAATATATATATATATGGACATCAGACAGTTGGCAATGTGGGGGGGGGCAATGTATGGATATGGTTGAAGTTATCAAAGAAAGGTCGGAAAATTGGGAATTGGTGATTTGTAAGGTTCCACAGTCACTAACGTGTAAGTGCTAGCTTTTAAAAAACCTCTATGGACTTGGTTGTTTTCTTAATAGATCAGTAAACCCAATGGTTTCTTGTAGCAGATAACAGGCTTCTCCATGATTACTGGACTGGAATAGGCACAGCCCTGTTCTTCTCTCAGATCACTGTGCTGAGCCGTAAACTTGCAACGAACCATTGGGACAGTAGACTTCTAAATAAAACTACCAGGACCAGAGACGTTTTTGAAGGCCAGCGATTATAGTTATGGGGATCCTTTATTTGGAAACTCGTTATCCATTTTATCCAAATAATCCAGTTTTTTTTAAAGTGATTTCTAGTGATGGGCGAATTTGCGCCGTTTCGCTTCGCCTAAAAATTCGCGAATTTCACGCGAAATTCGCGAAACGGCGAAAAATTCGCGAAACTGCGCCGGCGTCTCGTTTTTGACGTCGGCGCCCGTTTTTTTACGCCGGCGCCCGTTTTTGACGCCGGCGCCCGTTCTTTGACGCCGGCGAATTTTTTCGGCGAATTTTCGCGGGCGTTTCGCGAATTTATTCGCTGGACGCGAATCGCGCAAATTCGCCGCGAATTCGCGCCTGGCGAATAAATTCGCCCATCACTAGTGATTTCCTATTTCTGTGTAATAATAAAACAGTAGCTTGTACTTGATCCCAACTAAGATATACTTAATCCTTATTGGAAGCAAAACCAACCTATTGGGTTTATTTAATATTTAAATTATTTTCTAGAAGACGTAAGGTATGTAGATCCAAATTACAGAAAGATCCTTTATCTGGAAACCCCCAGGTCTTGAGCATTCAGGATAGTATGTCCCGTACCTGTATCTACCTATAGTGTGCAGCAACTTATCCAACACTTTTGCCTTGTTTCTAGCCACTGCTCCTACAATCACTTTGGATCTGTGTTACAGCCTATCTTTATTTATTGAAATTCCAAGAGTCACTCTCCTTTGGATACTTTGGATGTTTCTTAAAATTCCCCACTGACCACATAATTGTGACGGGCGAACATCCCCAATTTGTAAAACTGGCTAAATAATTTCATATATATATTATATAAGATATATAATATTAGGCAAGTGCTCCTGTTTGCATTCGATTTAATTTAGTGCACCGTATATATATTTCAGCACACGTCTAACACTAGGCACGGTGTTTCGATACCTTCCTGACATGAATTATAATGTTTCAACCACAAGCGAGGCAGCCTGTGCATAACGCTCAGGATTATGACACTGAGTAGAATATTCTTTTTCAACCAGAGCAAATCATCGTTGGGATGAATAAATCGTTCCAATCCTCTTGGTGGAACTGAGTGTTTCAGACCTTTCAAGCAGAAATGCAGCTGTGTAAAGGAAAAGTCATCCATTCACAGGTTAGATTCCCTAGTCTGATTTACATTACTTATATTTTGACATGCCACTTAGTAGCAGGTTTAGAGTAGGGGGACTAAAAGTACCCAAAATCACCCCCTGAAAACTGTAATGTATATAGTATTTTTTGTTCCAGCACCAATGATGGGCGAATAAATTCACCTGGCACAAATTCGCGGCGAATTCCCGCATTTCACCACCAGCAATTAATTTGTGAAAAATTCACTGGCGTCAATTTCCGATTTTCACAATTTTTTCGTGAAACGTTAGAATTGCTTCGATTTTTTCGTGAAAATGTTTGAAATGCTCGATTTTTTGTGAAAACTTTCGAATTGCTCAATTTTTTAGTGAAACCGTTCAAATTTCATGATTTTTTCATGAAAACCGTAGAATTTCACGATTTTTTCACGAACTTTCTTATTTCACAGTTTTTCACAAATTTTTCTCAGTTTCATGAATTTTGCGGGTAGGGGGACTAAAACTACCCAAAATCACCCCCTGAAAACTGGTATATAGTATTTTTTGTTCCAACACCAATGATGGGTGAATAAATTCACCTGCCACGAATTCACGGCAAATTCCTGCATTTCGCCACCGGCGAATAAATTTGCGAATCTGCCGCAATTTGCAGGTGAAAAATTCACCAGCGTCGATTTCCGATTTTCAAGATTTTTTCGTGAAAATATTTGAATTGCTCAATTTTTTGTGAAAACTTTTGAATTGCTCTATTTTTGCGTGAAACCGTTCGAATTTCATGATTTTTTCGTGAAAACTGTAGAATTTCAAGATTTTTTCGTGAACTTTCTGATTTCACGATTTTTTTTGCAGTTTCGCGAATTTTGAGGGAAATTCGCAAATTTTTCAGCAAACTGAAATGGGAGAGATTCACCCATCACTAGCCAATACTTTGTAGACCAGTTCTTTCTAAAGCAGTTTAGATTGAGAATAATCTGTATGTATATTCCAATAATCAGGTCTCTGGAACAGTGATGGGCGAATAAATTCAGCAGGCGCAAATTCGAGGCAAATTTCCGAAAAAAAATTAATTTTGGGCCTCAACATCAGCATCTCCTTCTTCTGCGGTTATACCCAAACTTAGAGACCAGTGTTCTCTGTGACATGCAATTGTATGTAATATTTATAAGCCATGCAGAATGTGGATTTCATATGTGGTTCTGGTGGGTATGAAAGGATGAGGTGGCCAATGCATCTGCTGTAGCAAGAGTTTCACAGCATGGCATTATGGGCAGAACAGAGGCTTGAATAGGAGCAATGAGTGTGGTAGATAAGCTCAAAGAACCATACTGTATATAATGGAGGATTACCCTACTGGCCACCTTTGAGATCATACATCCTACATGTTATCGATACTCCTCACCACTGAAGAAGAAATTAAGCTGACCACATTAGTGTGCTAAACCTGTGAATTAGATACTGTAAAAGTGACTGTCAAGCAATAGCAGCATTTCATAAAAGAGTATACAGCTTCTACCATGTAGGATTCTGGAGTATGAAACCCAGTAGGCAAGAGCTGGATGGCAGCAAGCTGACACTTTAATCTCTTTCCCTTCTCCAGGTTCTGCAGTCCTATATAGCATCCAATGATACAGGCTTTTTTACTGAGAAGGACGGGGCACATCAGGAAATCAGTCATCTGTCTTACTCAATAAAAAATGACATTACCATGGCCCTGAGATCCAGGCAGTAAAGCCTGCTGTGTCAGCATCGCCTGTAAGTCTAAACATCAACTGTCAACAGTTGTGCTTTATTATTAATAAAGGAAATCTATTTAGAATTGTTGCCAGAACGTACGTTGGCTAAACCCTGAGAGCCGAGGACTGGAAAGGTATAAGTGGATATTGCCAAGTGGCCTGGGAGAAGTAGCAATGGTACTTAACCTCCAGACGTGAACAATAAGGCAGAGAGGGCATTCAGGTATAAGCCCTTGAGATCTAATTACTGTTGCTGTGCATTTGCAGGACTGAAAGATGCAAGGAGTCTCACAACACATTTATTAAAAATAAGAAAAAAATCTCCCAGTTTTTTTTACTTTTCCTCACCGGGGGAAATATTGTATTCCTTCCCTACCTTCTTTTAACCAGGAAAATCATTATTGGTTATAAAATCAATAGGAAACATGCCCCAAATGTAATAAAAGTCACTATGTTTGACCAGGAGCAGTAGCCTATAGCAACCAATGAGCTGTTTACTTTTAAACAGGTGACCAGTAAATGCTACCTGACGATTGGTTGATATGGGTTACTGCTCCTAGGGAAAACGTAGTGACTTTTATTACATATGAATTATAGATAAGCCCTAAATTCACCCTGCCGCTGCTACTGTTTTTGGTTTAAGCCATGATAAAATTTGTAGACTCATGCAAAGTTCAAAGCCGTAATCAAGACAAAAGAGTTGGATGTTCTTTATTTAGAACAGGTGTTCCCAAATCCATTAGTCAGGGGTCCTCAATCATTAGTGGGGTCCACAACCTATTTGTAGACTCATGCAACTGTAACTTAGCAACAGATGGAGAATTAAAGGTTGCAGGTCCACCCAGTTCTTTAAATATGTAATTATTAGTTTACTGGCACCACCATTAAACTCCTACAATCCTCCTTAAGGACCATACACTGCTATAAGGGTGTCAGTTCAAAGCCATAATCAAGACAAAAGAGTCGGATGTTCTTTTTTTAGAACAGGTGTTCCCAAATCCATTAGTCAGGGGCCCTCAACAGTGCACGTGTTGCCAATATCCTCAAGTGAGAACAGGTGTGACAATTCCTTGGACTTAAGGAGATGTTGTCATGCCTCATCCCCAGATAAACTCAAGTTGCTCATTGAAGCATATCCAAGCAACCTGCATTGTTGATGGGTCCCTGGAGACTTTGGCTTTAAGCTGCTGAGGCTTGAAGTCAACGGTACATCATATTTGATATCACAACACTTTTATCCTGGAATATGATAAAAATTGTGTCATTTTCAAATGAGAAGGCAACCTCAAATGGTATTTGTTAAAAAGAATAGCAGGTGGTGTGATGACACAAAAAAAATATAAAATATTATTAGAGCAATACTTATGAGGAATAAGTGTAAATCTGAGGTTAGCTTGATGGTATACCCAGGGGTCCCCAACCTTTTTCACCCATGAGCCATGTTAAAATATAAAAAGAGTTGGGGAACAACACAGGCATGAAAATCTCCTGGAGGTGCCAAATAAGTGCTGTGATTGCCTATTGGCCCCTATGTGGGCTGGCAGCATACAGGAGGCTCTGTTTGACCTGTGTTTTATACAATCGAAACTTGCCTCCAAACCTGAAATTCAAAAATAAGCACCTGCTTTGAGGTCACTGGTAGCAACATCCAAGGGGTTGGTGAGCAAAATGGTGTTTGCGAGTAGTGGTGGAGTAGTGGTATAACCCTTGTGATCTCATATATTAATGCAAAGGGACCTCTTCTACAATTTTTGGAGAAACATAAAGGTCACACTCAATAGGATAAGTTAAAAATCTTCAGATTCCATTTCCACTTTTAAAATGAGACGGCAGCCTCAAATGGTATTTGTTAATAGAAAAGAATAGCAGATGGTGTTTTTACACTAAAAATGATAAAAGATTATTAGAGTCAGGGTTATAGAGGAGTCACCATTACTATTTAGCAGAAGAGTTCTCTGTTAGTAACCAAATATCAAAATGTAGTATTAATTACATTGTGCAGCATAAAAGTGCAAAGCTGTTGATAGCCCTGATCAAGTAATAACTTGATAATCATGTGTTTTTATGGCATTCAGAGGGATCTATAAATCTCATTTCATACGGCAATAAAATTCATAAAAAGTTGGTCCTTCTCTTATTATTCTCAAAAGGTCTTTGGTGTTTCTCAAATGCTCATTTCTTCCCTTATCAGAAACTTGACATTTGTTTCAGGCAATTATGCCCTTTTGAAGAGTGCGGCTTCACTACAGGAAACACTACAATAATAGCCACTCACACTTAAAAACTCTTTTCAGCACTTCTAATAATCCTGGGTGATGTTTTGAAGAATGTCAACTGGTAAAGCGTGTAAAGGTTGCATTTCTATTGGTATGAATTACATGATCATAGAGGAGAAGGCATCCAAAGATCCAGAAATGTGTGTCCTTAGAGAACTTCAGAAATACCAAAAACATCATGCACACACCACAGGATATTGTCAACTCCAAAATATACAGCCAATGGCTACCAGCATACACCAATCCTATGGTATAAGGAACCATCTACCAAAAAAAAAATCTTGGTGTGCACCAATTTTAGGAATTTGAGCAAATACTGAATCCACCACAAAAGATTTGACCAAATTCGAAGCCCAATCCAAGCCTTAAATTGACTATGCAAATGAGCAGAATTTGTTTAAAATTGCAGCCTATGAAAATTGACACCATTATCGTCCAGTGGTCAAAAGTCAAATCGTATTAATGATTTGGATTTGGTTCAACCAGCAACTAGGGTTCTATAAACCCAAATCCTGCAAAAACAAGCTGTAAGGAGTTCTTACCTGGCGTCCCAAGATGGCGGAGTCCAAAATGGTGGCGTTCCCCACGTGCTTCCTTCTGGTCGCAGTTCTGTGACATCACGCCAGTATCAGAAGATTCGCCGGCGTCTGATTGGTCGCCGGCGCCAAAGCGTCAGCATCAGAATGGACGCCAGCGTCAAAACGCCTGTGTAAGGACGCCAGCGTCATGATGCCACTGAATCTGTTTTTGCGCCAAAGGAGGCCTATAAAAGACGCTGAAGCACTGTAGACTGTGCCCTACTATAGGTTCTTCTTCATGAGTTCCTGTGTTTATCATTCTTGATCCTGTGTATTGACCCTTGCCTGACTTCGTATTCTGAACCTTTGCTGCCTGAACCAAACATATTGCCTGGACTTTGACCACTCGTATTCTAAACCCTTTCCTGTACTTCGAACTATTTGACTGGTGCTGCCTCCTAGGTCCGCTACTCCTGGCTGAACCTTCGGGCCCCTTACACAAGCTACGATTCAGTCAAACTTCGAAATTTGCACATCCCTTATTAGAAGTACTCAAGGATTTAGGCTAAGATTTATGAGAGAAATGCCTTCCATTATCTTTTTAGAATTACCAGTTGAGATTACATAATAAGATTGGGCTCCATGTAATTGATATTTATGAGGAATAAATGTAAATCTGGGGTTAGCTTGATAGTACTATACCTAGGGGTCACCAACCTTTACAACTGTGAGCCATGTTAAAATGTAAAAAGAGTTGGGGCATGAAAAAAGCTCCTGGAGATGCCAAATAAGTGCTGCGGTTGGTTATTGGCCCCTATGTGGACTGGTAGACTACAGGAGACTCTGTTTGGCAATACACCTGGTTTTGATACAACCAAAAATTGCCTCCAAATCTGAAATTCAAAAATAATCCCCTGCTTTGAGGCAACTGGGAGCAACATCCAAGGGGTTGGAGTGCAACATGGTCTTTGCGAGCCATTGGTTGTGGATTACTGGTATAACCCTTGTGGACTGTATATTAATGCAAAGGAATCTCTTCAACATTTTTTTGTTGGGAGAAACAGTTAAAAAAAGTTACAAAACTTCAGATTCAGTTACACCACAACGGTGACTTACACAGACACATGTGACATGCGCCTGAAACTGGACTGCAAACGAGAAGCTTCGTTTGTCCCAAAGTTTGTCCCAAAATAAATCTTAATATGTCAACTCAAATTCCACTTTTAGGACTATACATTCACAGTTGGGCTCCATTTATCTTTATTTTATTTTTTTAAAACATGAAAATAGTTTAAACATTTTTCCAGTGCCGACAGCAACTTCCAGCACGCTCCAACAAATGTTTAGTAGAAACTTTAGACAACTTTTCAGACTGATTTTTTTCTGTTTTAAATTTTAAAGATCTTCACATAGAATTGAGCTCTGGTTTCAGGGATAGAAAAAAAATCTGCGATGCATTTCTTTCTGAATTGGTGGAAGATTGGTGGCCAATATTTCACAAAATAAAAATGACTAAAGGGGTTGTTCTCCTTTGAGTTAACTTTTAGTATGATTTAGAGAGGGATATTCTGAAATAATTTGCAACTGGTTTTCATTTTTTGTGTTTTTTGAGTTAGGGCTCTTACTGACGAGCGGTTGAAGCTGTGCTCCCCTGCGTTCCTTTTTTCTGCGTTCAGCCGTAGGGGAGCGCAGGAATAGACGCATTTAGCTTTTTTCAATAGGGCTTTACTCAGACAGGCGTGTGTAGGGGCAGAACGCAGGAAAAATGCAGCATGTTGCGTCTCAACCTGCGTTCGGCGCCTACACGCTCCTGTGTGAGTACAGCCCCATTGAAAAAAGCTAAATGTGTCTATTTCTGCGCTCCCCTGCAGCTGAACGCAAAAAAACGGAACGCAGTGGAGCGCAGCTTCAACCGCTCATCAGTAAGAGCCCTTATTTAGCTTTTTATTTAGTGGCTCTCTAGTCTGCAAATGTCAGCCATTTGGTTGCTAGGGTCAAATTATCCCAGTAACCATGCAGCTGTTTCAATAAGAGACTGGAATGCGAATGAGAGAGGGTCTGAAAGAAAATATGAATAATAAAAAAGTAGCAATAACCATAGATTTGTAGCCTTACAGAATATTTGTTTTAAATGGAGTCAGCAGAAAAAGGCAAATAATTAAAAAAAACTGTAAAAAAAAAACCAAAATAATGAAGAACAATTGAAAAGTTGCTTAGAATTGGCAATTCTATAACATACTAAAAGTTAACCTAAAGGACCACCATTTAAGAGTTATTGCTAGGGATGCACCGAATCCAGGATTCAGTTCAGGATTCGGGCAATATTCGGCCTTTTTCAGCAGGATTCGGCCGAATCCTTCTGCCTGGCCGAACCAAATCCGAATCCTAATTGACATATGCAAATTAGGGGCAGGAGGGAAATTGCATGACTTTTTGTCACAAAACAAGGATGTAAAAAATGTTTTCCCCTTCCCACCCCTAATTTGCATATGCAAATTAGGGTTCGGATTTAGTTCGGTATTCGGCCGCATCTTTCACGAAGGATTCGGGGGTTCGGCCGAATCCAAAAAAGTGGATTCGGTGCATCCCTAGTTGTTGCACTATATACTGTATATGTATTTTTTATCTTTATTATTTGTGCAAACTTTGTATTTTTTTCCTAAAAAGAATCAACACATTTCCCATAGGTTCCATATCTCTGGTTTGGCATTGGTAAATTAACTTGCTCCACATCTTTCATTAACAGAGATCGTTGCCTGTAAGAAAGCAGCACATTTTCCATTCTAGAAACCAATAATAAACGGACGCCTCAGACTCAATCATCCAGCCCAGGCTGCAGGCTGCTATCTCCAAGATCAGAGCCCGTCACTCAGGTGACAGTCATTACACACAGACAATTACAGAATCCTCAAAGACTTTCTTTATTTTATTCATATTTGCTGCAAGGTAGGGGAATGACTCAGTTGCTAATGTGATGCTCTGCATTTTTATTCGGTGCAGAAAAAAAAAAAAAGAACCTTGATCTAATTCTAGCGCTATGATTAAAAAGTGGATTTATTGTGGGCCGTCTCTTTGGAGTCATTTGATTTACTTTAAGCTCGTTCTACGGTTATTGGTCTGTTTTGCAGCAAGAATATGATGGTGATATGCTGAATATTTGGATAGGTTTGTATTTATATATATATATATATATATATTATATATATATATACAAATTATCGACCTGGAGCACTCCTTATATATATCAAATGCCTAGGTGCAGGTAATATGGTAAATACAAAAATAACAAAGGAACCGCACTCTGGGTCTTTTCCAAGTGAAAACATTGCTGTTTATTCCAACTTTTCGGCTCCTAACTCAAGCCGTCGGGAGGACGGCTTGAGTTAGGAGCCGAAACGTTGGAATAAACAGCAATTTTTTCACTTGGAAAAGACCCAGAGTGCGGTTCATTAGTTTGTTATTTTTATATATATATATATATATATATATATATATATATATATATATATATATATATATATATATATATATATATATATATAATCAGCACAGAAATGGAGACTGACACCACCTTTCATGGCTGGCTTTTAATAGGAACAAAATCCACTTCTTAACATACTGGCTTCACATAGGATTAACAGTCACAGTTCAACACCCACATTGGTGTACACATTAACACAACTTTCCAGCACTTAGGGTAGAACTACATGAGCGTCTTCAACGCGATTCTGTCGGATCCAACGCGATGCGCCAAAACGCAGGTGTCAAGTCAGATGCAACGGAAAATCAGGTTAGAAATAGCAATGTCGGATGGTGTCGCAGCGTTCATGTGACACGACTGTTGGAATTCAGATGCTGCGTCTGCATCCGGCAGTCGTGTTGTGTCGAATGAACGCAGCTACAAGATCCGACATTTGTATTTCTTACCTTGTTTTCTGTTGCATCTAACTTGAAGCCTGCGTTTTGACGAAGCACATCGGATCAGCCAAAATCTCGTTTAAGACGCTCGTGTAGTTCTACCTTTACAGTTTCCCCCAGAATCGTCTCTTAAGGTGGCCATACACGGGCAGATAAAGCTGCCAATATCGGTCGTTTGGACTGATTTGACAGCTTATCTGCCCGTGTATGGGGGCTTCCGACGGGTCATCCCGATCGATATCTGGCAACGATATCGATCGGGAAGGTTGTATTTTTACCCGACCGACCCGTCGGAGCCGCTTGGCGCATCATAATTCGATTGTTCGGCCATACGGCCGAACGCTCGAATTACCCCCGATATAGCCACGCAGTTTAGTGGCATATCGGGTGGCATATCGGGGAAAGATCCGCTCGTTTGTCGACAAACGAGCGGATCTTTCAGTCTATGGCCACCTTTAGACTCACACTTGACACTCAGTCTCTTGGGAGGGTTTCTCTCTCCCTCTCTCCAGTCCTTTGAAACGCTCTCTAACACTTAGTGAGGAATCACAGTCTCTTTCCCAGTTACACACACAATCACACCTCCTTCCTGCACATGGAGGTGTCCACAGCCCCTCACCCTCCTCCTCCTCAAGGAGGTCTCCAGGGGGAGCACAGAGTTGTAGTCCCACACCCCTTTTTATCTGTAACTCGCCTGCAGCCTAATTACCTAGATACTTCTAAATGGGCAGCTGAAAAAACTCAATGGAGCAAGGAATGGAAGGCCCACCCTGCTCTCTTCCATTCACAAATTGTAGATATCACTCTGGAGAATCTCTTTAATCCGTAATCACTTTATTTAGAAATGCGTGAAAGTTTGAAAGGTTTGGCGGTACCTTACTCTGAAAGTGAACCTCCTATACCTGATAACTAAGGATTATATCATTCACAAAAAGTGTATATCTCTTCCATTCCTGCGATGCCCCCCCTTGCTCCCCATCGCTTACTGTTCTTGAGCAGGAGCAGGTTCACGGGGGGCCACATCGCTGGTGCAGAGAGTGCAATTGTGCTCTTTGCACTAGAAGAGGTAAATTTCTGGTTTAATAACTGAAAATGTGGATCTTGAATTTACCCGGAGCCAAATTTTTACTGCCCCTAGTAACTTGGGGACTGCTGCCCTCTGAGGTGAGTTTCTTAACTTACATCATGGCAGCAGCAGCCCTGATCTCACGGGTTTTTTGCAGGCCTGCAACTGTGGTGCAGCAAGTGAATGGCGATTTGCATCCGATATAGCACTTTGCACACTGCACTTGTGGTTGTCACTGATTAAATGCCCATTTTGGCACAAAACGCGTGAGACTTTTTTTTTTTTTTTGGTATGATGCTTTTTCTTCACATAGACAATTTTAATTGCACCATTGTTTTGTTTTCTGGCCTGGTTTGTGCCAGCCTATGCAATTATGGAATATTAGTCTTTAAAACCTTATTTAGGCTGAAAGTTTGGGGCATGTGCACCTGGGAACTTTACACATTTTGGTAAATCCATCCCATAATTGAATTTTTTTCATATTCATTTTTCAGTTGTAAATGAACCCTAGTAACAAACAATCAGGTATTTGCTTTCATTCTCTAACATGTACTTGACTGTTCAATTCTCTTTACTGATTGGTTGTTATTGACAACTGAGCAGTTTAACAGCCATGTTCATAAGTCAGTCCCTCCCATAAAGAAACACATTTGTCTGGACTCACATACACTGGAGCCTGTTAGCATTTCCCGACCTCCCCCGATTCCATGAATTAAACCATAAACAAGTGCTGAGATAATCTTCGAACGTTGCAGCCAACAACATTTCTGTGACTTACTGCCCTTGCGGGGATTAGATATTCATTTTTATTAACTTTAATTATAAGAGCGCTATAAACTGTTCCCATTCTGCGTTGCATGAAAAATGCAGGAGTTAATTGCTCTTGACATTTAATTGGTTTATGCTTTTTCTTAAATGCGGTCTCACGCGCGGCACAAAAGATCCGAATACCAATGGGCCTATTTTAAGATCTTGCTGTGGATTATTCATCAATAAATTAGTCTCTTTTTTTTTTTTCTCCAGTCCTTCTAATTTTTCCTTCTCCGACAGTAAATTACAAATGTTGTTTAAGCATTTACCAAAAGCCAGCGAAGGGCGCGTTTATTTCTCGGCTTCCATGTTCCACGTGCCACCGCCGGGGTTTAGGAGATTCAAGTTCATACCTGTCTTTTATCTTCCTTCAAATGTCATTTTTTGTGATAAGTGGAGGCGGCGGCGTGCTCGGGATTACCAATTCTAATTCACAATTACTAGATAATGACATGAGTTCAAAATGGCCGCGTTCTCCCAGGCAGACGATGTGAAATGCATCCATTAAACATGACATCTTTCAGACTGAGACACACTTCAGAAATTATGTGGAAATAATTAGAACGAATGTTCAGAGAGAGGCTCAATGGGAAACAAAACATCATCACAGACACAAAACAAAGGAGAATCTAATGGAAACAGTTTATAGAGCTGAAAATAAGATTTGGAAAGTGTAAATGCATTAGGACTTGTAACCTGCCTCTCTCAGTCACCTTAAATCTATATTTTGGTATCTTGAAGATATACTCTTATAAATATTCACTTGGTCTTTCATTTATTTTGTATTCTTTCTGTATTATTAGACTTTGTTATCTCTCTCTTTTTAACCTGCATCTGAAAATGCTGTCTGGTGGTTGAGGGCCACTGACCCTGCTAAAAAAACAGGGCCAGGCCGAGCCGACCGGGCGCCCTAGACAACCCAGTTGGTGCTCGCTGGAATAAAACCAGTTTTCTGCTGATAGGAGCACCAGCCTGGGGTTTTATGTAAGTCAATACAATTACTTAGGGGTGCTTAACATTTGGCACCCCCAAGTGGTAAATGACTTTCCTTCTCCTTTAAAACAATGGTCACCACACACTTCCACCAATCACCATCCACAAAAACAGTTATTGGTCTTGATGACAACCATTATAGCCCTGCTTAAAAAAACAGTAGATAATGAAAATGGCACAATATTGTGTAAATTTCAACAGTGTTGGACTGGTGAATCTAAAACTCCAGGGACAGTCTGTGTGTTTCTGCAGCAAACATTAATGAAGGTGTGTACTGACTTAGGAAAAGCTGGATAATGGATCCCTGAAGTGAATGGCTTCCATTCCTTGCTCCACAAAGGGTTTTGAAGCTGCGTAAGTAGAGGTAGCTAAGTAATTAGACTAAGGGTGAGCTGTAGATAAAAATGGTGTGAGACTACACCTCCGAGTTTCCCCATAGAGACCTCCTTGAGTGGAGGAGTGTGAGGGGCCATGTAAACCTCCTTGAGTGGAGGAGGAGATGTGCTTGTGTGCGGCTGGGAACAGAGTGTGATTCCCCCGGAGTTGAAGAGAGGTAGAGAGAGCTCCAAAAGAACTGGAGAGAGGAAAACCCCCTCCCAGGAGACAGGAGTGTCTAAAGTGAGCCCCAGAGAGGATTCTGGGATTTGAGAAAAAGTGAGTTTGTGTGAACACCAGTGAGGGTGTTAGAGTGGGACTGCTATTGCCTATGTTGAAGCAAATGTCCTGAACCATTGTTTTGTGTCGAATAAAAGCCAGTCAAGCTGCATTTAAACGTGGAAGGTGGTGTCAGTCTCCATTCTCTGTGCTGAAAACTGTGCCGTGGCTGTGGTTTTCACTACCCGAAGGTCACAATATATATATACACAGGTAGGGGACCTGTTATCCAGAATGCTGGAGACCTGAAATTTTCCAGATAACTGATCTTTCCATAATTTGGGTCTTCATACCTTAAGTCTACTAGAAATTCATATAAACATTAAATAAACCCAATAGGCTGGTTTTGCTTCCAATAAGGATTAATTATATCTTAGTTGGGATCAAGTACAAGCTACCGTTTTATTATTACAGAATATTATATATATATATATGTATATATATTGACAGCGCTATATAAATAAATGATGATGATGATATATATATATACGTGCACCCAATAAAAAGGGATGAGCTGCAGTTTATTGTGTTTTATTTTATAGTATGGGGAGGTGGCTCTCCTTAATGCTTGCTCTCCCAACCCCCATTCAATGGTGTTTTTGGAAGAGATCATGCTAAATAAAGAGAAAAGCAGGTATGGTCTTTCTCCCCCCAAAAATAACACTTTTTTCACTTAGGATAGGACTGACGCATGGACACTGCCTTGACGGGGCGCGTCAGCTTATGCAAATTTTGTACAAACTTTGTAACT